>NC_045706.1:51661915-51994415 GCF_009834535.1 Camelus ferus | reverse complement strand
CTTAACTTCTCATCATAATCCTATAAATTAGGTACTACTACCTCCTCCATGTTACAGATGAGGAAACTGAAGCTTAAAGAGGTTAAAGGAACTTGCTCAAGGTTACCAGACAGTAAGTGTTAAAACCCAGATTCAAACACCGGTCTGCTGACTCCTGACCAGGTACTCTTAACGAGGACCCTATGCAGTCTCCATAAATCAAAGTTTGTAGAGAAACTTCTCTCTGCACACATGGGGGCAACAGTTCCTACAAAGGTCTGATTTATGGTCACAGAACTGTCCTCCTAATTCCACTATTTTGATCATTACGTGCAGAGAGAAGTTGTGCTGAAATCCAGACCTACTTGTCTAAGAACAGAATTTTAAAAGGAAATGCAATGCACATAAGGCTATATACCAGCAGAGGCTGGCTTGAAATTAACTCTCACCCTGACAGAAAGAAAGTTAATTAGTTCAATCCAGGCAATGTCTGATTTTATTAAATGTTAGAAATTAAATGAAGGTTTTAAAATAAATAAATCAAAGAAAACTCCTTCTCTGTCTACCCCAACCCCCCAATTTTTTTCCCTCTGGATCATGTGTTAATTGGAGGCTTTCCAAAGGGAAGCATAGAACATTTCTTAACATCCAGTTCTTGAGAGTCCAGGAACATATTCTCCACATCATAGACATAAATAATGAACACAGGGCCACATTAATTTTAATTCACGTTAAATATGGTTTCTGGGTTGAGTTTATTTGTAACACATTCCCTCTCTGTGCTATTTCTCTCCTCCCCACCATGTCACTGTTTAGCTTGAAATTTCACAATATGGAAATGAAAAAAACAAACCCGATCCTAATTATCTCCTGCAGGATCATAAAAATAACATTAATAAAATGCAGTAAATATCAGCGGTGATCATTACCAGGCCTGATCGCCAGAAAATGAAACGCAGCAGCACCCCAAAGCAGGGAGGATGAGAGCAAGCCTGCCACCATTAAACACACGTATTAGCATATTTGCTCTGTAGGCAGGTTTAATGGTAATAATAAAGTTGTCTTTAATCTGATACTGGACAAAAATTTTCAAACATGCATGGACAGGTGCAGAATCCCCGGCATCTGTGTGTACGCTGCTTTATATTTTCCAAAGCAGTGCAGCGCCCTTGCTCAGAGGTGGGTATAACAGGTCTCATTCCAGCAGACAACTGGGGTTGAGAGAAGGGAGAAAGGTAAGATGTGACCTTCCTGGGTTTACCTCCTGAGTCAGCAAACTGAGGTTGGGACCTGAGCCCCCTGGCACCCAGATCTATGACCTCATTAAAATTACCAGTCTATTGGATAAACCACATGAGCACAGTGACAAGAAGGACTTGCTAGTCATTGCATGAAAAATAAAGGACAAAACATCATTAGTTAAGAAGAAGAGATAAATAAAGTGTCTTAACAGGGACCGAAGGACAGACAAAGCAGCTGTTAACCAGCAGCAGATGATGTATGGAATGCACGGGATGCTCTGCACAGCTTTGTCCTAGGACAAGGGTTACAAACACATTCGTACAGGTGGGACAGCTCAGAAAAGTGTATTAGGTAATGTCAGAGGCAGAGGAACTTGACTGGCCAGCGTGTAACTCTATGGCTGTATTACTTTATTTGTATAAATAAGACCCTAAGTATCAGGATGCCAAAGTCAAAAGGAAACTTCGGTTCCTGCGATAGAATGTCCAGTCTATAAAACTTTAATATACTTAAGGAAATTCAAGTACATTATCAACTATTGACAGGTACTTATGACTGAAAGAAGATAAGCAAAAGGCATTAGCCTAAATAAATAAATAGAACAGCATTATGCTGGGCTGCAATGAATTAATTCCCTAATTGGTCTTCCCTGGACCCCACAGCCATCTCCATTAGGTCTTCGTGTTCAATCCATACATCAATAACAGGATGTTTCTATAGTGAGACCCATGGACCAGCCACTTGGTGGGCCCTTAGTATCCCTTAGGAAACAGGAATAAACGAGGGGCATGTTGAAGTGTGCAGGAAACAAAAGCTGCATTATTGCCTAAAAGTGGTATTCAGAAATGTGGGCGCCGGAGCCTGGTACAGGTCTTTCATCAATAAACATTGGTTTGAGAGAATGTACTTTTCTTAGAGTACAGAATGCAGATGGGAAGACAGAAGGGCCTTACAAAACCATTGGAATCTGTTACTTAGCTCCTCATTTGGAGGGGAACTAATTTATCATTTGTGCTGAAAAAAACTGGCTGGGGTCATTTGCGAGACCTGCTTCCCTTTGGGCAGGCTACATGCTATGGGGCAGCGCCCTCTGATATGTGTCCCTGACATCAACATCAGAATTCTGATCCTGATGATCGTGGAGTCCAGGGGGTCTCATGCTTCAGTGTGCTCTGAGCCACCTGGACAGCTTCAGCAAACACAAACTTCTGAGCCCCAACTCCAGTTTCCAATGCAGTAGGTCTGGGGTGGAGCCTGAGAATCTGAATTCTAACAGAATTCCTGGGTCTTGCTGATGCTTTTGGTCTGGGGACCCTTCTTTGAGAACCACTGTTCTGGTCCAACACTCTCACTGCTGAGGAGGGGAAACTCAGACCCAGAGAAGGGAACTGACTTGCTCTCAGGGCCAGTCTTCAGAGGCTCACTTCCTAGTGCCTGATGAATCCTTTTGTTACGAGTTGAACTGGATCCCCACCACATTCATATTTCAAAGTCCTAACCTTGAGTACCCTCAAAATGTGACCTTATTTGGAAATAGGGTTGTTGCAGATGTAATTAGTTAAGATGAGGTATTAGGGTGGGTCTTAATCCAGTATGACTGGTGTCCTTATAAAAAGGGGGAATTTGGAAACAGACAAGCACACAGGGAGAAAGCCATGTGAACATGAAGACAGAGATTGGGGTGATGCGTCTAGAAGCCAAAGAACACCAAAGGTTGCTAGCAAACCAGCAGAATCCAGGGGAAAGGCATGCAGTAGATTCTCCCTCACAACCCTCAGAGGAACCGACCCTGCCAGCCTTGATCATGAACTTCTCTCCTCCAGAACACTGAGAGAGTAAGTTTTTGTTGTTTGAGTCACCCAGTTTGGGGCACTTTGTCACAGCAGCCCTGCCAAACTAATACTCCTTTATAGGAGACCATCAGAGGGCAGTTCAAGGCTCGTCTGAGAGGATGCTATGAAGAAGTCCCAGTCCTGTCCCATCCATGTCCAAGGAGGATTCTCTACACCCCTCAACTGAGGACCAGGAGCTCTCTTAACACATCTGTGCCCAAGACTCAGCTCTAATAGGGGTGACCACTGCACTAAACTCTCAGTCAAGCATCATGACAGGAGGTCTCAGGGACCCATCAACACGTTCACATTCAGACCCAACATTCCTATTTCTAGGGCTTCAAACGAAAGAAACCCAAACCCAGGCAGAGGGAATACATGTACCCGTGAACAATAGTGAAGCAAGATGAAACAAAACATCGCTACAAGGAGATTACGGAGTCATTAAAGTACTTTTCATTAGGAGTATATAATTATATGGAAAACGCACATGCTGGAAAGTCAAGTAAAAAGGCAAGCTATAAAACATTGTATATTAAAAATGTAGAATAATACTAGAAAGAAATACATTAAAATATTAAGAGTTTTTAATTTGAGGGCTGGCGAGACTATTGGCACTATTTTTCTTCTCTCTACTTTGCTTATTCTTTAAAAAGCATCAATTATTTTCCTAATCGAGAAGGTACCCTAGGGGTGGGGGTGGGGGAATCACTTCCTGAGATTCACTACTTTTCATTGTTGGTCTTGGGGCCAGTGTTTCTTCTCATCCTCATACATCACCTAAAATCTGCCACAGGTTTGACAGTCCGCCCCTTCCAGAAGGAAGGGCCTTTCAGTTTGGAGATGTTTATCTCCCCAAAATCTGATTAAAAACACTTTACAGAAACCATTACAGAAACATCCAGTTAGAAGGATTGTGAAATTCTGTGAAATTCTCCCTTTTCTGTCCCTGCAACCTGAGGAAAATTTCTGCCTTCAAGTTTTTCCAAGTGGTTCTCTCATGAAGAATAACACTGATGTTTATCATCTTCTGTCTCTTGAGCTGCTTTCTTTTCTGTAACCAGGTTTCTTTCTTTCTTTCTTTCCTTTCTTCCTTCCTTCCTCCCTTCCTCTCTTTCTTTTTGGTTGTTTTAACATTGCTGCTTAAAATTCTCCCTTTGTTGTGATTGTCCAAAATTAAGTAGCTGGAGACTGATTTGGGTTAAAACATATCCTCTTTTAGATATGATTATCCATGGGAAATTTGAAGAAATCAGGTGTTCACACTTTAGTACGAATTAGCTATAGAGCTCTTGTTTTTCTCCTAATACCCTGCTGAAACCATTAACCTGAAGGAGCGGAGTTTTGCAGGGATGATGAATGAAATTGAGTTTGCAGCCTGGGGGCATGTTGTGAAGAGAGGTCACTGGCCAGGACCAGGCATTTGGCATTTGGGAAATAGAGTAGCAAAGCACAGTAAGGAGGGAGGACGGTGATGGGAACGTAGCAAAGGTGAACTAAACCTGGGTCAGAGTTCTGCTGCACAGCCACACCTGAGTAGCCTTCATCCACTTTGGGGGGGGGGGGTGGGCAGAAGATTTTCTGCTATAGTTTGTAACTAATGTTCAAAGTAAACAGAAGTACCTCAATGTTTAAATTACATGAATAGCAAATTAAATGCTCTTAAGCAGGCAGGGTTGTAGGATTCCTCTGATACTGAATAATGATCATTAAAGGGTTGGACTTGAGTTGAATGATGTTAGTCATTTCACGCGTATAAGCAAACTTGGGGGAGGGCATGTCTACACAAACGTGTGTGTACGTAAGTGTGTCAGTAATAGGCTTTCATGATTACTTAGCTGTGTTCTTAGCCTGGTAAAGTATTCAGAGGGTGAGGGTAGCAAACTCGCTTGAATTATATGCAAAAATGTGCACGTGTGTGCCTGTTTCTGGGCAGAGGGTCCATGGCTTTGACCAGATTCTCAGGGACAGGAGTTACCATGGTGGGGATGGACGCTCTGTCTCAAACACGTGCTGTGCTGGGTTCCAAGAGCTCAGGATGCACACCCCAGGTGTTCACCCAGGGGTGCCTCACAGCAAGGAGGGAAGCCAGGGTGGTACTGGCCCAAACACAGCCGCTCCCACCGGGGGTCGAGCAGCAGTTGGTGTGCCACTGCAGGGACCTGCTTCTGGAAATCCGGGCAGCTCCCCCAGGACGAGTTCAGGCATGGGGCAGGGAGGGGCCTCTAACTGCATTTTCTCAAAGACCCTTTGGACCCCATGGGAGCACACAAGTCAGTGATGTTCTCAGATTTTCCACCCACCCTTGAAGGCGGATCTGTTTTATCTCCAGTCTGCTTCGAGCTCTACAACCCAGTGGCCAGTTCCACTTCCCTCCTACTCGTTTCTTGTGTATAAAAGTTTTCTTTCATCAAACTTCAGCTGCCCCCCAATTTTTTTTTAAATAAAAACTCAACATGTATTCGAGAAATCGGGCTAGTCTTTTTAACCTGAACTCCGTGGGGTTGCTCTGGGCCCAGGACACATTTTCTATCTTCAGGGGGAGACAGCAGTCACTGATGTGTAACATGATACGCCAAAACCAACACAAAGGCCTGCCATGATAAATTCACTCTTGTGAATTGTCTGAGGGACGGATGTGAGCAAACACATCGTGTAATGTTTCCAGCAAGGTAACCGGAAAATTGAATTGACCAGAATCCCCCATTCCCAAACCATCCCAGTTAAGAATTGCACACCTAGTTATAGACCCATTCAATTCTGGCTTCATTTAACACTCGCTCAGAGCCAAGGGAAGGTGTGACAAAGGGGACCAGGATGTGCCGTAAGAGATGGAGTGTGTCCCTCACACAACCCTCGGGACTGCCGCCTTCCCCCCGCCACACTGCCCTCCGCCTTCCAGCCCACCCCTCTCCTCCTCTCAGCAGCCACTACAGCCCTGAAAATGCACTTCCCTTGCCAGCACCGGCTTCAGCAAGGCGCGCAGGCTACAGCTTCCAGTGTATAAACCTGGAACCCAGATCCCATCTCCTTTGTGCCCTCTGTGCCAGCCCATAAACATCCCAGCCCCGGCTCATGACGGCTTCTTTCCTCTAATGGAAGCTCCCTCCTGGATATCCCAAAAGAGAAAGATGTGTCTGGTAAGTGGGAGAGGTCAAACCTGAGCACGGCTATTTATTACATATACTGCGACCAGATGGATCTAACTCATCCATCAAAGCCCTCGTCATCCTCATCACATTAGCTTCTTATAAAAGCCTCCTGCTCTTTCCCCTTGCAGTCCAGCTCCGCCACTTCTCTCCCGCTCTCCCGCTCTCCCTCCCGCTCTCTCCCTCTCATGCACTTTCAGGAAAATGAACCCTCTCTAACCCCACTGCTGTTCTCCTTAAATCATGGCTACCCATCACTCCGTGGCTATTTTTAAACTTTACTTTTATCAATACTCATCCTGTAGCTCAGGGAGATATTAAAACTGGACTGGGGCAAGGAAGGGCGTTTCTGACACTTGCTCCCTCATTCATCAGTTCCTCATAGGCCCGTTGGTGACAATGAAAAGATTTCACAATACCGTGCAGCAGAAACTCATTCTCCTGCTCATCCATCATGCTCAACCTAGCAGCAGTTCTCCTGACCTAATCTGCAATGCCTCGGTACTCACTGGAGATTTCTTAAAGGCACCCTTCATTGTTGTCCATAACAAAGAATAGGTCTGGGCCATTCGATAAGGAGGCTAAATGGTGCAAGGATTAATGGAATATTCCTCCATCTCCCCCAGTCCTGGGTTCAAAGACTGCGTGGCGGGTGTAGCCAAGCATCCTTTCGCCAGCTGAACTCAGCACAGCCCACTCATGGTTCAGCTGAATGTGCTCTGATACAAAGAACATGGCTTGGGGCACAAAAGAAAGAAGGTACCCCAATGGTGGATGCTGTCACCAATTGCTTTCATCACTCATTCACGAATGCACTATTTCATTCAGCAAATGTATTTTAAGCACCTATTGGGTACTAAGCTCTAGTATAAGCATTAGGGTCATAAAGGGGAGAAGAATTAATGCTGGCTACAAAGAGCTCAGTGCTGAGTGAAAGGGAAGGCAGAAAAGCAAAGGTTTCTGTGCTGGCAGTTATGGGAGACTGCTGACTGTCCCCAACACACACACACCCCCTTCTCCCCTCAGGAACAGAGTTCCCTGTGAATTGCAACTGGGTCCATGGCATTCCAGCTACAGATGACATCACCCAGCTCCCCTGCCACTCAGCACTGCCATGTGACTGAGATCAAGCTAACAGCCTGTCAGTCAAGTCCTGTGCGCACAGTTGATGTCACATCCTCAAAGAGGAAGCCAGCTCCACGTCACGCTGCTGCCCCTCACCCCGGGGAATGGAGAATGTCCATGTTGCTGGTGAGCCAGGCTTTGGCCATGAAGACAAGGACAACTAGTTAAAGAATGACCTCAAGGAGCAGACAGGCTAGGGGTATTAGGTGACCGTGAACTGGCGATGGCAGTGACCCAAGTCCTGGTGGCTGAGTTAAGACCTATGTGAAGAAAGGGGACTCAGAGCTCCACAATTTCCACTGCAACCTTCAGATGCCTCTAAACAAAGCCCAGAAAGAAAAAAGAGCTGCCTTCAAGGTCGTAAAGTGTTTCGCAGCTGTTATCAGCCCATTTAAATGTCCAGGATGAGGACAAACAAGAGGCAATTCTGAGACCCCAACAGACAAATACAGTAAGAATTCTTGATTTATTTTATTTAAGTTTACAGAGCCTTTACCCCTTATCCTCCAGCATGTCCCTTGCTCAACAAAACAAACCCCGTTCCAGAATGTTGTAGCTCCTAAGAGTTCACACTGTCCATTCTCCTAGCTACTCGCATCGTCTCTGAACTAGTTCCATTTCGGATCCCTATCCTCTCTCTCGTGTGAAAATGTAAGCTCCCTGAGGGTAAGGACCACATCTGTAGCTTCTCTTCTATGCAGAGCTCAGCATAGGGCTCGGCAAGCCACAGGCATTCGAAAGACAGGGGCCAAATTAGAGAGAAATGCAAAACCACAACGATGCAATGAGGGAGGTTTTGTGCAAATTGTGTAGACATAAAACATCCATGCTGCAATCGACATTTTAAGGTGCTATGGTTTGGCGCTCCCATTATACAGATGCAGAAACAGAGAACCCTAAGGCAGGTGAATGCTGACCGTGAGGTCTCACAGCTATTCAGTGGCAAAGATGCTACAATCACTTGGTCTCTTGTGCGCTTTCTGCAGTAGTGGAATACCGAGGCGGGCTGTATTACAAATACCAGGAGCACCTACTCCAACCACTTTTGGTCCCAATCCTCACCTCTCAACCCACTGCTGTCTGACCACAAATTCCACTTGAGAGCCCAGCGGCATGTGAGGTGGTCAAGAGCAGCAGGAGCCACTTGTGGAGCATAGACGCTGAGGCACATCATTAAGTTTTCATCTAGGTCAGGCTCACTACCCATTTGTCCTGGATTCTAACCTGGAGGCACCTTGGCAACTCCGAATTTAAAAAGACACCAATTCCCCTAGCCAATTACAACACCAAAACTCTAATCTTCACTTTTCCCAGTAAAATAATTCCTACCTTATAAGCTAACTAATAGGTAATACATAAAAATGTTATATTTAAAATTAGTGGAATCTATCGTTGATTTTAATGTTCTATGATTTTACGTACCTGAGAAAAACAAAGCTATTAAAGTGAAACATCATGCTTTCCAATCACTTTGAATTTTTATTTTATACTTGTTAAAATAGTTCTTTTATACAAATTTAGACATAGATTTTTATCAGTGCCTATCATGGGATATATACCTTGGCTTCTGGCCACAGAAGTGGATGCATGACTCCAGTCCTAGGACCACATTCACTTGCCCCAACCCTCAGCTGGGCTCTATACACAAGACCAAAATCAAGGTGTCAGTCAAGCTAGATTCTTATCCAGAGGCTCTAGGAAAAGAGTCACCCTCCAAGCTCATTCAGGTTACTGGCAAAATCCAGTTCCTTGCAGCTATAGTTCTGATGTCTCTGATTTCTTCCTGGCTGCCTGCTGGGACTCACTGTCCACTTCAAGGATCTGCCTGGATGCCTTTTCAACTAAGCCTCCCCATCGTCAAGCCAACAACCGCACGTCAAATCCCTCTCCTGCTTCAACAATTTATTAGGTCCTCTTCATTCACAGAGTTCTGTGTTTTTAAGGACCATCTGATTAGGTGAGGCCCACCTGGAGAATCTCCCATTTTTAGGGTCCGTTGTGTGTTATACCATGACACAATCATGGTGGTGACATCACATTCACAAGTCTCAGGACAAGGGAGCAAGGGATCTTTGGGGGCTATCACACTAGCCCTCCTGTGAACTATGGGAGTGCCCCTACCAGCCTTCCAGTAAAATCCTTTATTACCTTAGGCGAGATCAGGTTGGATTTCTGAGCCCTGATACACTGTCACGTAGAGCTAAAGACTAACAATATTCAGAAGGACCTGACTCGTTTTGACCAATGAGTAGCAGACAGCACATTACTTAAACTAATCTAAATAAAGCGAGTTCCAATTCCCCCTGGGAATATCAGCTTGATCCAAAGGAACTAAGCTAACAACAGTGAAAATGCAGGACAAATACAGATACTCTTGGAAGTATCTCAACAGGAAGTTCGATGTTGCTACCCCACCTCACACAGGGCTTGGCAGAACCAAGAGCCCAGAATGCCCAAAAGACAATTTTCTTAGAAAAGAAAAAATACCCCAAGATCCATGTTCTAAATACTACATATAAGAGGGGAAGGAAGCATCCAAGCCTTTCATCAGGGTCTCTGCCTCAGATTATACCACTGAGTTGCTATGAAATGATCTTCCGCCATCTGATACTCTTAGTGGGGACCCCAGACACCAGGTCTCCCTCACTCACCTGGTCTTGCCAAAATCGTTCCAATATTCTTTGCCACGTGTGATCAGAGAGACAGAGTAGACGAGATGAGCGAGAGAAAGAGGGAGAACACAGACGTAGCTGAAGAAAACCATTTCAGAATTTTTCTCCCAACACTTATCTCCAAAATGGCCCATTTGATTCATGAACATCTCTAATGTATATCATCAGTGACTGAAGGAGTTTTTTTATATGATTTTTGACAATTTAACAAGTCCTCCTGACAAATTAAATGGTTGTGTTGACAACTTAACTGTACTGCCAATCAATATTTTCAATTACTTTCATTGTCATTCAGAAAAAATACAACACGAGGTCACACGGTGGTAAAACCAAGGAAAGAAAATAAAATGAGGTGCAGTTGGTGGGGAGGAGGGCGGGAGGCAGAGGAGAAGCCAACTTCAAGGCACGACACAGTATGATCTGTGCTGGGCCCCGGGACCCCTGGGTTTCAGAGACATGTCTGGAAAATGGCCCTTCCCTTGGGGTGACTCTCTCAGTCTCTACAATGGAGATTACCCCATGCCTACGAGCTATTGAGAAGTCATTAGATTTGAGCCACAGACACACCGCATTTTATTACGAGGCCCTCCTTTCAGACATTTGCCAAGCCGCCACCGCGGCATCCTTGGTCCTCCAGAAGGGCCCTGCAGGACCCCAGGTAACATTTCTCAGTCTTTCCCAGGGTCGATTGGTCAGTCTGAAAAATTCAAGTCTGAGAACGCCGAGGCAGAGGTCAGCCTTCTTAAGCTTTTCAAAGGGGTAGCAGCAAATCAATATTTTCAAATGTGTATTTATCATGCGGGAAGAGAGGTTACCCACGGAGAGCAGAACAAACACACAAGAAACCTTCCCGTTTTTCACTGTCCAGAGAGTAGAAATGGCAAAAGATGATCAGGAGGTTAAAGGCAGATTTCAAGAATGATGATTTTTTTTTTCTTTAAGGATCACTCACAGTAAAGAATTTAGAAAGGATTCTTCAGTTATCAGTACCAGTTCTCAGGTCAAGGAGGAGACTGGGGCAGTGCCCCAGGTCCTTGTGACTTCTGGCCTCTCCATCACTAGAGGTTGCCTGACCACGAAAAATGAAAAGAACATAAATCTCTTTTCTCTCCAGGTCTGCCTCCTCTGAGTAGCTGCCTGGGTTGTTTCTCCCTCTGCCCTAGGCTGTCCTCTCAGGTGGCCCTTAAGTCCACTTCCTCCAGGAAGTTTTCTATGATTGCACTGGCCCTTCATGCTCTCCGTTTACAAACTGCCCGAACAGCCTACTATCTTTACCACCCACACACCCATTTAGCTCTGACTCCTTTAGTGTCTTGTATTATTTTCTCAATGGTCCACACACTAAGTACTTCACAAATATTTACTTAATCTCCTTTGTGAACTGTAAGTATCCTTGGGAAAGGGCAATGGCAGCCTTCTCAGGACCTCTCACTGTAAGGGAACTGAGGATGGCAGGAAGGGTTTGCTTCCAAATCTAACTGCAGTGGTGGGCAGCAGCTGCCAGGACGGACAGGTCGAGCCCAAATCATGCTATCAGGACTCACGGGGAGAGGCTGCAGAGACGAAGCATCAGTGTCTGCCATGGCCGTGGAATCAAGAAGTGATGATCTCTGTGTCTTGTCCCATATTTCTGGAGTATAGTGGGTTCTCAATTTAAAAACTGACTTAAAGAATTAAGTCACTTATCAGGCATAAGCAATACACAACTCAGCAGTTCTAAGTCTAGCATTAAACTCTAACTTCATTCATTCACTCGCTACCTATAACTGAGCGATCACTGCAAAGGACAGTCCCAGGTGCAAGGGGCAGAGGAGGGTATGACATGGTCCTGGCCCTCAAAGGGCTACCAGCCAGAAGCAAAAGAGACATGGGTGCACAGTGAACAGCATTACTAGTAACAACACAGCAAGTGGTCCCCGAAGAGGACTTCATTTCAATTAGGGGCAACAGGAAGTACTTCTCAGGGGGTGACGGCCCTGATGTGGGGCCTTGAATGATGTAAGAATGTGATGGGTGGGATGAGAGGAGTGAACATCTCAGGAGAACAGACAGAATACTGACTTGGCCCTCTGAGAGTGGACGGTCTGGAAGGAGAAAGGAGGCAAGTATGAACAAGGTAGGAATTAACAGGAGATAAACAGTAAATTGTCAGAGTGCCATGCCTGATCAGTGTCTTGGAAAGGTAAGTGTGGAACCAGTGAGTAGGGCTATGTTCAAGGGAAGGGAAGCGGAAGGCACAAACCAGCAAGGTGGCATGACTGAAGTGGAGGGAGGGCCGGATGAGAGCCTGGACAAGGACAGTGGCCACAGAAAGGGAAGAAAAGGGAACGCTGTCATACCTCTACTGGCAATGGACTATGAGTGCTTGGCGACTGGATGGATGTGAGGAATGAGGACCGTAAGAAGCCCGGTCTCCAGAGGCTACAGTCATGCATACACATGGACACACAGCTCAACACAGAGGGCGACATCTGGTTCCTCTTAGAAACCCTGGCACCTCAGCAATGCTCTTCTAGACTCCCACCTTCAGATGCCACGATGATTCAGGAGACCCTCCTGCAAAACTGAAGGACCTAGAGTTCCCTGAGCTTTCAGGAAGAGTATTCCTGTTGCCAAGAAAAAGTCATTAACACCAATATATGACTGGATAGTGCCCATACTTCTTGCCTCCTTTCCAAATCTTAGGGCAGGTTAGAAACTCCCAAAAAGGCAGAAGAAAAAGGGTGTGAACAGGTACTCTCAGCACACAGTAACTGCAGGGCAGAACTCAGTTCCTCAGAAGGTAAGCTCTCCTGTTGGTGAACACAGACGCCTCGAAAGACTGCTGAATCACTCAGGTAGATCATCTCAACTTCCAAATCCAGGTCTCCAAAAGGGAGGATAATGACACTGGGGCTTCTCAGGGTCCCGTCATTGTAATGGCCAGAGGATGAAGGAGGAAGGGCTAAAGGAGAGCTCACTTCCATTCCCCACACTCCTGCCAAAGACTCCTGCCCTACTTTCCAGGAGAACCGTGTGAGCCCATCATACTCTGAAGTCCGGAACCTGCCCACTGCTCAGTGAAGCACATTTCCATCCCCTGGGACACTCTGAACTTGTTCCTTTCCTTTCAAGACCTTTACTGAGAAGCCCCTGAGGCTCCAACATTACAAAGCATTCTCGAACCAATCATTTGATTGCACAGTGTGAGGAAAAATTGACAAGCCACATGGTGTAGGCCCAGATTTATGTATTATCAGGAGAGGTGCCTAACAAAACTATGTCCCACTGATGATCAGCCCCTTTTGCAAGTGGCTGGCTGCCTCCAGTGTTCCAGGACACCCCTCTGCGACACACATACACAAACACACACATGCGCACACTCAAATCTCCCTTAATGTCTTTTCTTTGTAGAGTGAACAAACATTCCCTCAGTCCTCATGCTAGTACACTGCTAGCATTTAAAAAAGGAAGGAAGAGAAGCATCTGGTACATTTCCATCAGGATACAAAAACACATATACACACACACATACATTTTACCAAAAAATAAACCCCCAAAACAAAAAACTGGAATTGACATTGATACAGGGAAAAACAGGGTTCTCAAAGCCAGTCCTATGCTTGTGTTACTGAAAAACCAATGGATTTGGCTCAGTTCTGTTAACCATCAGCAATTATCTTCCTGTCAAAGCTAAAGGTAACAAATTTCCCCATATCCAGCAAGGCTATATCACCAACCGGACACCAACATCATCTGACGGCAAGTAAATCACCACAGCAGCCATGGGCCCTGACAGACAAATGCTCTGTCTCAGAAAATCCAGGCCTATCACTCAGAAGGGGAAAAAGGTTCTCTCAGCTGGTCTCGCGGAGAAGAGATTAAATGTTGCAGATTCGGTAGGTACAGTGGAAAGCAAACCCTAAATATGAGAATTATTAATGGACTTTACACCAGTCTTTTTAATCTGTTGCCAGCATACGCTCATCTATTTCACCCTGGTCTGCCTTGTTTCCTGATGGGCGTCACAGGCAGGAACAGTACATTATTCCAGCCTTAATCAGAGCCAACAGCACAAGAACATTGTCTAGCTACCTATCAAATGGGGACTCCTTTAGCAATAGCTGTTCTTTTATAATGAAGACTGTAATAAAAGATACCACTAATATGTCCTGTCCATATACTTAACAGTAACATTCGTTTCATGATATGCTACATAATGGGATTATCAGTTCCTAACCTGCTTGGGGAAAAAAAAAAAAACCACTGCAATATCACAGGGCATTTGGAACCTGGCTAGAATTTCCCGATCATCTCTGCGTGGAAGCAGGATTTCCCCGCAAAGGACAGAGAGTGCTGGTGTCAGACTCTAACAGCCAGTCTGCAATCTGAGAGAAGCCACCTTGAACCCTCACAGTCACCAAGCACTAAATGTGGGGCTGGAATGTTATAACATTATGCAAACACCACCGGGGGATTAGACTCTGCTAGATTACACAGTAGGTGTGTGAGTGTCTGCAAAGAAGCTTTTTATTCATCAGTTCATCTCCTCTAAGACCTTAGAGCTGAGGTAGGACTTGGGGGGGGTGCCCCAAAAGATATCACTACCCTCAGTGAAAATACAATCTACCTAGGGGAATAAACTTTATCCAGAGAATTCAATTATCTAGCAAGAACACTGAATGGCTAGCTATAGGGCTCAGAATAGATGGAGAGAAATGGGGGAGACTTACTAATCGGCACAAGGAACTCTTCAGAATCAAAGGTGACATTAGTAGCTTAGCAGCCTGGTACCATGAAATGTGCATGTTTTTCAAAGTAGCCATTTATTGAGACCCCAGTATGTGCCAAGCACTGGCCAAGTACTTTTGCATATGATGTCACTTAATTTTCACAAATCATGAAGGAAATCCTTTTACTCCTAGAGGAGAAAATGAAAAACCGAAGAACTTAAGAACTTAAGTCTCAGGTCACGCAGCTAAAAAGGAGTGGATCCAAGACTCAAAGTCAGGCTCATGAGCACTGAAGGCCACTTCACTTTCCAGTGCACCACAGTAGTCAGTGATGGAGACCAGCCTCCTCTCTCTGGGACCTGCTAGCCCTATTTGGGACATTATTGCCAGGGTGGCTACCTAGAGTAAGTCTTGCCATCTAGGGTGGGGAAAGAGACAAGCTCAGAAGTCCATGCAGTCCTAGGACCTGTGATCTGAGCTCATCAGCATCCTGCAGCAGCAACCTGAGCCAACACCCCCAAATCAACAGTCCCCCAAAGGAGAAAGCCAGGTGGTCTGGGCTATTTGTCAAATCCTAAGTATTAAGTTGGATTATGGGAAACTGACAATCTGTAGGTCAAAACTGGTCAAGTATTGGCAATTTCCACATTGTTCCGACTAGTACAATCCCAGAATTAAGGAAAAGTTGGGGTACAAATCCCCTTCCTCGGGTGCAGAGGATTTTTTACCCTGGAGTAAATACTCTGCTTCAATTGCATGTCAAACTAAAAATGCTGCAGTGAGGTGAGGGAAAATGTCTAGAAAACAGAGTTCTAGGTGTGTCTTTGCCCCAAATAGCTATACAGCTTCAGGTAACCTGCCCTCTCCTCTCCATCCGTTTTCTCCTATGTGACATGAAGGTGTTGAACTGCAAATCCTGAAGAGTTTCTCCCCATTCTGAAGTGTTATCATGCTAGTGAACTGTGGCTGACAGCAGATGTTGTGCTGAAAGTGGACCCTTGGCTAAGGAGAGTGACAGCATGAAGGAGTGAGAAGCCTGCAGTGGGCAGGAGGGAACCGCCATGGCAGGTGAAAGGAGCTCAGGAAAAGGAAATTGGCGTTTCAAGACAAAGTTACTTATGTTATAAAACTGAAAAGGACCAGACCTGGAAGCCCCAGTACTTAATGTCTCCATCTGCCTATTTACTGAGTACCCAGAGCTCAGCAAAAAAGCGGCAATGGGCAGTCTGAACCATATTTTTCTCCTCATACTCCTCTAAGAGGTTCAGAGACCTTTAACACACCCACAAATCAAATGCCAGCAGCCAGATGAATCTGGCATTATCCTTCTCAGGATTTATGGTTAATGTACCAATTCCTTGTCTGATCCTAAATCTGCCATTTTTGAGGGAAGTATCCCAAGGCCCCAGGTGCAGCCACATGCTCCACGTCTGTCTGCAAAGGGGCACAATGACATTTGGTGACAGGATAGAGATCAGAAAAAAAGTTCTCCAGCATGACAGTGCTTTGGATGAGAACATCAAATAGCTCACATGGGCCTGGGGGTGAACTGGCAACCTTAAATACAAGAATGATCTGAAGAGAGCTGGATTCAGCCCATCAGTCTGCCTGTCCCCTCTGTGCCAAAAATACTTTGTGGGCCAAGTGGCAGAAGAGAAAGCAGTCCAGTAATCACCTGCCATGGTGCTTCTTTCTCCAGCTGGCTTTATTGCTTCTCCATATTTTGCAAGTGTTACTGTCTGATACATCCCATGGAAACTCTACCCAGTGTCACAGCATCTGAGAAGTTGTCTACGCTAGTAGGTAGAGAAATAGCCATTAACTTGGCCTAACAAAGAAATCACTTAGCTGAGAGTCAGAAACATTAGTTCTAGTTCAAAATCTGTAAACTGTGAGCCAACAAGCCATATGTGACCCATAAGCATGATAGGTTTTCTTTTGTGGGGGGGCCCATTTGAAGTATGTAAATAGCAATGTAGCTTCCTACCATGAATAATCAACAGATTTCACATAAAAACCTGTATTTCTGGCTTCTCTTAAACATTGAGAAGATCTGCAGACCATTTCCAGTAATGGCAAAGTAGCTTACATTGGACTAAAACTCCCATAAATAACATAGATGAATTTTGGAGAAAATATTTTTTAAAAAGTGCTATGTGAAGGCATTGGAAAGCAATCAAAAGCAGGCAGAAACTGAACAGAAGTTGTCTCTCTTACAAGGTAGAGCGGCTAATATACAAGCAGAAAGTCACAATCCTATTGGCTGGAAGAGTCAAAGGATGAATTTTGCCACTGACAGTACAGTTGGAAAGTGAGGGGAGAGATCCAAGAAATGAAAGAACAATGAAGGATAAAGTTCTAAAATCTGCAAAAAAAAAAAAAAAAAAAAAAAAAAAAATCCTTAGGTGACCCTGAACTGCATATTTACTGGAAAGATCACTAGAAGCTAAGTGAAAATTAATAACTGGACATATGAAAGAACTAAGCAGAGATCTCAGCTACTTCTTACCAGAGTAGAGACACAAATTGTAATCTGAGTTCAGACAGATTACCTGCCTGCTAGAACAAAAACTCCACTTTCTATACATATCTTTTTAAAAAGAACAAAAACTACAGTATATCAGTCTATACAATATATCATCCACAATGTCCAGGATATAGTAATAAATTACTAGACAATCTAAGGAATAGGTAAATATGACCCTTGGTTAAGATAAAGTCAATAGACACCTACCCTGAGATGACCCAGATTGTGTAATTAATACAGAAGTACTTTATAGTAGCTGTAATAAACATCACCAAGGTCTGAAGGGGAAAAATGGTTATAATGAATGAACAGATGAATTGAAAGGGAATCTCATCAGAGAAATTTTTTTTTGAAAAGAACCAAATGGAACTATGGAAACTAAAAATCACAACATTTATAAAATGAAATATATACTAGATGACCTTAACAGAATAATGGAGACAGGGGAAAAAGTCAGTGACCTTGAGCAGATCATTAGAGATTATCTAATCAGCACAAGAGAGGAATAATATTTTACAAAACTATAAACAGAGACTCAGTTGCCTCTGAGACAATTTTAAATGGTCTAACATACATGTAATAAGAGATTTAGTAAAAGAAAAGAAAGAGAATGGGGCTGAAAAAATATGAAGTTCAATGACCAAAGGAATCCCCAAATTTAGTAAAAACGGTTTTTACTAAAACTTATATGGATACAAGAAACTTGGAGAAATCCATGCAGTATAAATTTGAAAAAAAAAATACCTCCAAGACACCACTGTCAAACTTTTGAAAATCAAAGTTAAAGAGAAAATCTTGAAAGCAGACAGAAAAGATGATATATTATATACATATAGGAGAACCACGGTTAAAAGTGACAACTGACTTCCCATGAGAAGCAATGGAGACCAGAGACAATGGAATGACCTCTATAAACTGCTAAAACAACATTAAAACACAAAATTCTATATTAAGTGAAAATATTCTTCAAAAACAAAAGCAAAATAAAGGTAACTTCAGATAAACAGAAACAGATAATCTGTTGCCAAGGATCCAAATAATTTTTTAAAAGTTCAAAGAAATTCTTCAGGCTGATAGAGAAATATCACCAGTTGAAGTTTGGTCTTTAAAAAGGAACAAAGAGCAGTGGAAATGGCAAACATGCAATCAAATATCAAGACTGTATCTTCTTCTTTCAATTTCTTTCAACAATATACAGGTGTATAAAGCAAACTTTTAACACTGTAGTGTGGCAATTACAACGTAAGTATGTGTGAAGCATCAGAGCATTCAACCGTGCTTGACATGTAGTGCATACTCAATACATACTTGTTGAGTAACTGTTGTTGAATTGAGATCACCATCCTTGAGCTAGATAACTACCCTAAGATAACTTTAAGCCCTACTCTCCCATGATCATAAGCAGTTATGGTCAATCTCTTACCAACTGACACAAAGTGTAAATAATCTCTAATAATACATCATCCAGAAATGTCTTTGATTTGGATTAATACATCAGTATCTCCCAGTATGTTATTGCAGTCCGAATTACAACTGCCAATATATCACAGGCGATCAATTAAAAATCTTGGCTACATGACAGACAGGAAGTCCATGATAATCCCATCTGTTTCAGATATCTTTCTCTCTTATGACATATAGGTAAGAGTAAAGTACAGAAGTTAAGAGCATGAGCTTTGATATTAGAACTAACTCTTTCTGGCTATATAACTTTCACATATGTGGCCTAGAGCAGGTCACTTAAGTTCTCTAAGCTTCTGTCTTTTCACTTATAAAATGTGGAAATAACAATTTCATCACAGGGTTGTGAGTGTGATTAAATGAGAGAAGGTCTTTAAATTTCCTAATACCTAAATGAGTGATAATAGGAAAGTCCTGATGAGAAGAGTAAATAAAATAAACTTTGAAAGTATAATCCTCAAAGCAGTTACATGAGAGTGAACTTAGGATGATTCTACCTTGCATTACTTTTTTTTTTTTTTGCTGAACACATCAATGAGTGCTTCTGCTAAGCCACCCAATTCAGAGCCCATTAAGTACATTCCCTATTTAAGGAACAACTATCATGGAACCACACTCCCTTGAACCCCTGTTCCCATCCTGCTGGCAGACCAAGATGCCCTGACCACAGGATGCCCACTTCCTCATATGAGCTTCTCTTCCACATGAGTGTGTCAACTTAAAAGCTAATGTAAGCACACGATTCACAGCAGTTCATATCCCATACCATCCCAGACTCACGGATGATAGGACCGCTGAAAACAGGCAGGACACACAGTCACAGAGGGAAAGATCCTGATGAGAAGAGTAAATAAAATAAACTCACCCTCTGTGAGGCTTCAAGTGCTAGCCGTCAACTGTGTTGCAGCCAAACTCCCCTAATACTCAGCTTTTGGGACAAAGACCCAGAACCTGAAGACCCAGGGTGCAACAGCATCCCTCATCACATGACCCAATGAGTAGCTGGCCAAAGCCAAACGCCCCCTGCGTCACCCAAAAACTAATGGGGCTTACCTCACTCATGACCAATTAGATGGAAGCCAAGTAAGGTGCTTATAATCTCAACTTCATAAACGAGCTGCTTCTGGTTAATGGCTGGTCAGGTGGCTTTCTACCTGCCCTTACCTTCCCAAAAGTGGTTAACTAACGAGCCCATCATTACCAGCTTCGTGAAGATTAGAGGTTAAGCATAAGCGTGATTGTAAGCCATAAATGTGAGTAATTTGAAATGTTATTGGTTATTACAAAAATATATGATAATCATTTCCTCTTTAATGAAAGGGAACATGTTTATAGTGGTCCCAAGCTCCTTGTTCAGGCTTGGGGAGGGGAAGAAATGAGAGCATGATAAACAGCTCAGCCTCAGGATGGGCATCTGGGGTGAGGTGGTGCCAGTGAATACTCACCACTTAGCAGGGTCATAAAAATGCAGACACATCGCTGCATTTGTATGATAAACACTGAGTTTATGGGCTCCCTTCCTGAAGGGACCGCACGTCGTTGCTGGGGAGGTTACATGTCAAAGGAGTGAGAGGAGCCAATGAAAAAGGAGGCCAGAAATACGGCTTCCCATTCACAACGCTGCGTGTTAAACAGAGGGCTTACCCAAGGAAATCCAACACACAGTGATTAAGAAATCCACCCAAAATGCGTAAGACATGAAATAATAATACAGACCGCAGAGGTGTAACAATGTGCTTTAAACCTCCCAGCCACGTCAATGTGACGTGGAAAAAGTAGAATGTGAACAAGAAGCCTAGGAATTCTTGGTGAAATTCAGAATTTACAGTTAAAAAAAAAATGAATGCCCTCATTGACTACGAAGAGAGGATGAGTCCTGTTTCTCAAGAATTGGACAGAGAGCCTCTGCTGAGGGCAGGCTGCTGTCCATACAGCCTCAAGGTCCAAGCCTTCATCTGTACCGGCGGTTTGTGGTCTGTGCAGCTGCTCCAGGGGCGGCTCCTGGGCTACTCTCCATTCCAGCTGGCTGGCTCTCAGGAAGAGATCCTTGCTTTCAAATTCCAATCAGTGCGAGGCATCCCAAGGCCAGTCGAGGCACAGCTCTGGCCAAAAGGAACCAGGATGGGGCCATGCCAGTGAGAGGTTGGCATCTTTCCTAGACCCTGCCAGCAGGTGAGAAGACTCCTGGGAGAGCAAACCACGGTGCCAACACCAAGAGCTAAGAAGCCTCAGGAAAGCAAAGTGGCGATAAAAGCTTTACAGCTCCCCCTCCTTACGCTGAGTGTTCGCTTTCTAAATTAAAAGTCGCTTTCCATTTTTAACAGCCCCAACAATAACACTTTATGGAGCACTCTCTTTTCACAGAGCACTTTACAGTCATTAGTTATTTAATCCTTAGAGGTATCTCAGGAGGCCAGCGGGCAATGGACTTACTTGTTCCCCTCTCCCCATGCAGAAGGGCGAGAGCCAGCCACAGATGGGACGTGCTGGCTGCAGGTGGCTGCGCTCCCAATACAGGGGTGCAGGGCTCAGCCTGAACCATAAGGCAGCTGGTTTGCATTTGCTGAGATGATTCATCTCTGCAGAACAATTTTTTTAAACATCTTCAAACCATTTTCACCAATAGAACCACGCCGAGCCTTTCGCTTGCCCTTAGCAGACACCAGTGCTGGCTGTTCCGAGTGGTAAAGGTTTTATTGCAACCTTCAAGTTAACAATCCCTCCAAAATGTGTTTCTTGCCTGGAGAGGCAGGCAGACATTACCAGTCCATTCAGATATAACAAACCCACTCAGCAAAAGAGCTCCACAACCGTCAGTCAGAGTTTCACTGAGGCATTTCCATCTCTCAGATCAAACTCCAGACAATTTCAAGAGCTCCCCACTCAAAACACACACATTATAAATATTCCTAGCTCTTCCCTGTAATTTTTCACTTAATTAACACTTATGGAGCACCTACTATGTACAAGACACTGCTGAGCGCTATAAGCGACAAGATGTCAACGATGGTGGAAACAGAGTGGCTTCGTGGAAGGGATGCTCTTTCAGCTTGACCTTGGAAAACGAGCAGAAACCAGACATGACGGGGCACAAGGCATCTCAGGACTCCCAGACGAGGGTCAGCCCAGGCACAGAGACAAGCCTGGGCAGAGGTGGAAAGGGGAAGCATTCGGGTCCTGTGCGCGGTGTGTACTGAGACGAGAATGAAGGCCTTTTGAGACCACCCTAGTTAAAGAAGCCCCTTTCCCAGCCAAGTTGCTTTCTATCCCCATAGCTCTCGCATCAGAAATTGCCCATGTCTGTTCACATGCCATCACCACCCCCCCAAACCACCAGAAGGTCAACTCCATCTTACTCAACTGTGCATCCATAACACTGGCCGGCACTAAGGTACACACTCAATAAACATTTGTGGAATTAATTACCTAATCACTGTGTTATAGAATCCTAGAAATGCACCCTACTCCCAATTTCAGTCCCAGAGAGGTGCATAGGTCTCTTCATTCAAACCTCTGCTGCCTGTCTGCCTGATTTGGGTGGGGCTGACTTTATCTTTCTTCTGTTTGAGGCACATGTGTTGATATACACACGTCACGTGTCATGCCAGAGACCAAATGCTCCGAGGTCCCCAAGGATGTCTCTTCTAAGGCCGATGGGGCACAGTTGTCCGGAGCCCAAGGGCCAAACCTCCCCTTGTCCCAACCAGCCCAAAGTCAAGATCTGTCCTGTACCATAACTCCAAGAGTAACCACTGCAGACTCACAGCCAAGGTAACAGAGGAGAAGGCAGGTGCCAAGAGGTACCAACAAGTACTCGTCTCTGGGAAGAAATAAAATCAAGTGTGACCCTCCCAGATTTTATCAACACTTTCTCTTCCCATGGGCCCAAAGTCTTCACAATGAGAACTCAGGGATAATTCCAAAGAAGGAAGCCCTATATGCAAATGAGATAAGCACAGATCCTCAGAAAGCCTTCACTATAAAAATAAAAATGAACAACAGGAAGCCAGCTGCCCTGAACAGAACTTAGATGCCTTTTCTTCCCTAGAGATCTTCTCTCCAAGGATCTTGAGGACATAAATTAACCACAAAAGGTGGGAAAAAAAACGAGCAGCAACAAAGTCCATCACACATGAAATGTGGGCCCTCAAACTTGCTGCTCCATGAAATCCCGAGTGGCAAGCTACATCTTTCCCGTGGTCAAAGTCAGACATATTCACCGCAGCTCTTTGTGTGTAAGGCGGCGGCTGGCCATATACTCAGAGATCTGGCGTCCACACCTGACCAGAGCCTTTAATACCTGGAAGGTACTGCTTCCACAAAATACGTTTTTAGGACCACAAGGATAATTGAGACAGAACACTAAGCCGGCATGATTTTGGGGGGATGCAGCTAAAAAGCCTAATCATGGCTAATTCACGGTTTGCAGCCACCCTGGGATTTCATGCAGAGCGCTGGTTGCACTAAGGTAATTGGTGCTATTGAAACAAGCCAGTGCTTTGCAGTTCGCTGCTCCCCTCCTCGCCTCTGGGCACGGAGAGGATCAATATTTGTTAGGATTGCTTCTTGTTCCAACAATGTAAGATTTACAATACTAGCCGGGATTCTCACTTTGTCTTCACACAACTCATCAGTGGAACCCAATTACTAACCTCAGACAAACAACATTAACATGAGCCTCTATGCTGCTTTATTGCCCTTCATCCAAGTCTCATTTCAGGGTCTTCAGGCAGTGCCACTATAACAGATACTACACTTTAAAGTGTGCTCCAAGGAATAAATTCTCAGTCTTTCATTACTCGTACCTTGATTTACTTCATATCATCTTGCCGCTATAGACAAAGATAACACACTGTAAATTACAGCCATCCTGTCTCGTAGTTTCAGAGGTAGGGGGAAGGCAGGGAGTGAGGCTTTCTTTGGCTTCACAATTAGCAGCGGACCAGGCGCGATCGCTCCCACATTGCCCACAATTAGCTGGTGTTTATGAGAACCATTTGCAAAGTGTGGTTTGAGCACAGACCCCTTCCCCCACCCTCAACCCTTCCTTTCTGCCAGAGAGCCCATTAAATTAGAAAAACTTCAAAGCTAAATGAAAATATGGTTTCAACTGTTCTTTATCGCATCCTTTCGCAGGCTGTCCGCTCATGTATAACGGTTCTGGAGGTAACTCGGCAGATTTATTTAGTCAAGAAACCCTTCCGGTAATCAGGCTCCTGTTTACCAAATGTTTCAAGGCCTCCCCAGTCAGGGGTAATTCTGAGCTGTTCCCTCTTTTCTCCACCCCAAACCCAGGTCTAAATAATAGCCGTCCAGCTTTGCCTTGAATTTCAACTAACAAGAGAGCCTGGGCAAGGAGAGACCTAAGGAAACAGTCATTGGAAAAAGTCCTCCAAGTTAGCTGTAGCAGTACCCCCTTATTTGTCCTACCATTTCCTCCATCCTCCATCCTATTCCAGTAGCTGATAACTAAGAACATTAGTTTTATGCGACTTGTCAAGCTCAAATGAAAAGAGAGCTAACTTTAATGACACTGCAATTAATCGCCCCAATAGACAGACAGCTAAAAGACAAGATATTGACTTCATTAAGGATAATGTATTATGTCATTAAGTTGGTAGGGTCACCTTGTGTATCATACATGCCTGCTAATATATTGGCATTTTCCTCAAATAAGATAAATTCAGATATGAGTGATAAAGCTGATTAGAAAATGTTTAATCTAAAGAGGCTACTTTCTTTTACTCACACTCTGCAGCCCCAGGTAGACGTGAAGTCATAGGAAACCATTATAGACCCAAGATTATCTCAAAGGCCAGATCCAACTCATTTATAATCTGGTCCTTCCCTCCTTCATTTCTGCAGTTTACAGAGTGTCTTAACTGATGGAAGGTGGAGAGCTTTTGGCAACTTGATGGTTCACAAACTTAGGTTGGTGGAGTGTTGTTTTTTTAACCCGGCACCTGTTTTATTTTGAACCTTCACGTGCCCAGACAATTCAAATGAAAACGGCCACGTGCTCTCAGTGACGTGGGGCTAGGGGTTAACACTGTCAGGGCAGGCCTCACAGCTACTCGGTTTAAGAAGAGGAATTGGGATACAATGCAGCCCCAGAATGGATCATTCTTTTTAATGAGATAACTTCTCTTCAAGGCTTATCTAAAGGGATCTGGTTGGCTTAAATAAAATCATTTTTCATTTTGGAAGGAGTATTCACAAATTAAGACACATTGACCAAAGTGTCTCCTGGCACTTCATTTCACATAAATAAAATAAGAGTTAAAAAAATATTTATCTCTCTTGAATTCAGAAAAAAAATGTCATCATAGTTCAATTGTTTTTTGTTGTTTTTTTTAAAATTTTTTCATTGACATGTAGTTGATTAGCAATGTCAGTTTCAGGTGTATGGCAAAGTGATTCAGTTATACACATGTGTACATATATATTTTTTCTTTTCAGATTCTTTTCCACTATAGGTTATCACAAGATATTGAATATAGTTCCCTGTGCTATACAGTAGGTCCTTGTTGTTTACCTATTTTGTATCTAGTAGTGTGTCTGTTAATCCCCAACCCCTAATTTATCCCTCCACACCCTTTCCCCTTTGGTAACCAGCTTTTTTCTATGTCTGTGAGTCTGTTTTTGGTTTGTAAATAGAATTTGTATCATTTTTTTGTTTAGATTCCACATATAGTGATATCACATGATATTTGTCTTTCTGTGTCTGACTTACTTCACTCAGTATGATCATCTCTAGGTCCACCCATGTCGCCAAATGTTTTCTGAAGTCACGGAATTCCCAAGGAGAACATTTTTTCATTCTCTGAACTGGTAACTGGTTCCACGATACACTTATTTTGACCCCCCCCTCCTGCCTTTTAAGTATTATAAGCTTTATCCAGTAAACAGAATGATGATTTTTATAACATTTCCTTTCATCTAAGTAAAATTCTTATTTGTAAGTGCAGGGGCTTAGTCCATAAACAATATTTGAAGGAGAACAAACTAAAATAAAGATTATACTGCAATGTTAATTGTTACAAAAAGACTGAAACGTGGGGCTGGGTGAATAAAAGCTCTGTATGTGTAGACAAACACGTTAGATGTACGTTTGTGTGTGTGTACACACACACAAATAGACTCCCACCCACAGACCATGTCCAGATAGAACACTAAACCCTCAGATCATACCAGGAGGGGGTCTCAGTGACTTCCCCCACCCCTCACAACTTCCCCGTTTTCAAGATGAACACTTTGAGCCCTGGAGAAGGGGGGCAATTTCTCCACATCACACAGGGATGTTAGCAGGAAACAATGCCCCAGGCCTGGTGCGTCCCAGGCCACAGGCCTTTCCTCCACACCTCTCATCACTTCCCTCTTGGCACATGTACACACACTTTTCAATCAACTTTTCACATCCACAGATAGAACTTGCTGGAGTGTGTCTTTCTTACTGGAGTATAAAAATACAGAAATCAGTACAGTGGGTGCCGTATAAAGAAAGATGATTAAAAAAAGATAAAAGGAAGGTACCCTACCAATCTTAACCAGGCAGATGATCTAAAACTCATCACCTTCTCATTTATCATCGGTCTTTCAAACAAACAAACAAAAAATGAAATTAAAATAAAGGAGGCAGGCGATACGCCACGTCCAGAGCAAAACACCTGATTTGCTGTCCCCCTGCAGCCTTGCAAGCACACCCAGCCCACATTTTTTTCCTTCCTGCCGTTGCTACTGACATTAAAATCACTTGCTTGAATTTCCACACCTCCGAGAGGAGGGCCGGACTGACAGCGGCAGGAAGCATCTCGGTTGCCTGTGGACAGATGCCTCCCCAGAGGGGTAAGCAGGACTTCCTGCCACTCCCTCTCCAAACTCACCACTAATTACCCACACCTGCAGCCCTTCATGCCAAGCCACCCCTTTGAACCTGCACCCTCATCTTTTCTATTATTTCCATTAAGGTTGTCAAAACCAGAAGTTGGGGAACCTTTCTCTGTGACCTTGGCATTTCTTTGCAAGCTTAACGTATTGGCATTTTTTTTCTCTGACTGCATCTCTTCTCATTTGTCATGATTATTGCTGAATTTTTCAACTGTCATTCCCAAACGTAAATCAATGGTTGTCTACTTCCCCTTTGTCATATCTGCACGGCAAACAGCCTTTCCCTTCTAAATGAAGCTTCCTCCCTTTCCATCCATTAAAAGGGGCCTGTCTGCAGGAGAAGTCAATCCTTTGTTAGGTCATTGCATTTATCACGCTTCCAATCAGTGCCTGACACACTGATTCAGCCAGGTCTTCAACCACACAATCATTGTTCATCTAGGGGCTGGGCTGTAATTTATTTATGCATGGGGTTTTCACGATCCATCTTGGGCACTTTCAAATTTTTCACCCCTGCTCTTCTCTTCCTCTGGAGCCTCAATGTTTAGAGGGAATTTGGGGGGGGGGTGGGAGGAGGGGAGTAAAGTGATGGGGGCAGGGGAGGGGTGGAAGGGGAGAACAAGGAGCTCTGTTTCTGTGGGAGTGGCTGCGAGCCAGTGCCCTTCCCTGTGAGACAGTGAGAGCACACGGAGAGAGATGCTGGACAAGCACCACTTCAGCCAGGAGACCCTCGAGCCATGAAAAGGGTCCCCGAAGGACGATTCCCCGGATGTACTAAGTGAGACCAAAGGCCCATCAGGTTCAGGAAAACCTCTTTATAAGCATATTGGCTCCAACTGTCATACAGGACTCTTTAAGAGGAAAATCACTCTAAAAGGGAAAGGGCGTGACCCACTTTCTAAGAATTCACACCTCCTCCAGGTGGCTGCTTAGCCTGAAGCACGCCAGTGTGTGTTGCCAGGAAACCTCCAGGTGACCACAGGCCGGACGTCCACACCATTTGTGGGTGCTGACGGAGGCCCCCGTGGCGCTGGCCAGCAGCATTGGGACCCTGTACACCAAGCAGGCTTCCCTTCCCCACCTGCCACAGACGAGCCACAGACGAACCACTGATGCCTCCACCGCCTCCCCAAGGCTGTCAGTAACCCCTGGGTCTCTGCACTGACACACACTCTGTCTTCCCTTGGAAGGAAAATATTTAACCAAAGAGATCCAGGCCTTCTCCCTCCCTGTACTGTCATCCCTCAGCATCCACGGGGTGTTCATTCCAGGACCCCCCACAGCTATCGGAATCTGAAGAAGATGCTCAAGTCCCTTATATAAAATGGCCTCATCTAGTCAGCTCTCTGCACCTGCAGAACCCACGGATGTGGGGGGCCGACTGCTGACGCCTTCATCTCAGAGTTCAGACAAGGGACTCCTCCCAAGGTGGCCAGGGCGTTCTGGCTGCCCAGGCTCTGCCCGTCCTCTCTTCTCTCCCGTCAAGGCGCCCAACGCAAGACACGGAATGCAGTAACCCCAGGGCATGCACGATGCCCCTTTTTACCAAACAAAGAAGAGTTCTAGAAAACCAAAAGGTTTACACAAAGGCAACACTAAGGGGAAGAGGTACTCTCAGGAGTTTAGTGAGCATCACTGTACACGTTTACGCCTTAATTAATTAACGATAAGCCACTCACCCCTATTTCACTCCTTAGATCCATAGGTGATGCTTTTCTCCTTTCTGGGATCCACAAACACACATTTCACAGGTGCAGAAATTAAGGCCCAGCACTGTTAAATAGCTTGCCTGAGGCCACAGAGTTAACCAAGAGGACTGGGGTCTCTTGGTCCTCCAATCACTTACTCTGCTGGGAGCCCTGAGAACGTTCCTGATGCAGCTTGGTTGACATTGTTCTTAGGGCTTCTGATTACAGTTGTGCAGTGTATTACCTGCACAGCTGGACAGAACAACCCTACGTAAGTACAAGGAGACAGGAAGGGGAAAAGCAGGTCTTCCACAACAACCCTTTGACAGGCAAAAGCTTCTCTAGACAAAGCTCACACAACAGTATACAACTACAGGAACCTAAAAAGATGTTCCCAGCAAGAATATAAGGCACCCAAAAAGACTGTATCACCACGTTCTCCTCGTCTTAGCTAACACGTTCCCACCCAACTCACCAATCCTCCTTACAACTTGTAAAGCTATTTCTACGTAGTGATAGTGGGGCCAAGCACTAGATATACCATTTGAGCAGATGTGTGACCAAAAAAGAATGACTGCTTAATCTACATGATGGCCCTAGAGCATCTTACAGGGGCTTCTAGTGCACTCTGGACCTTCTGTGACCTCAATTATTAGCTCAGGAAACAACCGTGGGCTGAATCCACTGCTCTTAAGAAAGACTAAGTCTTATTTTCTTTTCATGCAAACACTACAACACCATCATCATCAGCCTAGAATACATTCTTGCTCTCAAAGTCCTCATCCACATATGGATGTAGGTATTGTATTCAAAGCAAGTCTTGAGCTATTTCCCCATTAGCGATGCATCAGAGCTGATTTCCATGCTTGAAAATGGAGTGACAGGTTGAGGGATGAAGAGTTTGGTGAATCTCATTGACCAATCTCCTCCAGCATCCTCCTAAGACATTCCAGTAGCCTGACTATCCTTTTAGCCTGATCACTTGCTTGAAGGTGATGAGGCAGGATGGTGACAGCTGAGATAAGGTTCCTGTCCACAACTTCCTTCAATTCAGACCTACTGTCAGAAACGATAGTGTCTGGAAAGCCATGTGTTGAAAGCACCTGTGATTATTTCAGAAAGGGCTAGAACAAGAGTTATCTGTGAGCATCTTGACTCATTTGAAAAGAAGTCTATGTCTGGATAATTCTGTAGAATTAACACTGATTCTTGAGAAAGGTCAAGTAACTTTATAATTTAGAAAATAACTTCAAATATACCATTTTTGGTGGACTGTGCCAAGTAGTTTGATATTATCCTTAACAGTCTTCAACATTATAATTCATTCTGGATTCCCAAATGTAACTTCTGGTCAGTTGATTAATGCAAAAAATTTACACAAGAAAGCATTGCATACAGAATAGCCAAGATGAAGTGATGACTATCCTTTGAAATAACATGAATTTTTAAGTTTTTGGAGTGCAGATAATTTAGTCATGCTGGTTACTTAGAATACTTGAGTTCCTACTGAGCTGTTCCATGGTCACACGTTCTATTACAACCAACTGGACAGAGAGCCCGAGACATGTAATTTGCTGTCATACAGTTGATCTGTCAGGCCATGCAGAACAGGGAGCTCTAAATCAGTCATTTGGCAAAGGAGCATCAGGCATATTAGTCTTCCAGGCTTGTAAGCAAGTATAGTCATAGGAAAAGAACAAAAGACATTATATATATATACTAATATAATCAAGCCTGGAAATGAGAACTCACAGAAACTCATTATTGGTACAAATGATAATGGCTGGTTATTGAGATGGTTCAGAATTTCTCAGTTCTCCCAATAGCAGCAAAGTCGACTTCATAAACCCACGTTTTGTTGTTGAACTGTGCAGCCTGTGTGTGACTAAGGTCTCAGGGGTTCTGTGGCCAAAAACAGCTCCAACATGGTGAAGTAAAGGAGCCATGAGGTAAAGCACAGTGGTTTTTGGTTGATCCTCACGTGTGAAAGTAGCCTCTAAAATTAATAAACATTGGGGACCCTGAATATGAGGATCTTGAGTCATTTGAAAAGGAGCGTTACGTCTGGCAAAGCCAGTTCCAAGGACCCTCGGACAAGGATGCCCGAGTAGGAGAACCAGATGGCTCAGTAATGCTGATGAGGGAGGATGCTCAGAGCCCCAGAGAGCCTTGAAGTTCTTCTCTCTGTTAAAGAATCTCATAAAGGCATGAGCTTTCTCAGGTGAAATTTCCTTAAGAAGCTCAGAGGAAGAAAATAATGCAGGTTCTGGTGCCACATGTTTCCCTTCCATTCAGATCCTTGCTTTATAAGAACAATATTTTTTTTATTGAAGTATAGTCAGTTTATAATGTTGTGTCAGTTTCAGGTGTACAGCATAATGTTTCAGTCATACATGTACATACATATATTCTTTCTCATACTTTTTCATTATGGGTTACTACCAGATATTGACGATAACTCCCTGTGCTATACAGTAGAAACTTGTTGTTTATCTAAGAACAATACTCATTCTCAAAAGTACTTTGGCAATTCTATTTCCATTTGGGGGAGGGGTCAGGATACCTGATTATCATTTTAGGTGGTACCCCAGCTGATATCTGAGAAATCTGCATCTCCATGAGGCTTCAGACATTCCTAGAGCAACAGAAATTCTGAACTGAAGGCCCTTAATAGAAAATGCCACTCAATTAGTAAAAACAACTGAGACACATTAACGGTTATTTATAAGTCTGGGCAAAGTCAAGTTTGGCACCCTTAGCTAATGTCCACTTACTGCGGAACTTTTCTGAGTTATAAATCCAGGAGTAGGATCATTAGGTCACAGAGGACATATATTTGATTTGGCTGATATTTCCAGATTTCTCTGAATGGCTGCATCCGTCTATACTTCCACCAGCAGCACGCAAAGGTTCTAGCGTCCCCTCGTTTGCAAATAAGGCACCAAGAAATTCCACACAATGCTGTATCCATCAACGGCCTAAGCCCCACACTGCAAAAAAGTCTGCCCTTAATCCATTCTCAGGTTCCCTGGTAAAATTTAAACTTCTAAACAAGGACTGATGGTTCTAGTGAGCATGTTTATAAAAGAACTTCGTTTCGAGCAAAGCAGGTGAGAGAACCGTTATCAGATATGCTTAGGCTTCATGAACCATCAGAAGCAGAGCATAAATCTACTCGGGGCTCTCATGATATTTTCTTCAGAGTAAAAGCCTCTCAGCTGTTGAGAGGTTGAGAGCCGTGACTCCAAGCAGGTGGAAAGACTGACAAAGGCTTCAGTGTGCTTCGTGGTAGGAATAAAAGGTAACAAGGTTTGCTAGGATCTCAGTTATCTTCCAGTTGTACCTGAGAATGGTTCTGCATAGTCCTTGTTGCTGATCAGCCTTAATTTTCAACAGGCTCCCAACTCGGCTACAACAGAAGTTTGGGTAGGGAGGCCCCAAAGAAGGAGGCCTGAGCAAACCCTCAATAGCAGTATTTTTTTTTGGCAAAATGAAAGTGATTGGGATAAACCCTGAGTGGCCCTGTGTCACCGTAAACCTGACTACAGTAGCCCAAAAGTAATAAAACAAGACCTTTAAACAAAACCAAGAGACCTAGAGAGCTAACCTGCCATGGCACTTTGGAGAAACTGCTCCTTAAACAGAAATCAGATGGCTGTGTAGACAAGGGGCCTTCTGATATTAGGCTTAATTTCCCTTGCCCCTTCTGTGAGCTCTCATCAGGGGTCTGATTGCTTTAGAACAAAGACTACTACACTGGTAACCCACTCTCAGACAGGAAGGTCATTAGAAGGTTAGTACAGATAAAAGATGGTAACTACCTATCTGCCGGTGGCACATCCCAGCCACATGTTTAAACAAAGACCTAACATAATCCCTCTACTCTGCAAATTATTAGTTGTGCAACCTTGGGGAAATGACTCAGCTTTTCTAAGACTCAGTCTCCTCATTTCAAGCATGAAGATAAAGGCCACCATGGTGTTGGCAGATAAGATGAGACAAGAGGTGGCCACAGACAGTACTGAGTGCACAGGCCTCACATCTCTACCAACCTATGACACGGATTTACACACGGGTCCTACCAACTCACGCACAAATTTTACTCATTCGTTTATACCCACACATCATGCATCAAAATGCTCATATATGCATTCCCACCCCCACCCCCCCACATACAGAAGTCTGCTCCCACTCATATTTGTGAAAAGCTTTGTCACCATTTTCCTCCTCTGGTCACACTTGCCTTGGGGTGTGTTCTGGGGCACTGCCATGTCTCCCGGGCACAGGGGTCTCTCTGATCATGGGTGGAGGCAGAGCTGAAATAGAGCTCAGATCACTTCCAAAGCCAACTCCTACTTGGGCATCACCGAACTCCGGAGAGCTAGAATCACGAGGCTTCTTAGAAATAATCCACCCTGGTGGTCCTGAAACCTATTTTTTATTGTTGCAATCCTTTCTTCAAAGAAAATCTCACCCAAGGACCCTGACATGTAAAGCAGATATAGGCAACGTTGTACCCGTCAGAATGGGGTGGGTGTCCAGAGCCCTGTCTACTGTCCCCTCCCCAGGTGACCCTGAGATCCTGCCGCAGAGCCCCTGGGATCCAGGCAACACCCTTCATTCATGTATGAAGGAAGCGGGACCCAACATGATAAAGTGAATTACCCATGGTTGCACAAGCGGTTTGTGACAGGACAGAACCTAAAATCTCGATCTACCGGCTCAAAAGCCACCACTCTTTCCCTCGAGTTGCCAAAATATAGCCATCTAAATATCAGCATTTATATTAAGCATTAAATCCATTTTACTAAACAGTAACTACCCTCGCTGTATATGATACACCAAGCTTTAGATGTCAACTAATTTGACTTACTCTCCCTTTCATTGCCCTTATATCTTGCTTAATAAGACATTTTATTCAGATACTGCTGAGGTAATAAAGGAAGAAGTGTGGTTGCCAAATGTACTGCCATTTTTATTTTTAGCTTCACTGGAGTAAGGGGTTATTTTCTTGTGAAAAGGATGAAATGCAGCTGCCGGCCTTTTAAATTGTATCACGCAATCCTGCTTTTGCCCAAGCAATAGATTTCCAGATAACTGCAGCAATCTTCCCAAAGTGTAAAAAAACCAAACCAAAAAAAAAAAAAAAAAAAAAAAAAAAAAAAGCCACTGCCACACTGCCTGGACCCTGCCCAGCCTCAACTGTAAAGCATCAGCAAGAAGGGCTACCGACACCCACCCCATGAGTCTGCTGACACCCACACCCCCCAGAACTAGCAGGCTACACTTCAGGCTCTGCAGCCACAGGGCAAAGCTCCAGCACGCCCTATGTGCTTAAAAAACTGGTGATGACAGTGACGACAATGTCACTAAACCAACATTTGCTGAGTGGTTATCACATAAGGTGTTGTGCCAAGTGCTTTCTATGCGTTACCTCGTGTAATTTTCACAGTAACCCTATGAGGCAGGTCCTATTATTATCACCATTCCACAGATGGGGACGCTGGGGCCCAGCGGGGTTAACTCACCCAACGTTAGCACTTAGTATGCGGTAGAGGCAGGATTTGAACCTAGGTCTGCTGGGCCTTGCAGCCTACACTCAGAACCAGTGCACTAGACTTGCCTTGTAAATAGCCAAGGGCGATGTCAGCAGACCCGAGTCCAAATCTACTCCATTGTTTACTAGCTGTGTATCCTTAGGCAAGTAGCTTAACCTTTCTGAGCTGCTTCTTCAACTGTAAAATAGAAACAGCACCACCAGCTTGTAGTTTCACTGTGGGGAATGCATCTTGCTCCCCGGCCTCAAGTCAGGAGGTCCTGCCCTTAATACTTAAATTCTGGGCTCAGGGCTACCTCCAGTTCATGAAAGGAACGGAGTTCTGGTGTAAAAGTAAGTGCACCATAAAACAAAGTGGGAGAGGGAAGAGGGGAGAAGGAGGAGAAAGAGTTTTGATAAAAGGGCTCCCCAGGTATGAGTACCTCCAACAAACACATGGAACCAGCAGCTGACGGAGACCAGCTGATTAATACTCGTACAGGTTTTACAGTGGATTATATGATGTACACATCTTACACTTTGGAATCTGTATTGTCAGGGAGTTAGAACAAGGACCAGGGGAAGGGGGTTCTGGAGGAACACATTTGGCTCATCCTAAGAACAAACTTCCTGCTTGTCTCAGGTAAGTCGTCCTGTGCTGTCCCTGGATGTAGTGAGTCCCTGTCACAAGAGACCCCTGAGAAGGGACACTGAATAGTTGGGTTAAGCTCCATCCATTACAACCCTGAATGTCTTTGATTCAACAATCGAAATCACAACAATGTCCTTGAAGACTCGACTGGAGACCAGCAGTGTTGCTGTAAAGCTTTTAGATCTGCTGCAGCCAGACTGACGTGGGGGTCACCGGGGAGGCTTCTTAAAGACACACCAAGCCAGTCTGGGTCTCACAAGATGGTGTGGGTCTTACTGTGTACAACTCTGGAAGGGTTCCGTCCCCTCTTGGTATCAGATAGGATTAAAAAAAAAAGGGGGGGGGGCCAGAGATTCCCAGGAGGAAAAAACAAGATCTTCTGCCTGAGCAGGAAAACAGCCCAGTGAATAAAGAGCCACTCTGCTTGTTTCAGCGAAGTTGCAGGCCCGGGAAAGGAGGATTACAGCAACCGACCTGGCACAGAACTGCAGTGGTGCACACACACTGTAACCCACCAGCTGTGCCCTGGCTGAGCTGGAGGAGGGGGTGCGATCCCAAATGGTCACTTACACCCATAAATACCTCACTCATTAATCCACTTACTAGCAGTTTCATACTACACTGTGTGAATTCAAGATACAGAGAAGGGCAGGCCACCAGCTCCCACCTCCATCCAGGCCCTAGAAAAACCAGGAGCAGAGGCCCCCATCTTCTGGAAGCTGGTTTATTACAACCTAGACTTGAATGCTGTGTAGTATATATTTGTCTTCTGAGCATGAGACAAAATTCCAGACAAGTGTTTTCATTCTGGCTAGGAAGCTGGTTTGCCTTTGTGACCATGAGAGCTCTACCTGCCATCCTTTGGTGTTTTCCCTGTCCTGCCCCTATTTTGACACTGGTAACAGTGCAGGGAAGATAACTCTGGGGCGTTGCTCCTTCCTAGACAGTTCACTCTGATTTCCCTATTGTTGATGCCTAATGTTAATAAAATCCTTCCCAGAATGCTCTAGACACACAAGAAAAACAGAGATGAAACAGGAATCAACCTGGCATCTAAGTGTGTTCCCACATACTTGCACACTGATGAAAAGCATGGACTCTGCTCCTAGACTTTGAATTCTAGTTTCACCACTTCCTTGCTGCGTGACCTTGTGCAAGTTACTTAACCTCTCTGGGCCTCGGGTGCCTTGTCTGCAAAGTGAAGACACCTCATAAAGTTGTTATGGGGATTCAATGGGTTAATACATATAAGCATTTAGAATACTGCCTGACACAAAGTAAGGGGCTTATATAAGTCTTTGCTGCTTCTGATGCTTCTACTATTACTACTACCACCGTCTTTTTCTATCACAACTGGCAAAGTCATTTCTTTGGAAAGAAGTCCCCCTTCTGAACTACCGTAGCAAATCTAAAATGGTATTTTAGGGGGCTATGCACTGTTTAAGAATTCAGATGGTTCTCAGAACATGTTTTTGTAACATCAGATACACAAAATAGTTTTAATAGGATAAACCACCATATTCCAGCCCCTCCTAGACTCTAACACTCTCAAGCAACCCGGGCAATTAAATCGTAAAGATGTGATGTGTGTTCAGGAGGAAGTACTCTGAGGCCTGATATAAAAATGTTCATTACCAGCCAGGCCCCTGCAAGATGACCAAATTAACCTCACTGCCAGGAGTATATTAAGGAAGAATAATAAATTATTCAAAACCTAATGCTGATAGAGCAAAAAAATATTTATGGAAAAAATCATCAGATTATTGCATTTTAATCACGATCCTGTTGTATGGCTAACATGTTAAGTCCTTGGAGCACTTGGGCAGAAGATAAGCTCATCCCAGAGTGACTTGATATCAGTGGCGTCCCTGGGAGGACAGCAAAACGGAAGAGAAGAAAAGGTCAGCAGATGAGGCTGGAGATCTGAAAAGTCAGAAATATGCCAAGACGTGCCTAGGCATCCTTGTGAGACAGCCACTCCCACAACCAGCCTGGCAGGTGGCCATTCGGACGTGCATGTGCCTTGTCTTAAATCGCCCTTTTCTGGAAAGGCACTGCAAAGACCCCCAGCCCCTCCAACTGAATTTGCTGGCACTGGAGAAAAGAGGAGAAATTATCATAGAAAAGAAAATGCTGAGAAAGCCCCAGAAGCATCCTCCCATCCCCACCCCACCGTCTGCCGCGCTCTGCTCTCTGGCGCGGCTCCCATCCCCACCGCACCCCTGCTCCGAGACTCTAACTTTACGCCATGTTCCTGTCCTCTTTCAGCACGGCTGAGCAAAGCTGACAGGCGGATTCCTTTGCTTTTCAGGGTATTAAAGCCACTTTCCCGCTCTGACAGCCTGTTCTACTCTGCCACCTTAGAGCTCCGGCTTCACACTCCTCTGGGCAGCCAGTCCTTCCTGACAGACCACTGTCACTTCCCATCACCCTCTCTGTAGATCCTGCTCTCTCCCCCTCAGCACGCATCCCGGCTTTCCAACCAATGCAATTATTTTTTTTGACAAGCCATCCATCAGTTTTAACTTTAAAAGCACTTTCTGCTGATATCCATTGTTAAATCCTTTGCTTTTTTATGGGGCTTGCATGAGAGAATATGATATCAGACATTCAAACTACCAAACCATGTAAATTTACTTTGTTCTCAGCTATGTTTCCAATTTCACGTCCAATTTTTCGGTACATTATGCGTAGTTGTTGTGCTTAATATGATGTTGTCAAATCCCATTAAAGTTCACTGCATTGCACGGCTTTAAAAACAGGTTACAATTTGCATTCTATAAAGAAAGGAAGGAGTGCAGTCTGAAGTCAAGCTGAATCTTATTAAAATTATCTGTTCAATTGTTACATTTGTAGATGGAGTAATTTTGAGGCATTAGCTGAGACACATATGAAAATGTCAGGGTGCCAACTAACGACAATGAGAGCAAAAGGAATATCTCTGTGAAACTCAATAAAGCTCCTTCGCTGGTGACATAAATTTGATGATAATCCGAGGAAATGAATAAGGGACCATCCCGTTTGAATAGGAATTACCTTTTCTATTAAATCACTTTGGTGTGTTTCCACTTGGCCTACATCTTGGTCCTGGGCCCCAGTAAGTCTCTCGAGACTCCTTCCAATACAAGGAGGTAGAGAGAAGTGCAAAGAAGGAGAATCTGTAAAATACAAGGTCACTCCCTTGAAGGGCACTGTACTAGGCGGAGTCTTAAGACATTCTAAAGAAAGAGTCTTGAAAAATATTTCCTTCCTGTTCGGTACAAGCACCAGTAGCCCATGGATAACTGCACTGCTCTACCACTGCATCTCTGAGTACAGAAAACTCTTAGGGAAAAGCAAACATCCATTGCCAGGGGGAGATACGCTTAGGGGCGCTGCTGGGATGGATGTGGGGATATACAGGAAGGACTGGAGACTGAAATTCATGAGACCGGAACCAGTAACGTCAAGAGGTTTCTAGGGGTTTTCCTCTCCCGTGGAGTTCCCAGCTCAGCTGCATTTATGACAGCACTGATTTCCACATGTCTTGTCATTAAATCTGGTCTCTGATTTTAAAGGTATCCATCACTGGCACTGAGCAGAATTGTGCCATTAGGGGCGTGATTAACTGAACCATTGACTTCATTGACTGTAACAAGCTGAATTTTTGTTTCACACACACAAAGTATTCCCAGTGCAGACATCTACACCCCCTCCAAAGTTATTCTATTAGAGACACCGTAATTTTAATTTTTCCAGTGCAGTCTGTATTTAGGTCTAAGCCACGATGATAAAAAATAAAATAAAATTCAGTGACTATGGAAGATGTAATGGAGGTGCTAAGGAAGTTGGTGCTGAGGCAGGGAGAAAAGGGCAGAGTGTGTTTTAGGTTCAGCTCAGATGATGACTTACTGTGTGACCATAGGAAAGTCACTTAACCTCTCTGAGCCCTCATTTTCCTATCTCTAAAACAAAGATAAGTATTCCTCAGAGTCATTATAAAAATTGAATGAGATAATGCATAGAGCCCTGTGTATTCTGGCACACTGCTAGAGCTTGATAAACACTGGGTATCATCGTCATCACTGCCAACACCAATAATAGTTGAAGAACAGAATGCAGAAAATAACATGGAAAGAAGAGGGGAGAAAATGTCTATCACGAGGCCTTGGCTGGAGATGAAAATGAGTGTCTGGGCCAGATGCAGGGAGAGTGAATAGCTTTCAATTCTCAGGATAAATCTGATCATTTGGTGGTTACCTTCAGAACACTGTTGAGAAAGGTTCTGAGGCCTCATCCAAATTTTGGGAAAGGTGTCATTCAATCAATGACATATGCCTGTGGTGAGAAGTTCAGGTTGGCAAGAAGTAAGTTGAAAAGACAGCCATTAATATGGGGACCCTGCATCAAAGGGCAGACATAAAGCACGGGTGGGAAGCCGAGCAAGGAGTCCACCATTCTCCCCGCAAATGACAAGGAGGTCACAGAAGGCAACTTCCCAACTGGTCAATAAGAAACAAGCCAACAGACAACAGGGCTTCCAACAAGGACCCACTCCACACCCTTCTCCTGGCCTCAGGTACATAAGCAGTGCATTTATGCCCACAGTCCACCAAGCAAGGTCATCTCAATCATTCTGACTTAGCAAAGAAGGCAAACCCAGCTGAATCCAATGATGTCAGGCATGGGAAGAGGGAAGGTGGCCATTAAGGTGGTGAAGATTTAAAGCAGGATTAACTTTTCCCTCTCAACAGTTAAAGAGCTGCCGGAAAAGGAGGCCTTGGTCCTCGACAGTAGTTTGCTTGAGGGAACATGAAAGGAGAGCCAGGAGGGTGTCATGATTTTGCCCATTGTTGGGAAGTCTGGCTTCTGGGATGGACAGGAGACAGGTATCAACTCTGAATAAAGACCTGTTGGAATTCACAGCAGGAGGCACAGAAAAGACGGAGAAAAAGTAGGAGGGGATCAATGGGGAGACAAGGGGCAGGACAACTGGAGGATGAAGGAGTTTACTTCTTAGGCACATTAATAGATCGGGATGACAGAAAAAGGGGGTAGGGCAACAAACAGGATAGGAAGCTTATCAGTGTTAAATTCCCAGTGAGGAAGGATCAGCAGGAAGAAGGGGATATGCAAACACAGCTTGAAGAAAACTTCCTCACAGAAAGAACTTTGCAAAATTTTAGATCTTGAAAACAATACATGCTTCCATTTGGTTTTAAAGTAACTTTTGAGGAGCCCCACACTTACCCCAGGAAGTCCCTTTGGGATCTAAAGCACAGAAGTGCCTATACATAGGTGTGTACACGCACACACACAGAGCTTTCTTCTACCTCAACTGGAGATCTCTGAAGATGACTCAAACATTTCCCCAGACTATCTCCTATCGAAGTGGAGTCAGCCCCACGTACTCTGTCCAGGTGACAATATTTCAGAGCATAAGTGTCCCTGTAATTAGCCCTACATGTCATCCCTCTCTCCCCTGAGTGGCTGGGGAACAAAGCTCACGTAGAGCCAGGCTTACATCTGGCACATCCTGACCTGTATTTGTATTCATCTTTCTACACATCTACGCCCTGTCTACCACCAGAGGGGACATCCTTAGAGAACAAAGACCCTATATGGTACTACTTCCTTACCCAGTCTTAAAAACACACCACCCCCTATCAAGTAGGACCTCCACAAACCCATCTGTTTGAGGAAGGGCACATCAGGCAGCAATAACTGAACCAAAAACAGCACAGAAGAACCAGGTCTCCAGCAACTTGGCATTTTTGTTTACTTTTTGTTTTTTTTGTTTATTACCCCATCTCCTATCCTATTAAAGATTTACATGTTGGTGGCAGAAATATCCCTGGTTAAATGTCTAAAGAGGGACTCCATTTGTTTCACCCTACATTATTAATTTGATTGGTTTCAAAATTATTGGATGCGAGAGACATTAGACAGACCACACAAAAAACAAGCTCCCCTCTCTCTCGGAAATTACTCTAGTGAAACAAGATGGATCCCCACCATCCCAGCCACCATCACGCACATCTCTGGAGGGCGAGATCATGCCTGCAACATACCAAGCTGTGTGTCTGGAGAGAAGGCAGCATTTCCTGGGGACTGGACAAGTCACAGTGTTCAGTGAGCACCTCCTATGACTGGCATTGGAAAGGCCAGGCTGAGCTGTGTTTTACTCTCTATTCTTTTTCTTTTGGTCTTGGAGAAGGTGGGAGAAAACCTTAATGCCAGAAGGAAGGAGGGTCTAGCACGTGGTCTTCTGCTAAGGATAAGCAAGCACAGCTCCTGGACTCAGCTCTGCCATAACCAACTCCGTGATTATCCTTAGGAACTTTCCTTCCAAACTTTGGCTTCCTCATTCGTAAAATGCATGAAGAAGGTTGGACTGCATAGATTATAGCACTGATCTGGTGTCAGACTCTTAGATTCCTGTCGATTCTGTTATCCCAAGATCACCGATACTTCTGGAGGGGTGACTTCTCTCCTGTGCTGCTTTGTGAAACCTGCCTTCTGCACATGCAGCTCCACCAATCATTCCCAAGTTACAGGCATCACCCAAGGATGTTTATGAGGAGCTCATGGGAAAAAAAATTACACATTGTTATACTGTGAGTCCAATGTGTCTTCAACAAAAACAGTCCTGTGAGTAATCTCAAATATGGACATCTTGAGGGTGGTGTACAACCTAGGTGCACTTAAGGTAGCACTTTCTGACCTGGAGATGTTTTGAAGGCCTCTGAAGAGGCACCACTGAATTGAGAGAGGCTTTCCAAAAGGATGTATTTGCCCGGTCCAGGGGCTGGGCATGTGGAGGTGGCCTGAACCCCACACACAAGGAGAACCAAGCTTGAGTGTTCAGCTACCAGCAGAAGGACACTAATAAACCAGATCAAGGTCAACTCAAGGGATGCGGTCAGGGTGATGCCTTTCAGAGAGAGGGAGAGAGAAACAGAGGGAGGAAGAGGAGCAAGGAGGGTGGGAGGAGCAGAGAGAGAATTATGAATAATTCAGGGCGCATGCCTTTTTGAGAATCAAGGTTTTCAACATCCTGCCTCTTTGGACACAGAAGGGAAGCAACACAAGGACCCAGAGCCAACTGGAGCATCTCTCCACATCCAGAGCACCGCCCCCACCCCCGGATCTTCTCCAGACACCAGGTCCCAGGGAGAGGGAACACACCCAGTCACACACACCACCACCACCGAAGCTGCAGTCTTTTAACCACAGTGACAATTTTACAGTACGTGCTACAGATTCCAGAAAGCTGCTTGGGGGCGGGGGAATGTTGCCTTAAGTTTTCATGAGATGAGCTCCAAAGACTCCCTAGCTGAGATTTCATGAGTCTAAAAGCCTACTGTCATCACTCCCTTATACAGAAGTATTTCCGTGTCTTGGAAGATCGAGTGGGCTGAGCCCGAGAGCACAGGTGCTGATCTGCTCTGATGCTCAGACACACGCTGCTGGCGAGGGTGGCAGTGAGCGGGCTCTGTGTGCTCCAACTGCACCTGCAGGATGCCAGCCTGAACAGACTCTTTATGAAACCACAACACTGCTAAAGGAGACTTCCCAAATAAGGCCAAGAACCAGGACAGGCGGACCAGCTTGGTAAACAAACACCAAGCCTACACTGGTCCTTCTGTTTCTTCGTAAAATCGAAGTTAAACTTTCTTTTTAGCTTTGGGGCTGCCATGATGAGCCCTGTACAAGGTGTGCAGGGAAGGGTGAGGAGCAGGAACCCCAGCTCGGCATCCTAGCTCTGCCCCTCATCAGCTCCATGACTTGAGTCATGTTACTAAACCTCTCTCTGGACTTTGGTCCCTCCTCCCCAAACTGGACATAATAAGAGCACCAGCTCCCTAGGGTCCCTGTGAGGATTAAGTGAGTTAAGACATGTAAAGATGTGGAACGATGCCTTACCCTCAGTTCACCCTCAGAAAGATGTTATTACTTTCTCTTTTTACCCTGCACGTTAAACCCTCCATACCAATGATGTCACTCCCCTCACTGTCCTCTCCCAGCTCCCAATTACTTGAGGGAGGGACTATCTTATCCACGTCCATTCCCTTCATGCATGATGCCTGGGCTGAAATACACCAGGTGTCTGTAAACTGAATGGGTGAAGAGAGGCAAGAAAGGGGCAGGTCCCTAGGAAGCCCTCACGCTCATACTCACTGCTTCTCCCCCCATGATCAAAGCCCCTCTTGTCTGCCTGCCCTGAACCTACCCACCGCTCACGAGCTGGTTCCAGACATCTGCTCTGCTAGGTACTGGAAAGCATCGCAATGTAGTAGATAAGGCAGCAGTTTTGCAATCAGACTGCCTGGGTTCGAATCCCAGCTCTTTCCCTCACTAAACCCTAGTGAGCCTTAATGTTTCTCAGCCAGCACCCAGTGCCCTGCACAGCTCTGAGTGCCTTGTTTCCATTACCTCAGTAAATCCTGCTGGAAACCTCAGAGGGGCATACCATTATTCCCACTTTCCAGGCATCCCACTTCCGCCAAGAGCCAGAGAACACGGCCAGGGCAACAATGAAGCCAGAACCCCGAGGGCTGCTGACATCCATGCTGCTTGGCACGCTGCTGGATGGGAGAACTCACGGGAAGAGACATTCCCTATTTGTGGCCTGCGGAGCAGGCACCCTCTCCTGCTCCTACTACTTGGCAGAGAAGATCGTAGGCCCAGCCACCGATTCTGCACAGCAAACCGTTGCTAGGTTTAGGTAAACACCATGGAAACCAGAGCTGTAACACAGAAAGCCTCGCAAAGAAGCAACTTAACATAAGGTCAACAAGCCCCCTGACAAAAAGTGTATATAGTTCTCCATCTTCAAAATTCAGCCAACTCTCTATTTTTCTTCCTAACCCTAGGCTACAAAGGCTAATGAGATTCACAGACAACATATTAAATGATGGAATTCTCTGCACAGCTCGATTTCTTTCTATAAATAATTTTAAAACTATTACCCAATAATGTATTGTAATAAAAAAGCTGACAGGGTCTTGCTCAACAAGTAATCACCGGCATGTTTTCGCACCTGGAGATGGAGAACTTTCTTATTATGTGCCCCTGGTGATTTTTAGGTGTTTCCATAAAGCTGTTGCTGTTATTTATAAGCCACAGGTTACTTCCCTTTGCTGCATGCTCAAATTAATGAAAACTTATTTTAAAGACTCAGAAAAGCCTGGCGGACTAGGGGGTGCGTGCCAGGCAGCCCCAGAGGGGTGGCGTGGGCTTTGTAAGTCACTCGTGGCCTTCCTAAAGGCAGCCTGGATTCCGTCCACAGGGCAGGAGGCAGCACCTTTGGAGATGGGTGACCTCCTACAGATGAGGCGTGGGGAAGCAGCAACTGCACCCAGGTAGGGGCTGTCTCCACCTCTGCAGCCTCAGCCTCACTAGCCCAGAGCTCCAGGGTTAGCCCCGGCAGCAAGAGCCACGTGTGCTGGGTAGTGTCTGCTGCCAAGCCCTGAGCTTCCCACCCACACCCTCAGCGTCATCACCTTGGTGCCTGGTACTTGCAGGGTCAGCATTCTGCAGGGACAACTCACGGGCATGGTGGGCAGGACATATGCATAGACATGCACGCATGGGCCTGGAGTTCCCCGTGCCCATTCCTGGCTTCCCCAGAGCTGAGCACCAAGATGGAGAAAAAGCAGGACTATGGGAACCATTAGGCCCTTCCAACTCCTCCACAGAGCTCCCTTCTCCTGGACATATGAGGATCCAATAAGGTCCACTCCAGTGCCTATAAAAGCCCTGTCTACTTGAAGACCCACTTAAAACGTGTCCCCCAAGAAGCCTTTTCTGTTACCCAGCATGAGGTAGGATGTCTCCCTCATTAAGTCCATGGCCACTTCAATGACAGCGCTGGCCTGGTATTCCAGCTCCTAGCATTCTGATCTCATCCCCTGCGGGACTACAGGGAGAGACAGTCTCTTGAAAAGACCATGTCTACTCTTCTCTGTCACCCACTCATCTCCTCAGCTCCTGCCTCTTGAATCTGGGTAAGGCAGTGCAGTTCAGTCACCAAACAAAAAGGACACCAAACTCGGAAATGAAGGCATGGAGTCAGGGTAGGGGTATAGCTCAGCTGGTAGAGCACATGCTGAGCATGCACAAGGTACTTGGTTCAATTCCCAGGACCTCCATCTGAAAAAGAAAAAGAGAGAGAGAGAGAGAGAAACCAAGAAGGGGGGGGGGGGGGGAAGACATGGAGTCCCTCCCAGGCTGGCCTGCAAGCTGTGATCTTGGACAAGTCACTGAGCCTCTCTGAACCTCAGTTCTCTCAAATGGTAAATAAAAAAGGTTACATGTGAGAATTGCTAAGATACCTGACAGCCTTCTCTGACTTTATAATACAAAGCTATGATATCTGTAGCCAGTATAACGTACTAACTTAACCCAGCCAGGTGACAACTTGTTTTTCAAGTGGGCCAGCGTGTTTATGTGTTTTGGGGAAAAGAGGTTTATTTTGAGGATTTTTTTTTTCCTTTTACCACTAAATCTCATCATATAGACTTTGACCCCTGTCTTGGGCCACAGCCACAAGAGGTTCTGTTGCCCTGTGTATCCAGAATAGTACCTGTTCACTAATATATCTGAATGATATTTAAAATACTTAATCAGCAGGCTTTACATCCACTGAGCAAGTTGTCTGTAATGCTTGCTCCAAAGTTACAGGCACCACACGCACCAAATACACACTTAGAGGTCAACCCAGTTCACAAGAAATCATTTGAGGAGAAGGACACAGCAGAGGTTAGCTAAACATGAAATCTGAACTTCAGCTGACTTCTTGACCAACACATGCCAATCACAATTTTGGATTGAGACAAGGGAGCTATGGTATTCACCCTATTATCCGTGGTTTTGCTTCCCACCGTTTCAGTTACCCAAAGTCAACAGCGCTCTGAAAATATTAAATGAAAAATTCCAGAAATCAACTATTCTTAAATTGTAAGTTGCATGACATTCTAAGGACCATGATGAAACATCGGTCCTTCCCGCCCGGGAGGGGAATCATCCCTTGCGTCCGGCGTACCCACATATATGCTCCCTGCCTGCTAATCACTTAGTACCAACCTGGTTCTCCAGTCATGTCACAGCTACCAGAGTTCCTGTGTTCAAGTAACCTTTATTTTACTTAATAGTAGCCCCCAAGCATAAGAGCAGCCATGCCAGCAATTCTAATATTCTCTTACTCTGCCTAATTTATAAATTAAACTTTATCATAGGTGTGTACGTATAGAAAAAAAGCATAGCAAAAATATGGGCTGGTACTGCCTAGGGTTTAGGCATTCACTGGCAGTCTTGGAAAGTATCCCCTACAGATAATAATGGGGCACTAATGTGATAGATCCTCTATCTCACCAGAAAATGGGGCTCTGATATTTGGAGAAAACATTCACATCTAATTATGCTTAACTTTGGAGGAAGAACTGAAAGATGTATCTGTTAAAGTGCGTCCCTGCTCACCAAAACCCTAACTTCACGTACTTCTATGGCAGTATACAAGCATCCTTAAGATGCAAATCTTAGGGCTAGGAAAAAGCTGCATCTCTCTTTTCCCAGCACGTGGGATTAATGAAGTCGTAAGTTCATTTTTAAACGTGGAGTAAAACACAATACACTACCCGGAGAGGTGAAACACCTGTTATTGTAAACTAGCCGCTTCAACAGCTGGAAGCGAAGGAGCAACCCACTAACAGTGCAGAGAACAACCGCCAGCTAAAATTTTCTCTCCCTTTCTGATCCTTTTACAAGTGTGTGTTGCATGTGTTTTGGCTATTTTTGAAAAGGAGGAGGGGAAAAAAAAAACAATCTTGGGCAGTCTTCTGGCCTCAGTTGCTTTTTTGTAGGCCTTTTTTCCGATGATATCACTTCATTTAGTAAACATCCCTTTCTTTGTAATCATTTCCAAAGACCTAGGGGAAGGCAGGAGGGGGCTTCCCCAGCAACGTTGACCATCAGTGGAAAGGCACAAGGAGGGGCGATGGAGCCAAAGGCAGAGGAGCGTTCACTTCCCTGTACCGAGGGATAAGCCCGTTTGAAAGGTAAGTTCACAAGGGATTCAGGAGGGGAAACAAGCAAACACAAGCTTGCTTACCTGACCTAAACAGACAGAAAGTCAGTCCTGACTCCTAGGGCTCCACGACTTTCTCCATCCCCTTTCTCTTCTCTGGGGGCTTCCTGATGTGGGCCACTGGAGGCACCTGGAACGGCTGTCCTGCTCCGTGTGCTCAGGTCATCCAGCGCCTGGAAGGTGAACTCCAAGGTTTCCTTCCTCTTACTGCTAAAACTCTACAGCAGTCTGAGAAGAGTTGAGAGAGCTTAGCTCAGCCTCAGAGAGAGATGTAGAATCAACAGGCTCTCCTCTAGGTCGGGCAGGGCTCACTTCTCCATTAGGTACAGGGAGCACAGTGCGTAGGGCCCACAAGAAGTTTTCATTTCTTTTAGAAGTAGAAGGGAAAATTTTTAATTTTAGGCCAAAGGAAATGTTTTAATGTATAATATTAATAGATCTGTCTTTACATCTTTAATTTTTAATACTCTGTGCAGGAATGGGCTCATAAAGTCCAAAGTGCTGAGAGTCCATGAAAGTCATGATGGGTCCCTGATTCCAGATCACTCCTGCCCCCAGGCCTTTGCACATGCTGTCTGGGATGCCCTGCATCAATCCTCTCTTTATTCAGTGAATGAATAGACTCAATTCCACTTCCACCTCTTCCCTGGTATTTTCCCTGATTGCTCTGATTACTAACACTTCTTTTTCTCTCAGTTGGAAATTCCCTAGCAACTAGAGGTCACACAACAGCTTCACATTTACCAAGTTTCTATTTCTCATGTATATTATTCCTGCTCCTCCATCCTAAAATACAAACACTACCCTACTTACCACTAAGATAACTGGAAGGCTTGCCCAAGCCCTCAAAAAAGTCTATGTCTCAGCCTCACACTCAAACCCTCAATAATCAGGCCCTGAGCAGCCTCTCCTTGTATTCCCCTCCTATCCAATGGACCCTGAGCCTCAGCCATAGCAGATACCCACCATTTTTCAAGTATGCTTCAGATGCCTCCTACCCCCAGGCCTTTGCAAAACCTGCTCTCTCAGCCTGGGATGCCCTCCCTTTACAGAGATTCCTAACGAAAGCCCTATCCAATCCTTAAAAGCCCGGTTCAGATGCAACCTATTCCAAGAAGCCCTCCCAGATTCTCTTATTAAACTATATCCCTCCCTCTCCAACGTCCCCCCAGCACTTGTACGTCTTCTACAGCAGCCATCAGAACCTGACTTCTAACAAAGGAATCTGCAGACCATGCAAGACCCTCCTAGTCTGAATTCTCCAGAAGCAGATGCTGAGATGGGATTCAAGAGCACATATTTTGGGAGAGGTGACCCCAGGAGTGGGGTAGGAGGGAAGTGAGACAGGGAAGAGAAGGAAGCAAATAATGGTGCATGGTACCTTACGAAGCAAGATGCCAGGGTGGGCAACTGGGGCCCACTGCATCTGAGAAACACTGAGAGACAGAAAAAAATGTACCTCAGAGTTGTCCCCATTGAGGAAGATGGGATATCTCCCAACTCCTGTCAATCACTGGTACAGGTGAGGCCACTCCCAATGGGTACTAAGTCTCTGGCATTTCCAACCGACCCTGCCTGCCACTGGCACAGGAGCTCCGGCAGCCAGAGAAAGCTCTCAGGTGCTTGCTGCTGGTGACTGGACAGTGTGCATGACAACCTTAAGGCTTGAGGGGACACGGGAGGCTCCTGCAGATTCCAGCACCCAGCAGGATCCTGGGCACATGGCAGACAGTCAGGAACTGCTCACACAAAGGAAATCATTTCCAAGCTCTTGGAAGGCTGGGGCCATGTTTGCTTTTCTATCTGCAACAGGGCCTCCCCTCAAGATAAGGACTCAGACCATGCATACCGGCTGAGCAATAGTGAGTGATTTAACTCACAGCCCCACCTTCCAAATGAGACCCTGCCAAATACATTGAATTCCCACCGAATTAGCTGTTCTCCATTTCACAAATGCTTTTAATTCATGCAAGCATTACAGACCAACTCTGGCCTGTGAGGTTTAGCAATGAGGACATCAACGAAGATGTAAGGAGTTAAGTAGCCCCTTGAGAAAATGCACCTATATCCAGAGAAGCAACCCAGGAAAGCCACAGGATTCTGCACAATTCTCTGAATTTGCATCTTTCATGCAGCCTCTGGCACCTCTGCCTCCCAAAGGGTACTGGCTATGCCCAGGAACTGGGATGGAGGATACACTTGAGGTGTCCAGTGGCTCTGACCCCGTCCCTCCAGCTTCCTTGTGATCATACCATGTCACACTGGGTGCACAGAGAAATGGCCTCAAGGCCCAGACGACATTAGACATAGCCAAAGCCTCAAACAAAGAAAAATAACATAAGCTCATGCAACAGCATCAGGCAAGGGAGGGAGAAGCCAGCTTGTCTTGCCAATTTCAGAGCAGAACAGATGTTTCTGCATCTTCAAGTTATCCGCCCCCCTAGGACACCAGACATAGGTCACCCATCAGTCATTCATCTTTATGATGAGTTGCAGCGGCCAGCACACAGTCAAGATTAATGCACATCTTTTCCAAGAAATGCTGTTTAATGGCAAGGATATGCTGAGGGTGATTGCTCATAGCAGATCATTCCAGCCGACACAACCAACCAAGTTTCAGCACTCAACTAGAAAAGGAAAATCCTGCAGGCTGTCTTGTTCCAAGCAAGGGATAGTGTAACCCATGGACAGTGTATTTCACCTTTGCCTGATTTAGTTTGATGAGACCTGGCCACCATGGGACCTATCGGGAGCCCAGGGGTTTACAGGCTGGACCCAGCTGTGAGACCCTTCAAGCAACGTGGCTCAAAGAGTGCTGGGACCAGCCCCCAGGAGACCTGGCTCCTACTCACAGCTCCGCTCCCTGCTGACAACACCTTCAGCCAATCACTTCCCCTCCCTGGGCTTCAATTTCCCCCTCTAGAAAAGGACAACCTCCAAGTCTCCCCTTACAGCTTTAACATTGTACGAAAATCTAAAAGTCCTCAAGCTAGAGTGCATCATGTTAATTTTCATTCCTGGAGTGAGAGCAACAAACGATAAACAAACAATAGAATGTAAACCTTCCAAAACGTTAACACCGTCACTAACATACTCTCATCTGGATCAGGGAAACTGTCCTAATGCTACTTTGTCCCCAGACATCTTTAGAACTAAAATATTCCAATTGGAAACTGCTTCATGGTTTCATTAGAAAAAGAAGTCAGCAAAGGAGAAAAATAGAATTTGAACACAGCTCTTTAACATGAAATTGATTTTATTCCACCCATCTCTAAGAGCCACAGAGGAATTACTTTGACCACCAGAGGGCTTTCCACACTGACAAAATGCATTAATAAGACACAGGTGGTAGAATTAAAAAGTTAAAAAGCTCCAAGTTACATCGTCTTGGGCCAGCAAGGCCTGGGAGATGACGTGAAAACAAAAACAAAACAAACACAAAAACTTGAGCTTCTCCTGACCATGCTGCACTTCTTTATAAACACGATGAGGGAAAATTCTGGTCTCTCCTAAGTTCCAGAAAACCGCCAGAAGAATTTCGTGCAGAGAACCAAAAGGAAATCACAAATTAGCTCTCAGAAGTTCCAGAGCCTAAGATAACATTCCTCAAGTGTTGAGCTAGTTTCATGCAACCGTTTGCTTATTCAGTCAAAATTTAGAAGTAGTCACAAACACAAGGTATGTTTAACACATGGCTTGGGGATAGCCAACACTACTGGACACTCCCCACATGACAGCTTTGTGAATATATGCATTACTAGCTTTATGTATATTAACAAGTTTAATTCTCCAAAATCCTATGATATAGACACCATCCCTGATTTACCTATGAAGAAACTGAGGCAAAAAGAGGTTAAAGAATTTGTCCAAGGTCAGGCAGCTAATAATTGTCCAAAAACAAAAAAATCAGTCATGATTAACACTACCCACCCAACAACCACCAACCACCCACTGACTACAGATAAGCACTCTACAGAAAGAGGCACCATGCACCATAATCTATAGAATGAAAAAAAATAATTGGTGAAAGAACAGCATACCTCTGGGCTGGAATCTCTCTCTGCAGATTCCCAGATGGCATCACAGTGATCCCATCGCCCAGAGGAGGCTAAGAGGGTTTAGGGGGAGGCTCTGTGAGCCTACAGGCCCCCTTTCCTACCAGTCTCTTCAGATTTTTTTCTATTTTATGAATTGGAGATTTCCACATTTTCATTTATTAAAAAAGATTCTAGCAATATTCAAGTTTAAATCTGCTATTTCACTAGGTGTTTCAGAAAAAAAAAAAAAAGAATTCCCTCTTTGGGTTCTCTTCTCTTAAACCTGTTTTATGGCACTTACTACCCCAGGGTGAACCATTTCTACCTGCGTGGCTCCTTTACTATACAGTTAAGCTCCTGAGGTCAAGAATAGTATCTTTTTTATCTTTAGGTCCTCAACCTTGAGCCTAAGATTTGGCCCAGAGTAAAATGTTCAACAAATATTTACAGAATGAGTAAATAAAGAGGTAGTTAAGGTAAGGCTAGCTGCTGTAATAGATAAACCATGAAATCCTAGGGCCATAACAGAATAGGTGCTGATTTCTTTCTTATAAAAAGTCCAATAAGATGTCTCATAGGTGGCCTTCAACACAGGGACTCAGGGACCTAGCTCCTTCTAAGTGTGACTCTGCCAACCCTCAAACCCTCATACCTCAGAGTCCTTTCCTGTGACTGGCACACGGGCAGAAAGAGCGTGTGCAGCCCACAGTAGGAGGAATCACTGGGGTCCACGTGGAACAAGAGTGGGTGTGGGAAGGTGCAGTCCCAGCACAACTCTTCACTTTGTAAGAATAGGGTAACTTCAGTGGACAGCTGGCCAACCTTTTGTTCCACTATGACTTCAAGAGAAACAAAAGCCTGAAAGACCCAAGGCAAAAGAGATGGCTTTAAAAGGGGAAAAAAGAGTCCTTAACCACTTCCAATCTAAAACGGCACAAGTATATAAACACAGCTACAGAGATATAAAATTATCATCCCTTCTTGTAAGGAATTTTCATCACATTTTACCATCACAAACAAGACTTGCTACCTATTGGTATACAAATGGCTGGAAACAAAATTACAGGTCAGCTTGGAGTCAACATTCGTATCACTCATAGAGTGTCTGGTTCCTCCCGACCAGAGGATAGTGGCGGGAAGAAAACAAAACTGGAATGAACACCTTATTTTGAGAGGTCTTCTTGCAACACTGGGATGTGCAGAGAAGCTAAGAGCCCCAAATCTGGCCATTCCCAGTGTCCATATAGGTGACCTTGGACAAATCAGGCAAGTCCCCAGTACCTCAGCTCCCTGCCTTGTCCAAAGGAAAAGACAACACCTGTCTTTCCAAAATATCCCAAATATGAAGATCATGTAACAACAGCTCTGAAAAGTCTATAAAGTATTTTTCATTGCTCCCAAAACATAGTGGTTTTCCAGCACGATGGCCATTCCTCCAACTTATCACAAAGGCAGATACGCTTCTGGAACCTCGTCCTCAGTCGACCCTGCGCTTCCACGTTTTCCTGTCCCAGGGTCATGCTCAACCCCACTACTCACAGTCAGTGTGTCACGGGGAGAGAAGCCCTTAACCTCTCTGCGTCTCAATGACCATGTCCATAACTGGGTATGGCACCCCTTGGAGGCCTCAGTCGGGGCCTGGGTCCATCTTCTGAGACCCAAGTTCTGACTTTCAAGTCTGAGTCAGTGGTGCGAGGAACAGAACTGCACCCTTCCCCTCCATGTGCTCTCAACAGTCTGACCATGTGGGAGGTGCGGACATTAAAGGCAGCTCCTCTCCAACGTGACTGTAAAGTAACAGCCCAGGACCACGCAATCACTCTTTAATGTCAGTCATAACCTTCATAAATGGGTTTGTAATGAGAAACCCTTGTTTGTCACAGAGAAGGTATGATTGATGCGGCCTGTGAGTGAAATGAAGCCACAGTGACCATCTCAATAACATGAACAGCTGCCAAATATTCATTTAGCAGAATGAGTTTAGAAAACTTTGAGCAGATTGCTTTCACAAGGCTGCCTTCAACAAAAGGAAACATAATTAACGAGCTAATATCAGCATGTGTCTGGCTAAGCTAATGAATATCAAATTACACAGAAACCTGTATAAATCATCATTACCCTGAATTTTAATTGAACTTGCAATTAAACATGACAAATTTTATATACACTAAACCTTTAATTTATACTTTCAAATAAGGAATAATTTATCATTTTTAGTATTTCATAGTTAATTTCCCAATATGTGCACTTCTAATTAACAAGGACAGACAGGCATTAAAAAAAACACACACTCTCTCTCTCTCTGCTGTGGCTCCGTTCATAACAATAACTTTGCCTTTTGTATACATTAGAAACTCCTGTGTCCAGGAGTTGGCATGCCAAAGGGCCTACTTGCGTATTCAAGGAAAGATCTTACAGCTACAGAGAATGAGGAGGAATGATTTCCCCTTCTGCTTCTCAACTCTGCCTTGGAAAAAGAGAGATTAAAAGGGCCAGACCATGTTAAGGGGACCTGGCCGGACATCTCAATTACCAGCTCGACCTTGCACCCTGAACTCCAGTTACGTTCAGAACACAGGGCCTCCTTTGCTGGAAGTGCAAAGCATCTTGCATTTCAAAGCGGCACCACCTTAGAAATAAACTGCCTCGCTCTGGCGTCAACGCCAAGCCTATTTGTTTTACCTGGCCAGCCGGTAATGAGCTTGCTCCGTGGATGGATTTCTATTTTATTATTATAATTACTCCACCATTATAAACATACCTCGAGCAACCTCAGCATAAAAGGCAGGGAATGCTATTAAAACATACATATAAACACATGGGAAAACAAGACAGGATTGTAAAAGGGCTGCAACAGAAACTAATTGGGTTTGCTTTTTTTGTTAATCCCAGACTATTAATATGGTAAGCAGTGTGGTCTAGGGAGCCGCATGCTGAGAACCTGGAGATGGCAGTTCTATACCTGGCTTGGCCTCTAATTGGCTGTGTGACCAGAAGCAAGATGCTCCACCTCTCTGGGCCTCAGTGTTCTCAGGGGCAAAACAAAGACAAGGGAGATAACTGTGATTGCTTTCAACATGTGAAAATAATCTGAAAAAGAGAACACTATGAGATGAAAGAGCATCATCGTTTTCTAGCTGTGGAGGAGAAGGGAAACTCAAAAAGCAGACGGCCGACGATACTCCAGCAAGCATTATTTTTTAAACACAATGATCACATTACATATTAGCAATTTACTTACTGTTTTCTCATGTGATACGTGAAGGAGGCCAGACAGATATTATTAACACCAACTGAAAGATGGAAAAACAGTCATGGAGAGGCCCACTCTGTGCGGCAGGGGCAGGGCTGGGATTAGAGCTGGGACTTGGAATATCTGGATGAGGCTCTCCTGACCCCACCACGCTGCCTCCCTCCACTCTCCCTTAGGAAAAAGCTGGAGAATATGTGATGAGATTAAAAAATAAAAACAAAAAACAGAAACCATTGGGACCTCAGTGACAAGCACAGCGACCATCCCTCCCAGCCCTACCCTGATCAGACTGATGGCTCAGCTGAGTATCTTCAGTCTGGAGAGGAAACAGGCACCACTTCCCAGAGGCAAACTTATAGAAGGCATGAAGTCGCCGGCACAGATATTATCTATGCAAGGCCAAGAAAGTAAGGACGTACATCCGCCAGATTAATGAGGGCGGAGAACATGAAAGACTCCAGAAATAGGAAGGAAGAGAGTTTTAAGGGCCACTCAAACGCCTCCCTTTCATTGCAAACCCAAAGGCTCTAGAAATTAGATCGAATCAAAAGAAGTGGGGGTGGGAGTCAGTTAAGGGGGCAATGAATGGAAAGAGTCTTTTAAAAAAATTAATTACTGCTTCATCGTTTCGATTGCAAATACTCATTTTTTGTTTCTAGAGGTGCCTTGACCAAAAGAAACTGAAAAGCAATGAGAGGCAGCAGAGAGCTGGAAAGCTGAATGCATTTTCTGGAACGCGGGGCTTGCCCGTGTCTATGAAGCAAAGGGACAAATATTTTCACACATTATCAGATAGCCAAGTAAAACAGCCTCCACCAGAATTTACAACTGAAGGCTACCAGAATTTACAACTTGTGAAATTGTGCCTGTCCGGATTTTCTCATTACGCTGGGTGCAGGCTGCAGATAGAGTGTGCACTTTTCCCTTTTCTCCCCCTCTCTCCCCTCCTTCCACTGTCTCACTACTTCCTAGTTAAACCTTGTCTCAAGTTATCAACACTCTCTGGAGAGATAAGGCTCCTCTCACTTACAAGCTGTCACTAATAATCGAACTTTCAAGACTCCATCTCTAAGAGAGACTCCCTGAGCCACGCAGGTCATGAGAATTAACTGCCACCAGTCCTTGCAGAAAACTCAGCTCATCAATCTATAGCTTTCTCGTCATAATTAGAATAACGGCTTTGAAAATTTGGGCTGATGTTGACTTGGTCTCAGGCCGCAAAGAGCGCTGATTAAAATCTTGGTGTGAAAGTTAATGATAAGTGCTGGTGGCGTTGCCGTGGAGACAGGGACAAACAATTCCCTCGCTGTGACATTTTCAATGTCCTGGAGAAGAAAAACTGTCCTCTTTAGTGTGGCAGCGTATGAAGCTTATTTATGGCTACAGGGCTTGGTGGATTGATGACTGTCGTAACATACTGTCAAATCCTTTACTGACACATTCATTTTTTTGGAGCCCCTGGTGCAGCAGAAATAAAATAAAATAATAAAAACAAAACCAGAGGGAAAATTCTCCAGCAAACCAGAGATAGCCACCAGTGGACCCTCCTTTCGCTACAGGACCTCAGAATTAATAGACAAAAAGACTTTGGACTTCTTGGCGCCACGGCCAAGGAGAAAAGATGGGCGTAGTTGAAAATTTCTGTGTAAGAAAGAGTACTGTTGAAGCCACCAGATCAGCCCAGGAATGCTTGTTACCAGAGTAAGCTATTTGTGAATATCCAAGATTGGTAACCATGAATAAGTATCCTCTCCCTACTTCTCTTAGAGGATAATGGCTTAGAAAGCTAAGGAAGGTTTTGGAAAATTCCCCCGGCCAAAGGGACCAATGAATACAGCACCTAACTGTCATTACAGGAAATCCCAGTCATGTCGGACACCTCAACATTCAACATGGGGGTATCAGTCCCTGAAATCTGTGAGCATCTCCATGCTCTGCAGAACCTGTTCACATTTACCATTTCCTTTGCTCTTCATTGCAAAGCAAGCATCAAAATCCCCATTTCCCTGATGAGAAGGCTGAGGCTCTGTGAGTTTAAGCACCATTCCTGAAGAGACACAAAGTAGCTGAGCAGGGACTCTCAACCTAACTCTTTAGTACTCACAATGAGTCACCAGACACTATTTCAGATCAGCAAGCCAGCGCCACAAGTTCTGAACCGGTTTCACGCGGGGTCTGTGAAAAGCTTTCAGTTCACTTCATCTGCGTTTTTTCCACAGCAGATAAAGGGAGTCTCGGCGATCGCAGCTAGTCCATAAAGACGGCTCCAGGCTGCAGCATTTTTCTAGTTCCTTTCATTCAAGGATCCTAGTCATCATCATTATTATTGTTGTTGTTATTAATAATGATAATGAAATAAACTATGCAAATGTGGGGAATGGCTTTAGCCCTAAAACGCAGGCGGTAATGTGGTAATTTATCCAATAATGGAATCGCAAAGTGATTTTATTTGCTTTTATGGCCCCTTTCTTTCAGAGGAGCTGGGCATCAATAATGGCGATAGTAATGAAATCAACTATGCAAATGTGGAAATCGTTTTTACCCTAATGTACCAATTTAGCCAACGAAGGGAATTCAACATAGGCTGACTGGCTTCCCAACACCCAGAGCGAGGGCTTTGATGCTGACCTGTGCTCCACTACCCAGATGTCACGGCTGGTTTTCTAAGAGCATGGGCTTGTCAATATCCATTTGATAATGAACAATGCCTTCACTCCATGGTGAAAGACTCAGGAAATGCCCTTACTGATTTAAATATAGAGAGTGACTTTAACATGGGAGCAAGACAGATTCATCTGGGCACAACTCGTTTTGTTGGCAGAAACCCCACACAAGGGCCCTGTGGCAGGTAGGGGCTGCCTGGGGTCGTTAGCTAGAACAGACCCTCTTTGGGTCCAGCGGTTTCAGAACAGCTGGAGAAGGCTCTCTGAGGGATCGATGCCCTCTGCCAGACTCCCCCTTTTATCTGCCTGTCATCTGGATTCGGGGAGGGCATCTCTCTGGCTAGACGGCAGGAAGTCTGAGGGACCCCAGGGAGCACCAAAGGAGGCTGCGAGGACGGCATTCCCAACAGCCACTGGGGGAGGCGGGGTGGCTCACCTCTCCTATGTCCAAGGTATGCGCCCCTCCCTTCTCTGCAGAACCTGTAATTTCTGCTGCCATGAGAGAGAGAAAAGCAGCACAGAGAGAACGAGATCCAAATAAGACCTGGAAAGCCAACAACACTGAACAGATCTCAGTCTACCATTTATTACGAGCTACAAATTTGAAAAGCTGGGAGGTCCTTGAAGACAGAGATATTAACATTTTTCTGTGTCTCCAGAGCTTGGCACCGTAAGTGCCTAATAGGTGTTGAATACATGAAGGAATAAAGGAATAAACAAGAGGAGAGAATAAAACCAACTCCAATGAGAGAGCACTCCAGATGGACACACTCAGGTACTCAAAAGCAAAAAAAAGTTCATGTGCAATACCATTCAGAGATCCAAGTAGCCAGAGACCCTGACCACGGCCAAGCACCTGAGAAAGCCTTGCTCTGACCCTCCTCCACCTGCCTCCCACCACTGTGAGACAAGGAGGCCATGGGCCAAGGGCATTTCTAACCTGGAACCTATTCTCCAGTTCATAGACCATGTTATGGATCCCCAGGATCCCCAAGTTTCCTTTACAAAGAGCCCTGAGCATCTTTCTAGGGCCTGTAAGGACCTCTTCTCCAGGTCCTACCTCCCAACAGTGGAGGGTACCATGAGGAAGTGTGCCTCTAAGTCCAAGTGGTAGTCAAAGAGCAGCTGCTGGTAGGTGCAACTTGGATGGACAAGTTGGGTGTCCATATGCACGTCTGTAGAGGCCTCCTGCAGAGGAGAATGGAGTCAGGGTAGAGAGAGAAGGGGCTTCATATGTACTCTCACCCCGAGCCCCCACAATTCTCAGGGATGGACCTGTGTATGGGTATTCATGTCCATCCTTTTAAATTTGTTTGCTGTCAATTTGGGCCAAAACCCTGGGGCTGGTGAGGGATACTTGCAGGATGAGAAAATGCAATTACCTCCTTACTCCACGACTAGCTGATAACTTATGGGGGAAAGAGAAGGACCATCTGAAAAACCTCAGGTTCTAAACAGACTGTCAACATTTAAATAAATAAATGAAAAGGAAACCCCGGCAGTCAGTTCCAATTAATTCATGGCAATCAGCTTCCCTTGTTCTATTAGTTACCATTATAGCAACACATTCTTGAACAAAATACCAGAAGCTTTCATTAGAAACATTAACATAATCTGATAACTGATGGTATTTGATTTCTGACTTTTGCACTTTGACTTGAAGCTCGGTACAAGATGCCATCTCATAGATTGGTGGTGTTTTTTTCCCCCTTCTCCACCACATCCCCTGCCCCCGACAGTGAAGACTTCACATGACATTTCTTTGTTAACTGTAATTAATGTTCACATTTGTCACAAGTTGCATTATTTGGAAAAGCAGTTGTGATGATAAAAGATGTGACAAAGACACACACATGTCTTCTTACCCAAAACGGCTTTATCCTAATTTAGGTTTGGGGGAAAAATAAATGAAATAAGTCAAGCATGTATTTGTTTTCAGTCAGGATGGATTGTTTAAAGTGATGCCTCTTGAAGAAACCAATGCAGTTAGCTTTCTCGAAATAAAAAAAAAGTGTCATTAAGGCATGAGTAAAATCTAAAAAAGACAAGGACATTTGGATTGAGGTTGAACAAGCCAGACTGTAAATCTGTCTCACTTCCATTGACCACAGGTGCTAGAGAAGAGAGGCTGTACCCAGAACACTGGAGTTCAAGGTCACTCACACAGAGGTGGAAACAACCACTCTCTCTCCCCCATTCTTCCCTCTTTCCACCTTTCTTTCCTTCTCTGTCTCCTTCCCTCTCTCTCTGTCTCATTATCTTGAATTTGCTGCTGTGGACCAATGAGAAAGATACCTAAGTTTTATGTAAGTAAACACTTAAGTATTCCCAGCCAAGGTCTAGCTTTTTGGCTTAAATGTCAGGCACCAGATACGGGGGAATTTCTGGACAAACAAGTTTATCAAGAAGTACTTTCCTGTTCAGCCAACAGGACAAACTTGAGGTCTTCTGTAGTAGGCCTTTACAATCTCCATGGGCTTAAAGTGGGCAGGTACAGTGTTCTGTTTATTTAAAAAGAAAACATGAACAGGGGCAGGAGAAACATGATACAAGACACCCAAATGCCCATTAAAGTTCAGAGATGGAGTGGATCTGCAGGGATGTCCACTCAGCCCAACAGAAATGTCAGCGGTGGGTACAGGAAGTGCCATCTGTGTGTCTGAGCCACTCCAGGAGGCTACGGCATGACTAGCATCCACTGTGTTCACACTGCTGAGAAGTGGCCCAAATCAGTCTCCCTTTGCCTTACCCTCCCCCAACCCAGTCTCAGAGGGGTTTCCTCCAACATGTACTAATGGTCTGCAATTTATTTTAAAGAGGCTATTTTGATCCTCAAGAAGTACTTAGGGGAGCCGGGAGTCATAAACACCTCCTTTTTAAAAAATTTGTGTCCTTTTTCCCAGCCTGTAATTTCACTCTGACTGGCACCATTCAAATCAAGCGTTCCAAGCACAGACTCCCATCAAGTCAGCTCCAACTTGGAGCACATTTTTACGACCAAGTTAGAAATCCCTTAAAACAAGGTTTTCGGAGGGAAACGTTTGACAGATTTAACTCTTGTGGTGCAAATATGCCACAATGACATAGCAATTAGTTATTCAAAATACGGGAAGGGATTGCAAGCTTTTTCAAGTCGTTTCATAAATATGTCCTCTTCTGGTATTCAATCGGTAATTATACCATTCTTACTCAACTGTAAACTTCCTGGGTATGATTTATATCTCATTGAAATCAACACAAAAGTGTTTGTTTTCTCAAAGGAAGGGCCTCGGCTGTAATCTCCAAGGCTCACACACATCAAAGCCCGGGAACTACTGTTCTGCCTCACCAATGTAAATAAAATCATACACAAATGTTTATGCAAATTAATAGAGAGAGGTCTGTCAAGAACCATTTATCTTCTGGGCCCAATGTGGATTTACACAGCGCTCCCCTGAGAACATTCCTGGGAGGCAGTTGAGTCAAGCATGCACCACTACAGAGGTAGATGCAGCCAAAGGAGTTAGTTCTCCTGGACTCTGTCCTTGTCCCTGAGGATCAAATTCCTTGGGAATGTCACAAGCCTAAGCTGAACTGGGCACCAAAGCCACGGGCAGACGTTTTTATACATCCCCTAACTACTCTACCCCGAAGTCCAAGAGGTTGCAGTAATTGGTCACTGTTCAAAAGGAAATGAAGGTAAGAAGACATCTCTGGCTGAATGGATTTCTTTCGCTGCAAGTCCCACAGGCCATGGCTCTGGTTTTGCATGTAACAACCATCCACAAACTGACTGCAGACAAGCCACCCAGGTGGACACAAAAGATGGGTTTACACCGCAGCTCCGGGACTAAGACAAGCTACAGGAAAACCTTCCTAACACGAGCTCAACTGAACAATTTTAGTCTTTATCTTCGTCTAGCATGCTGGGCCTACCTCTGTCCAACACAGAAATGATTCAATATATGCCTTCTCTACTGGATTATAAACTTCTTCATGACTAGACTCATCCTAGTACCACGTCTGGTAAGAAATGTTTGCTGAGGATTCTGAACCAAGCTTGGTAGAAGCAGCTTTACCAGAAAAGCAAGCTCCAATTGTGTGAGATGGTTGGAGCTCCTGAATTATTGGCCTCAACCAAAAATCTGACCTCCCTCAATATTCTTCTTTACATTTGAATGTTGTACTCCAAGTGCCAAGTCAAAGCACCCTGCATCTGAACCAGACTTAAGCCCAAGAAGCAGGAGGGCACAACATAGCCATTTTGGCCACCTCTGTGCAGCAAATGCCTAGCACAGTGCCAGCATAGCTTGTCCTCTGAAGTATTTCCTGTGTGGAGAGATGCATAGATAAATGATTCTAGCATTTCTGAAAACAATGTTTCCAAAAGTATTTTCACATCTGATCGCCTACACTGTCCCCAAATCCTGCCATAATAGTTGTGCTTCAAGGCTAAGGCTGTGGACCAGAACACCAGTATTTAAGATATAAACGTGAGCAGGCTATGCCCAGAAGTAAACTGCACCCTAAAGTTATCTGTGAATTATTCTGTAACTTGGAATATATTTCCCTACAGAATCAGATGTATAAAGCAGTCAGGCTTCAGAGTGACCCATAAAAACTTTCGTGGACATTTCTGAAGTTTCAGACTATCCAAAGCCTGAATGCTTTTCCCCCCCTCATTTTGGGGAATTGCCCACTGTGTGAGGTCTCAGAGTGGGCAGGGGCTGCTCCATTTCCCAGTAGTAGCCAATAAGTCTACATCTCCCTGCTCCCCACCTCCCTAACAGTCAAAGCATTGGCAAGTCCCTCAGCTCAGTCCTTGGATATATCCCACCTGGACTTAGAATCAGGAACAGCAAGACAAAGACACGGGGTAATGCCAACTCCTTTACGATGGAGTTATGTCAAACACTGGAGATTCAGGTTCTTACTTCCAAAAAGTTTTTTGGAACCTACTTTGATATGTGCCCCTTCTCTTTGCCAGGTCCTCCAGCCTACCATCTGTTCTGAAAATCTTTTATGTAACAGATTCCCTTTTTTGGTGTTTTCGTGATTGGTTGGTTTTTGGGGGGAAGGGTGGGGGTTTAAGAAAGCAAGATGCAATTTCTTTTGTTTGCAACCAAGAGTCTTTACTGGTACCCAGTGGAAGAGATCAAATGGTGCCTACTTGCCTTGAAAAGGAGTAGGAAGAAGTGCTCTAGCAAACCAGGCCACAAATCCCCTAAGCCAAGAAGAGGTTCTGCTTTTTCCTGAGTATGTGTGCCTGCATATAGACTATTTTGACCAGAAGAAGGAGGTGGGTTGACCTTAGAAGACCTATTATTCTGTCCCAAGTGATCCAGGCAACTAATAAATTCCTTCATCACTCTAGCCTCACTCCCCCTACCTGTAAGGGTAAAGGACTGGCCAGATGACCCCTCACGTTCTTAACAGCTCAAATGTATTATAAACCTAAGGCTTGCTGAAGGGGAGAAAGGAATACTTTAGGACTAGGAGGCATTCTCCAGGCTCTTTGTCAACTGAGAAACTTCTAAGCTAGACTCCTAGTCTTACCCCAAACCTCTCCAACATCAGAAGAACAGTATAAGAACAGTGTACATAAGCATATGTCCCCCCACTTCTACAAAGCTGTTGACCCTAGACTGTGATCTTGGTTAGAAAACAAAAGGAAGGGGCCCTCCAATGTTAAAGGTCTAATTAAATTTGTCACTAAATCAAACTCTTCAGCTTAACCTCTGTTTCTAGGGAAAGAACTGTTGATAGAGAATTCTGCTACTCACTGGAGAGCCATTACCCATTCTAAGAGGCACATTTAAACTTATTATTACCCCAAACACATAGCTAGATATTCTTATTAGACACGGGGGGAGAATGGCCACCGGTTCAGAGCAAGGCTGGGTGTCTGCTAATGTTGAATACATTTCAGCTTTTTGACGGTAAGACCTTAATTTCACAGATTTATAACCAGTGTAAATCTGCCCTGAACAGAAGCCTGACACAAAATTACTTTGCCCAGTAGCAATTTTTTAAAGTTTTAGACTAAGTGCCTTTTATTCAACTTTACAACGCCCGTCCCCCCAACAATTGAAACAAAGCAAATCACCGTAAGAACTACCTACAGGCTACAAACATTCACACACACCACACACACACACACACACACACATGTGCAGGCACACATACAGTGCATGCTCCCAGAGATACCAGGTTTCTCTTTGTGTAGTAGGATACCACGCCTCAACGCAGGAGTCATCAAGGAAGAAGAAGGGTGCATACATGTTCTGAGGTCCGTCAGAAACCTGCCACCTAGCCTGACTCCTGCAACCATGGGCTTAGCCTTTCACTGGCAAGCATCACCCTCACAATATCCAAGAAGTCACAGTCACTTTGCCCAGTGAGGGATTTATGATTGGGGGGCACATTCTCAACACTTAAATAGGATTTGGCCAGGAGGACACTACGGGCCCACAGGTCCCTATTACATGCCTGGGATAACAAGGAGGTCTAAGTGTTTTCAGAGGCAACAGACGGTGAAGAGGGGGAAATTCTAACCAAAAGGAAAAAAAAACTTTTCAATCATCACTAAACAGCTAAGTGTGCTAGGCACTATTCTAAGTGTGTTACACATATTAATTTATATAACCATCCTCAAAAACCTGCGAGGTAGCCGATACCGTTTTCCTCACTTGGAGATGAAGAAACTGAGAAATACATTAAGTAAATTACCACGAACCATACAGCCAGCGGGTGATGGAGCCAGAATTAGAATCCTGGCAGCTCCTGAGTTTGTGTTGTACTCATTAAAGGCAAAGTATTCACTCCAAATAGTGCTGTCATTATTTCACCCCGAAGCCCGTGAATTACTGTAAGGCTGAGAACTGTGATAGTAATAATGGCTGGTACTGGTGGAACACGTACTTTACATTATTATGTGCTTTACATATGCTTTATATCCGTTAGCTCAATCTTCGCAACATTCCGATGACAGTGATGCTTTTATCATCCTCAATATACAGATGAGAAAACAGATGCAGCGTTTATGCGAACTGCCCAAGGTCACAAAGTTGTTACCAAGAGGCCTGGAATTCCCATCACATCTGCCTGACTCGAAAACCAGTCCTTCTACCCATTTTGCAACAATCGCTTCTCAAATAGTCTCTGTGATTCTTTTTTTTTTTTTTTTTTTTTTTTTTAGCCAAGTACATGTAGGCCCATCGTGCTAGCAATTTCTTCTCTGAACTCCTCTCCCATGTTCTGAACACAGACCCACTATTTCAGGAAGGCTTTCTGCCACCCTCCACGTACCATTCGAAATCCTATTCCATTTCTTGGTACAAGGTACTCTTCCCCACTGGGGATTTTTCCTAAGCATGCTCAAGCTACTCTAATACCACGCAACACTTGAATTTACTCTTTAGATCACCAATCTCAGCTTTCCATTTCCACTATCACTGCCAAAGTCCTAGGAGTTGTAAGAGCCCACAGCAGCATGGAATCAAGCAGTCTGGCTTAAATCCTGAATCTTGTACTAACTATAGATATGTGACCATAGGCAAGTTACTTCTCTGCACCTCAGTTTCCACCTCTGTAAAATGGGCATAAGATGAGTACCTATTTCATAGAGTCTTTTTAAAGATTAAAAAATATGATATATGTAAGGGATTTAAGACAGCACCTGGCACCTGGTGAGGGCTCAATCAGGATATGTTTTTGTTGATAGTGGTGTTTTTGGAAACAGTTTTGGTCCTGGCTCATCTCTGCTTCCAGATACCTGCTGCTTGAATCCACCCAGCACCTGATAGTTCAGTTTAAAAACACTTTGCTCACGTTGCTTTTTGGCTCAAAATTTGCCCATCATTAGTGAAAAAAGTCCAAATCCTCACTACATGAAAATGAGGTCACATAAAGCGTGCTGGTGACCAGGATTTCCCTGTCTCTTTCAGAATACAAATCCATCTCCTCTCCAGGACTTCCAATTCTTCTGAGAACTTCTCTTTTCCCACAGGATCTCCACTCTTCCTCCAAGAAGACACTCCACCCACCAACCCACCCAGGGCAGGGGAAAACAATCATTGCACCAGGAGCCTTGCTGCTCTTAACGCATGACAATGCCAGCATCTTCCTCATGCCAGGCTGTATCTATACGCCCAAATTCTACATGTCCTTCCAGACCAGAGGTTCTCATGCCTCATTATGCACCCCAATCAGAGTCAGGGAAATTTTAAGACACACAGATGTCCAGTGGTCCTGCGCTGGGGCCCAGGCATCCTCGTGTTCAAACACTCCCCAGGTACTTCTGACGTGCAGCCAAAAGGTTCACACATCCTCCTGGTGCCTGGAAGCTCTATCACTTCTCTGACTTTCCAATTAACACAAAGCATTATTCTGCTATGTGACATTTCATGCGGTGGGATTTGCCTCCCCATTTCTTCCTCTGAGGGCAGGAAATAAGTCTAACATGTTTCTAAATACCTGGGCCAGTGCTGTACCCTCTCCCCCAGGTCATATATATATATTTTGGTGTGGGTTTTAGTCTTGATTTCCCAAAGAGTATAATTTCATGGCAGATGGAGATAAATGACACACATTTTGGAATCATTTCAATGCCCAGCACCCACAGAGCACTTGGTAACTATCTGGGGGCAAAACTGGCAAACAGTAGATGTTCAGTAGCTACTGGAACACTCTTTGCATAACTAGGTCATCACTAAGAAGTCAATGCTCACACTGTCCAACATGCACACTACACAACCACCATCATCAGTAACATGATTCCTACCATGTGAGTTCAATCCAGTGAACCTTTCCCGAGATCCAGTGATCAAGAAACTGAAAATAATTGGCTACCCCGAGGTACAATGGCCGTGGGTCTTCATTTGCATCAGGCATCTACGATATCTCACCATCATCCAAAGGTCTGTGCCACTCGGTTCCTCCTGGCTAGGGCTTCACCTCTCCACCAGCCACAGCTCTCCAATGGGGGCTCTGCACCAAGGCAAAAGAGCAGAATGGCCAAACGTGCTCCTTAAGCTCCCCTGAGTCTTTAAAAATGAGCAATGCTTTAAAGGTTAAGAAGTTGTCTATGATCCCACAGGCCCCTGAAAAGCAAACCAACCCAGGACCAGTAAGTAGAGCCACGGGTGAGGTCTGAGCCCTGACCAGACCGTCCTTCCATGCTGGCCACACCTGCCAGAGGCAGAACTTTAATATGAGTTTGTAATCCATTATCAGCTGCTATGACCATCCTACCAGAGCCGAAAGAAAGAGGCTATTAAACATAATACATAAAATAACATTTAGTAAGGAAATCTGGATAATTACTTAGTAAAAAGGACATTGAGTCAGGTTCTAAGCCATTGCCCTGAATTGGGAATGGCATTACTTATGTCTTAAGTTAAATTGAGTAAAACTTCCTAAGCACTCCCTGAAAGAACACCTGTAAGTAATGGGTTGGAATATCTCATCCACCCTGCTTTGTGCTGAAGTCCGGGAGAGCGGGCCAAGATGAGCGACCCCCCACCAAGCACAGCTCTCCGGGCTGAGCCGGCTCAAGGCGACAAGCTCATTCAGGTCAGCATGGAGGAAGGGCTCCCCTGGACAGCACTGGAGGTGGCACAGACAGGCACAAGCCCAAGAGTTCAAGTGCTAACATATTTTCTTCCCTTTGCTGCAATTGATGGATATGAAAGAGCATTCAAAATTAGAGCAGCCAGAGAATATAATGAGTGAGTGGACTGTGCAGAATCAGAGAACATGAGAGCTGATTCCGTTCCAGTAATACCACCATTATCACCATAACCCACTGGTCACCAATGTCACAGTAAATCCTCCTGTGTGTCTGGTGCAGAATGACGTGACCTCATCTATCCCATGACTTTATCACCTACACTCTGATATAAATTCCCAAAAGTCTATCCCCAGGCCTGACCCATCCCCAGAGGAGCCCTCTCAGTTCAGTCACCTTCTTGACACATCCACTTGAGTGGATAACAAGCATCTCGAATTTGACAAATCCCAAACCTAACTGGTGATCAGCCCAAACCTGCTCCCTCATGACCACAAACAGCACCTCCCTCCTTCCCACTGTCCCTCTCCATCCCTCACACGGCATTTCTAATCAGCAAATGTTTTCCACTCTTCCTTCTAAACATCCAGAACGTGAGCAGGTCTCACCACCCTCAGGGCAACCACCCTACACCACATCAACCTGAGCTGTCACAACGGCCTCCACACTGGTCCCCTGGTCCCACTGGACCTTGCCTACCGGTTCCCTGCAACACCAACACCACCACAGGGACCAATTTGATTTGAACTCAAGTCAGATCACATTCAAAGCCTTCAACAGCTTCCCTTCTACAACAGAATAAAACCCAAAACCTGACCAAGCAGGTTGGTCAAAAAGGCCCCACATGACGCAGGCTCTGAAGTGGCTCCTGACCCCATGTGCTGCGATGCTCCCCTCCCTTACCTGCCTCACCCCATGGCCTCCTGGCCAAATCACAGGCACCAAGCAAGCTCCTGCCTCAAGCCCTGGCATGTGCTGTGACCTCCACAGACCCAGACCCCTCATCCCCTCACCCCCTTACGGCCCCAGCTGAAACAGCCTTCATCAGAGAGGCTGTCCCTGACCTCCCTTGATGAATCACATCTCCCACCTCCTCGTTCTCCACTTCCCCGCATCACCTATTTGTCTTCATACTATTTACTACTTCTGGACATGTTTATTTCTTCCCTCCCAACACATCACACAGGACAATGTCAGCTCCATGAGAGCTGGGTTTTTCTCTGTTATAGTCGCTGCTATTTCCCAACACCTAGAACATAACAGACACGCACAAAATGTTTGTGGAAGGTATAAATAAAAAGGCACATAGCTGGCCTGTGCCACATGTTAACTGCTCTTAAGTTAAGAGGCTGTGCCTCCATTTGGGGTCAACTCTTGACATCACAATCAGTATTCTTTCACTATGTGATTCCACTACTCAGAATTAACCAAGCATGACTGTACACTTCTGTAGCATTTTATAGTTAGTAAAGCACTTTCACACTGCAAACTCCACAATCCTGTCGGCGTTGCAGACAGGTCGGACCAGAAAGAGGGCATGAATATCTAACCCAGGTCCCCTCCGCCTCAGCCCTACATCCTTGCTTTACACACATCCTCCCTGCTTGGATGAGAGGCTGGCTGCACTAGACAGGTAGAGAAAGACAGGCCTTGCCCTTCGAGGGGTCCCAGTATCCAGCCTGCTCAAGACCACGAACACACACTCACGAGCCTTGAGGATGACAAGTCAACATGCAAATAAAATGCTCCCAGCAGTGGCATTTCTGGAGAAACAGATACGCTGGTCCACATCCACAGAGGAGCAACTGGCAGAAACTAAGCCTGCACCCTACAGCCTACTCCATCGCCACCCATGTCAGCCCATCTCAAAGTTCTGGAACAGAAGATAAGAGGATAGTAACAATTAAGATCAGCATAACAACATCTAAACCCTGGCTGCCGCCCACTGGAATCAAAAGAGGAGTTTCTTTAAAGTACCAATGGCGGGCCCACCCACAACCCGTTAAAGCAGGAGTGGGCAGAGCCTGAGCGCCCACCGGCATCTTGTTTCAAGCTCTGCAGGTGATTGTAAAGGGGAGCTACCGTTGCCAAGCACTGTGCAGACCTTTACCGTGACAAAGGTCTTTCACATGCATTATCTCCTCTCACCGTCCTAAAGGCCTTGGGTGGTAGGTGGAGGAGGCAGAAATACGCCCAAGTTAGAGAGCAAGAAACAGCCTCAGAAGGATAGATGGATCTACAGTCCCCCAGTTAGTTCATCAAAGACAGAACTGTAGGCAAACACACAGTCTAGAAATGAGCAGTGAAGTCTGAAGCTCTGTTTCCCAGACCTAGTGAGCTTACACATCACCTAGGAATCTTGTTAAAATGCTGATTCTGCCTCAGCTCATCCGGGGAGCAAGAATCTGCATTTCTAAAAATCTCCCAGGAGATGCTGATCGTCTATGGACCACACTCTTAGTAGCAAAGACCTCATGCACATAGCTTGGCAGTAACTAAAGTGAATCCATTCTCATTTCTCAGCGTGGAGAAAGCTAGGAATCTTTCAATAGCTTCCTGGTGGTTTTCTCAGCTAGACCAAGTTCTATTCTGTAATACGCAAACTCTATACCACAACCAGCTGGCACTCCCAACCTTGTACCTGTGTACACGACATCAATCTTGTCGCATCCTATGGAGCACAGTGCAGACGCCCCCCTCACCACCACCCACCCACACACAGAACACAAAACTACTAAGATCTAAACTACTCCACGGCTCTCATACAAACCCTTCTGCCCACTCAGGGGACCCTGGCACTGGATTCTAGTATCATCAGCAAAGATGGCCCCAACATCCTTTGTCAAATTGAAATCGATTACACTCTGACACCACTCCATTCCCTGATATTACCCCTTTATTATTCAGGGGAGGGAACACTATTCCCAAGGTCATTTTAAAATGTTTTGTGTGCCTTTTAAATATCAGCTGCCATATATATATATAGACTTCAAATGACTGCCTAAGATATTCCATTTTAGCCTTAAATCTTTAAATACACTTATAAATTTTTGACTTTAACAGATTACCTAATGTCTCTTCCCTCATAATAGAAATAGATTCCAGGGAATCCTCATTAACTCTGTTTCCTTGGGGCTCTCTCCTTGACATGGCCTTCCACCCCAGGATTCAGCCCCATGGTTGCTCACCATGAGATGTCCTCAGGTCACTGGTCCTTAGACCTGAGTATGGATCTGGGCCAGTCTGCATCAAAGGACAAAGGTGCCATGTTTTTGCTCACCTGGAACAGGTTTTCTCCCCCTAGTCGTGAACCACCAACAGCTGGAACATTCCCCAAGTAGCTAAAGATGCCCTGCCCTTCAAGTCTTGGTCCTGAGGTCCTGGTCTTCCTTGCCCAGCCCACTTCACTGAACCTCTACAGCCCTGAGTTTGAACCATGCAATTCAGCAATTAATTAAGCACAACCATGTAACAGTAAAGTCTTCTCTCCCCACAGTTGGGGAGGGCTTGGCCCATTCCGTACCCACTCATGGATCTGGTTTGATGCTATGCATGAACAAGTGCTCAGTAACTAACTGCTGATTGACCTTGAGAGCTGACAGTGGATTTGTCTGGTACCAACGTGCCGTCACTGCCTGTCCAGCTCTGATCTTCAAGCAAGTTGTCAGTTCTAAGAATGCCCTGGCACAACCACCAAACCTCACCATTCTCTGCTGCTGCCAAGTTCCTTCCCTCTTTACCTAAGAATGACTTAATACCTAAATTTGATCCAGGAAAAAATTATGCCAATCCAAATTTTTCCACTGCAAGATCACGGACACCACAAGCAAGTATTCTATTAAACTCTGCTCAGAAAGGCAAAGAGCCTCCCACATCTGCTGTAATGGCAACTTCTCCCAACCCAAGGAAATAACTGAAGGAGGGCAGAGTCTATTCATTTTCCCCCTAAAGGTTTGAGAAAGGGAAGATGACTATTACTGTTCCTCATGGTCATCTTCGTTTCAGGTCTAAACCTAGGAAAGTCTGGGGCATTGTCTTTACCCCTTGTACATGCTCCTGAGATTACATCACTTGCTAGTATTTCATGATCTCTACCAAGATAGTCGTTCAGTGTCTTGGACAGATACTAATTATGTCTCAGCTTCTCAAACTCCCATAAACCATTTCCATTTCATACCATTTGACACACACGTAACTCATTCTTACAAAGTTTGCATTCAGATACTTCTCTTTATAATCCTTGATCTTGATGCTACAGTTGAACTTTCTAGGCCACAGTTAGAAAGGACAGATGAAAAGGAATTCTCAAGCAACTGTGGAGTGAGGCATTTTCAACGAAAATCTTTCTAAACCAGGTGGCAGAAAAACATGTTTTTATCCTAGTATCTATTTTTCTGCACCTTGCTAAGTTCCCTGTAATATTTACCAAAATCTCAACAAGTGGACATTTCATTTTCTATCCCTCTGCTGAGCTCATATGACACAGCTGCCCCCAAATGAGCAGGATCTGATATGACAAACATGTATCTATTGATAACCCAGTTGTTATTTGTACATTTGAAGTATGACATCTTTACTCCTCTGTCATCAGGAAGAAGTAATTAAGAATAATCAAGTGGGTGTTAATTGGATATCATGAAACAATCTCCAGTCAGCCTGAGCCTACTATTTGCCTCCTTCTAATAATTATGAACACTAAACACTCATGCTAATCTTCTTCTTACAGAAGGCAAACAGAAATACAGTATTTACTCAGCTAATGGCTTGTTTTGTCTGCAATCTAGTCTGTTTTAAGCTAGGAAACTCATAATTTGCCAAGCTGTCACCAGCTGCTGGGCCCAGACCACAGACGCACGATTCTGAGTGACAACAGTTCAGTGTATGTCACCTGAAATGAAAGGACAGATATTAATTAAGGCGACCTCATGTTGCAACCACACCTGGAATGTGCAAATGTCAAAAAATCAAAGTCCTAAGTCTGTATTAGTTGAAACTTCTTGTGGGCAGACCATGCACTTAGCATATGCCCAGGGCTTCACAAAACAGATGAGAGTTTGCACATATAACTCACAGAAGGCTTGCTCTGTTTTTCTCTTTAGAACTATCTCCAGGCCACCGCCACAGAGCTGGAGACTGGCCTTTGATCCTATTACTTTGGGAGCCTCTTGGCTGCTGGATGACTATTATACAGTAGTGAACTGAAAGTGTCTTATTGAGAGTGACCATTAGAAACGTATTACTGGCCATTAAGCAGATGGTTAGATGTTTTTAAAGAGCTCTTACATAGTAATAGAATCCAGAGTCGTTGACTATATTTATTACTCTCCCAAGAAAGTGGAAAAAATAAAAAGATTGAATGTTTGTTCCTGAGGTGGTTAATTTCAATCTCCCAGGATCATGCAAAGGTCACATGTAGACTAAAAACTGGTAGCTGGTGACAGGATTTTAAAACAGGCTTCTAAATAAGATGATTAAAGCTCACTTCTTTCCCTCTGTATCAGAACTCCGCTAGGTGGGATTCCAAATAAAGACCCCTTGCCTGATGGTAGTTGAATCAGAGCTATAAAACAGATAAGCATCTAGACCAGAGCTTGGCCAATGATTCCTGTAAGGGGCCAGAGAGTAAATGTTTCAGACTCTGCAGACCATAAAGCGTATGTCACAACTACTCAAAAGTGAAGTTATAGCATGGAAGTAGCCATAGATGATAGTGAATGAATGAGCATGGCTGTGTGCCAATAAAACTTTATAAAAACAGGCAGCTGCAGGATTTGGTCTATGTGTCATAGTCTGCCAACACCTGAGTTAGACCACACTGAAACCTGCTAAATTAGGGATAAGATTTGGGGGGAAATGAATTCTCCTACCCAGGCTTCTATCACTTACCCCTACTTTAATTCACAAGTAAAGAAGAGACATTTTCTCTAATATATATATATTTCTGAAAGTGTACTTAAATTAGTATATTCTAAATTATATCCTATTTTTCCATTAATATATACTGTCATATGAAGTTTTAACCTCATATGGGTACTAAACTATAATGAATGGTAGTCAACACTCTTACTCACAGCAAGTATTGTTATTGAACTTCATAAACACGTATTTTCCATTATTTATGTATTTATAAATATAAATATTACATGCGTATATAAACATAATATTCAAATGTAACATGTACACATTATATATGTGAATGTTTATATATAAATCACCTTTACTGTTTCCCTTGTTCATAATTTCAAATGCTGAGTTTTCTTAAAAGTGGACCACCTATAATTAGTTGGTGAACAAAATTTGTCCATTCTGGGTCCTCTATCAAATAGGGGTACATAACTTACCACAATAGACATATGCCTTGGACACTGTCAGATCTGAAAGGATTTTATTAAACTTCAAGGTAAAGTGGAAAAGCACAATGACCTAGGAGTGAAGGACTAATATTTTAGTCCCAACTCTTTTGCTAAGTAACTGTGTGACCAGGACATATTATTTAACCTCTCTGAGCCTCAGTTGCCTTTGAAAAATGAGTGAGTTGAATCAGAGGATGGCCAGAGTCATTTTCAAGCTTTCATATTCTCTGTTCAACAGATAGAAAATAGCTTAATTAGCTTATGTGATTACATGATAATATTGAGGCCACAGGGGCAAGTTAAACAGCCATGCAAGGCTTGCCAATTTTAAATGGAGAAAACCACTGTCACACAGGTTCTAACTCAACCTGGCTGACTGAAGGAGTGTGGCTAGTTCAGTCCTCAAATCAACAACAGACAATACATGATCATAGTAAGTCAGAAACCCCTTTATATGACCAATAATATTATTAATATTTTAATATAACTATGACTGCTAGACTATACAACCAGGTATCTCACTTGGCCTCTTTCCAGTGATGTGATGAAGGCCCATGTCTCCCTAGTGTGTCCTGGGCCAGTCCGTGGTCCCACTGTGTGGGACCAGAGCACAGTATACACCATGTGTGACTGACTATGCAGGTTGGACAACACCTGAACTGGTCTGCACACTGTTCAACAAGATAAATCCAGTGATCACATGCTTGAGTATCAAATTACTATAAAAGTTTCCAAATGCTTCTGTTCTATTTCTGTTCTTATCTCATCACAGACCGGTAGCCATTCACAGACCAGCATCAACCAGCAGACAGACTCCCCTGCTTGTCAATTCCTGGTATGCAGGAGAGACTTAAGCTACAGCTCCGAGGAGGAAGGCAAACAAAATTCAACACACTACCACCAAGTTTCTTGTTTCCTTCTTTTCCCAGGTCTATATTCCCTCTTTACTTCCCAGTTAATTTTGGAAAGTCCAGCTACCCATTCTCCATGCCTTAGTTTTGTTCGTGTATCTATTCAACAAACCTTTATTGATAGCTTCTGTGGGCCTCGTAGTGTTCAAGCACCTGGGAACCAGTGGTGAGTAAGATAGATTCAGTCCCTGCTCCAGTGGACTTGATAAGTTTCTCTAGAAGAGGTGTATTCTAGACACATGTGCTTACACAGTGTGTATGTTCATTCCCTAAAGTGCAGAAAAAGAATGTCTTATCCAAAATTCAGTATCACTTCCCCATACTCAGTCGCAATTTATTAAACATCAGATATTCACCAGCCAATCTCATGCTTTTGGAGATATTAAAAAAAAAAAAAAGAATGATGTGGCCCCTGTTCCCAAGCAGCTTACAGCTTAGAGGGCTCTTCCATGGGAGCTTTCAGGTGCATGAACAACCGAAGCATCAGTATCATTTCTATTTGCCTAGTACTTTGAGGATGCCTCCAATCACATGGATGGTGTAACAAGAGCTTCTAACTGGGCCTACTGGGATACCCAGCAATAGTTACAGAATATACCATGCTTGAGCTGAAAGGGTCCACAGAGATCTTATAATATTTTAATGATAAAAAAAACCCTGAGACATGGAAAGGTGAAGCCACTTGTCCAAAGTCACACAACTAGTAGGTAAAAATAAATCCTAAGAGGATCATGTCCAAAGCAGGGTTACTAGGTCCAGCTCCAGAGTAGGCCAGCATATCTAGGAAGAGGGCCTTCCAGGAGTGCAAACAATCCAATTTCTGCAGAACTGCTTCAATCAAGTAAATGGCAACAGGGTGTGGTGGCAACAATGCCGAATGAGAAAGTTTGGTGATGCCCTAAGAGACTTTGGGCAGGCTGGCTGTCCTTTCCAGGTCTTCTGGTCTCATGACTTCCATGACCTTAAAGGTCTCTTTCATCTCTGAAGCCCTACTGTACCAAGACTACTCCACTTTGTTGGAAATCTAGGCAACCTATTAAAAAAAGCAGACTGCACAGAGTAAGTGGATGATAATCACACCATCATAGTCGGGCCCTGCATCTCTCTGCTCAACTGTGATTGTCAGGTTCATGTAATAATGAAATCGAGAAGCTTCCAACACTCCTGTTTCTAGATCTAGCCACAAAGCTACCCATGTTCTCATCCTAGCTTGCTCCAAGTCCTACCAGCTTCTGACCTTCTTCTGGCTCTCCATCTGCCTTGCCTGGACCGCAGGACTTGTCACCTGGTGCTGTTCTCCCACTAAGACCTTAGCCCCCTCCTGGTCTACAATTCGTACTGTCCAGCCTCCAGCAGCCTTGAGAAAACGGCCCTTTGGATTCTACCCAGACCAAAGGATCCCACCTCAGCTTAAACCTCCCATGCATAGCACTGGGATTCATTCAAACTATCTACGGTTCACATGATAACATACCCCCTCCTGCCACCCAACACGGACACACACAGTCACCTGCAATCACAAGTATAATAGTGAAGGAGAGCTTTCATTGAACTCTACTATGAAATTTTCCATTAATGCAACACCCACCTGCCCAAACCTATGAGCTCTTCAAATCCAATAATGAGCTTCAGTGTTAGACACACAAAGGCTTATGCCAGTCCTGTAAACTGAGAAGAACCAGACTGTCAAGGTAGTCAAGGAAAAAATAAAAACCCGAAAGCAGCTTACGGAAGGTCAGAATTCCTTCTATGCCTCCAATTTAACAACAAACTCCTCACAATGAATAGCCTGATGAGGACAGGGCTCTGCACCACAGAGAGAATTTTTCTTTTATTTGGCAAGCAATGAAATCATTAAGGTAATCTATCACCATTCCCGCTAACAGAATCTCCTCGTGTCATCTTCTCCGGTGCGCATGCAAGCAGAAGACACATATCTATTGTCTCTTAGTTCTGGAAGTTGTAAATGTAGGGAAATTGTCATCATTAAATTGAATATAATGGTCCTCCCTCCCCTCCCCTTCTCGGTTTCTCACTCCGCACCTCGGCTCTGCCTGACACATACCTTGTAAATGTCAACACAGAAGTATGTCCTGAAGACCAATGGGCAGAAAGTTCTGATTACCAGCAAAAATCTATCATGTGATACCGAACATTCACCCCTGCAGCGAGAGGAAATGATAATTGCCTTTGCCGGGCGAGGTGGAGAAGCCGACCTCAAAGTGTCTCTGGTGGTATTAACGTGTAATGAAGATGGGTGCAGACAAAGGCCACTGCCCAACACATCCTCACCTCCGAGGCGGGCTGTTGGAGAACACCGACAGCTCTAATTAAAGCCTACTCTCCCCACTGTGACATCTTAACCCTAAAGCAGGAACCTGTTGCCAGGCCCAGATGAACCCCAGAAAATTCCCAGGCAGGGCTAAGGGAGGGTTCACACCAGGAAGCCAACCCCTAGGGAGAAACAGGAGGGAACAGAGCAAGTGAGCTCGGCCAGGGGAGGAGGTATAGCTTTGAAGTCATCGGCATTAAGCTTGAGAGGTCAAAGAGGGAGCTGGGAGCGCCCAGAGTGCTGAGCCAGCAGAGGAAGGAGGCGGCTTCCTGACCTGAGGAGTTCTGCAGGAGGCCTTGCCGTCCACCGGTTGTCGGGGCTGTCATTGGGCCACAAGGACTGTTTGGCCTTGAGTATCAGTTATGTTATGTAAATTATGCTTAATGAAAGCGCGGCCTCGGTCCATAAAAACTTAACAATGCGTTTGTCTTCATTTGAGCGGTCCCAGCAGCCGCTGCCTCCCTTTACAGGCCAAATTAACAGGGCTTTCACTGCACGTCCCTGTCTCCCACGGCCACCGTCCAGAGGGTCCCAGAAGAGGGGAAAGCGTTGGCTCACACTTAATAAGACAAATGTGATATCGCAGAGTTGGCATCAGGTGGCCCAAGTGCACACACTGGACGATGAAGCAGATGCAGCCGTGCCCACCCCTCCTCCCCAGGCGCTCTTTGTGAGCGTTGCTCAGGTGGCTGGAAAAGGTAAAACTTAGTTTTGTATTCCTGAGAGCTGGATGTCACCTCTGACTCATCAGCAAGCATTTATTCTGTGCCTCCTGTGTACACAGGACATAGCAAAGACATGCACCTCTCTCTCCTGACAAGCAGGCCCCAGTTTCTGACTCCAAGGTGCCCCATCTTGAGATGCCCATAGCAAACGTTCAGGTGCCCTACAGCTGTTCTCAGCTCTGGGCCCATTATCTTTCAAGAAGCCACCTCTAAGAAAACAAGCCAGTTTGAAAGCCTCTGCTCCACATTTCATTACAGGTCCCCAGAGTTGAAAAGGAGAGGAACTAGGAGGGTGACTATGAGAAGAGGAAGTGTGGTTTGGCTTGTCATGAATCTAGACATTAAAAGTACTAAATATTTTTAAAAGTCAAACTCCTCCCCATAGACTGTCAGGCCTTCCACGGACTGACAGCACCTGCCTCCCCCAGGTCCAGCTTGTCTCTCCAAGGGCCACATGGACCTCTTCCCAGGGCCTCGCCATCACCCAGCCCTGTGCAGCCAAGAACCTTGTACTTGCTGTTCCCTCTGCCCACAGGCCTTTTCCCTGGCCTCTTTCCTCACTCACCTCCTTCAGCACCTAGGTGAGACATCACTGTGTCAGTGAAGTCCTTCCAAAGCTCCCTATGTTAAAATTAGATCTCAGCATAGCACCACATCCTTTCTGCCAGCCCCTACCCCAGCTGTGATTGGACGTCCATCTGTATCAGTGTTTGCTGGATTATTTAGTGACCCTCACCTCCACAAGACTGTAAACTCCATGAAGGAGGCAGTCACGGTGATTTTTCCTGACCACCAAACCCTTAGCACCAGGACACTAGAGGCAGCTAGAGCAATTATTGAATAAATAAATACATGCATACAAAAAATTCTCTATGACTATTGGAAAAGATACCAAAAAAGAACTAGGTTCACATTCATCGGACATTCAATGGACAGAAGAAGAAATGAATGCCCATAACGGTGACGGCACAACCCTAGAAAAGGTTACCAAGAGAAGCCAGGTGGACTCCAAGTAAAAACATCTTCAGAACGGATCATCCCTTCCAAAAAGGACAACAGGCAGGTACATCAGGTGACCTATTGTGAGCCCTGCCATCCCTGCATTTTCTGTCCAGGAAGCCTGGCTCTTCAGCCACGGTGGCCACATCCCATCACCTGGTCTGGAAGCATTTCTGCTCCAAGTGCGGGTTCAACCAGCAGCTTTTACACCTACCCTTTGCTGTGCCTCTTGGCTCCCAAGAAGAACTTCAATTCTTTTGTTTCTGAGGCAGCAAAACACAGAAAATAACTCCATGACACACCAGCCTGGCAAATACTGGCTTCCTGGAAACCCAGGGACAGAATGAGTCGGCTGCTCTGCCCTAAACCCTTTTACCAGAGGAAAGGGCAAAATCCCTAAGAAAAAGAAGTACTTGCAAAACTCCTCTCTCTCACCTACATATTGAAGTTGTTTCTTTGAATTGCTCGCTGGAACTTCCTGGAAAAGGAGTTTATCCCAGTTTGTTCATCCCACAAAGGAATTGTGTGAATCCTATTTGACCCCTGTTTTTCCAATCTAGGGTATGAATTTAGCTAGCTTTGAAAATGTTTTAGGGCTTACACAGAAATTTGTAAAATGTCAGTGTGAAATTTTTAATTGAGTTATTAGCAATATCTCTTCTTTGAATGACCTTTTAGCACTCCTTCTAACATATCACCTCCTTTTACTACCTTCTGGCTGACAGTTTCTAATATATTCCTTCTTCCTAGATGATATCATCTGTCCTTGGATGGAATTAACTAAAGCACTCTACATTCAGAAGCTGACATTAATCCATAGCCCCAGATTTGTAACAGCTGCTGGTACAAACACTGTTCCCATACATTGGGTTTTAACAATGACTGAAAGAAATGCATGCTATTCATTGGACACTGATGGCATGCACACAAAGGAATCAGAGTGACAAACAACAATGATTTTTTTAAAAAATTTAATTGGCCTAAATATATCTTACGGACAAATCTAAGGGAATATTGCTAGCTTCACAGAATTTTTGTATTTCTCTTTAGAATTATGAGTGTAGAAGCAGCTAATCAAAACAGGAAATTATAAGGATGAATGGCAAATAAGTTGTTTGTTCAAGTAACTTTCTGATACTCAATAACAGGAAATACAAAAAATACAGTCCCATATTCTTTGTAACCCAGACATTTTGCATCATTCTAAGAAATGGAAAAAGTAAATCAACACAGCATGTGGATGCAGAAAGGTATATTCAGAGTTGAGAATCACCAAACAGGGAAAAGATAAATAAAACCCCTTCCCCCAAAATTCCCAACTCCAGTGATTTCTCATAATAACCTCAAGGTACCCAAAGCCCATGTCCTGACATGAAAATGACGAACAAACAGGCAGGAGGCCCCAAATCTCCTCTGCCTCCTCAGGGTCTCCTTCCCCAGACTTTTATATTTTGCTGAAACAGGCTCGTATACATCAGTGCAGCAACAAGCAGTGACATCCACGGGGACCCCGACAGCATTTTCCATCAGCACAACCGTGTTATTTAGGATCTGAGGCGGTAATGACCATCATGAATGCCAGACTGCTGATGGAGGTCCCGGGGCCCGAGGTAGCTGATAATTAAACTGCAGCTACCCTCCTTGTGTGGTGGGAACCCGGTGGCAGGAAGAGGGAGTTTTCTAGGGTAAAGGAACCTGCAAGCGGGGCTGGCAGAAGCAAAACCCTACAGAGGCCCAGTGGGAGTCCCTCTTGGTGCATCACGCCTGTGCCCCTACCCTCTGGACTCACTGACTCTGTGAGAAAATGCCAACCCACTCCGCACACCACCTGCCACCTCACGACCCATGTCATGTGACGGCTGCTGCCTCTGCATCAGGATATGGTGAGAGGCTGGCAGTGAGGTTACACCTCTGCGGGTAGGGGTGGAGGTTCACCTGCACAGTAAGGTTATCCCTGTTAGTAGTCACCTGGGGAACAGGTGTGCCTCCAAACGAGAAGCAATATCCAAGAGGACTGGCCTAGGTAAGTGTGAGAGAAGTAACTGCCCTTGGACTGGATTTGGCAGATCAAGTGTCTAGGAGGGTGTTCCTCGTGCAATGAATCATGAAAGCAAAAGCCACCAAGAAGGGGCCCTGATGGACTAGAACAGACTTGACTGTGCCCAGAGCCCTGGGAGGCAGTGGGCCAGGGCAGAATCAGAACCCGGGAGTCTGCAGGCCAGACCAACCCAACTCCTGGGACTCTCTTGATATCTCTCTGTTATCCCTGAGAACTGTTCAATTTGTTTCATTTGTGCCAGGACAGAATGAGAAAGTAGCTTATGTCAGGGACCAGTGTGACTGCAACAAATGCTGGAAAGCTGGGGCAGTTGGATCATCAGCACCTCCCCTCCAAGAGAGTCCCACTAATCGTGGACGGGTCTAAGTTTTGCTTTTGCTGAGTAAGGCTCCATTTCCTCCCACTATCTCCAAGTGTTCAAAACTTACACACGCTATTATTACCCTCTAAGTTTGCCTGTTGGACTAATCTAAAACCAGGTATTAGGTCTAATTATATACACTCTCCAAGTAATATATTTCATGGACTCATTTATCTATTTAACCCAATGCTCATTTAGCATGAGCCCAGCACTGCACTTGGGTGTGCAAAGTCTCAGTACAAATAGGATGTGGTCCACACCCTCCAGGAACTCACACACTAACTAGGAAACAACGTGGAGATAGAACCTTATCTTAAAAGGGTAACTCCATTGGTGGGAATTTGAGGGACTATGTCACCCCTGGTGAGGGAGGTACTTTGGTTCAGGCGGATGCTTTGGAGGGTGCTGACATCACAGTGAGAAAGCAGATGCCTCCTCTGCCCAGGCGTGATGCGAACCCCCAGGTAAGACCCCATGTTACAGGAAGAGATGCAGGAATGCTGTAAGAATGTCAGTTTTCCTCTGGGAGGAAAGGGGACACTGAGCCCAGCAGGTAATGAGTTCCATCAGTCCTGGCCTTGCTTAACGGAAGGTTGAGATGGTGGTCAAGAGACTGACCTGGAGAGTCAGACGGACATAATTTCTAGCTGCAACTCTCCCACCTGGGTGAACTACTGATCCCAGCCAAGCCTCAGGTTTGCTCACCTATAAGACAGGTAACAATCTATTGGAGAACAATGGTTCTAAAGTGCGGCCATCAGCCTCAGCATCACCTGGGAACTTGTTAGAAATGCACATGTTAATTTGTTTTTTTATTTCATTGGTTCTTTCTTACTAATGAGAGTAATTCATTCATATGTTCCCTTCGTGGAAGCACCTCCCAATCTGGGAGGCCTCCTGGGGGTCGGAGGGAGACGGTGAGTGTGGAGACGAGGGAGGGCCCAGGTGAGGGTGGGTGTGGGTCTCTGCAACACTTCTGTCAACTCCACCCACTGACAGACAAAGCCGCAAGAAAGGGGTGTTCTGCTCTGAGCGCGACCCCTTCCTGAGACTCCCATCCTCCCCTCCCCATGTCAGATCTGATCCCTTATGGGGACAGAAAAGTCACGATTAGTCACAATTCAGCTACCTCTCCGTGCCGCTACTCCCTGCTGATGATGTTAGCTGGAAGACGGCCAGAGCTTAGAGAGGAAAACCCACCAGAATGATCATCAAGCCATTTAGAAATATATGAGCTTGATCAACACACTAAATAATAATTACTCACATTTGTATTCCCTGCCAATCTTCATATACAGGATATAAATGTAACCCGCTCCAAAATCACCAGGTTTTAAACGCCTGAGAGTCACAGTCCCAGGAATCTGACAAAGTAACCCACAGATCTCATACCTCAGGTTTATAACAAAGACACTGTGTGAATTGAAAACCCCAAAGAACAAAGCCACTTAAAATTTTTAAACATTTACTCCAAACTTTTCATTATGGGTTATATTCTTCTCAAATATTTCATCAAGCCCTTTTCTTCTCTCTGGGTTAAATCTCAGTCACTAAAAGGAATGATTCGAAGGCAATAATGTAGAAACAAAAGGGGAGATTAAATACAAATTAAGCTTTCATTTGTACTGTTTTTCCAGACTGAATTAAAGTGATTGAGCTAACTTTAGTGGAAAGTAAATTTTACAGCTGTTGGAAATGATAGAATGTAAATTGGATTATACTATTTAAATATTTTACAAATAATTGAAACAGCATTCTTGTAAGTTATGTTCCAATATTCATGTTCAAACATAGTAGATCATGCTGACTGGCTCTAGACATATATCTTTCCTTCTGCTTGTGATTTCTTCCATTGCCAGAAATTCACACAAAGACAGGTCAGGGGGCACCAGTTAAGACGATGTGAATGAAAAGGCATATGGTATGATTCAACCTATTCAAATAAATTCATTCCAACAGATACTTATTGATTACAGGGCACGGAGCAAGCTCCTGGACACAATGAGGAAGAAACCAGACTTGCCCTGAAGGTGCTTAACATCTCCAAGGAGGAAGGGAGACAAGGCAGATAAAACTCTGTGATTTTCAGCAGCATAATACATATGCATAACAAATGGGAAGTGGTGGGGGGGTGGTGAAGGGGAAAAATTAGGGAAGACTTGATGAAAAAGATGATACTTAGGCTGAGTCTTGAAGGATGGCTAGAATTCCCATAGGTAAACACTACAAGAAGCACATAGAAAGAAGCAAGAAATAAATACCCTCGATGTGTGGGAATAGAAAAACATGGGACATGTTTAGAGAACTGAGACTAGAACAAACCAAAAGGAGTCAGCATGCCTAGAAAAGTAGGGAGATACCTTCTCATTCAACCAACATGTATTGATTACCCATCTACCCGTAAGAGCTATGGGGAATGTGAAGGGAAATAAAAGCAAGGTCACTTCCCTCAAGGAATTTGCATTTTAGCAGTGAAGCCTTGTAAATACATAAAAACAAAGTAGAAAGCAAAAAGTACCACACTGGGGTAGAGATACAGGGTTTTGTAAATTTAGTGGAGGGAGAAGTCACTACTAAGCAGGGAGGAGAAGAGCCCTGAAGGATGGAAATTTGAGGATGAACACATCTTTTCATTCATTCACTCACTAAAAATACACACTTACATTTCATTTCCCCATATTTTGGACATTGAGCAACAATGGAAACTAAGATGAACAAGACAGAATCTCTTGCCCTGTGGAACTCAGGTGGATGGGACCAAAGGTCAAAGGCAAACAAGGGAAGTAGCACTGGGAAGACTGGCTGGAGTCTAACCTGACAGCCTAGCATTCCAGAACACACGTGGTCCTACACTGGGGAGGCCTGTGAAGCCACTGAAGACATCTGGGCAGCAGCTTCTAGAAGACTGCTGTCTTGATCTGAATCCCTCTGAAAGCAGAGCCTGAGATAAGCACGTGGGGACAGGAGGTTTATTTGGGTGATGATCCCAGAAAGCAGGAGAGGGAGAGGATAGGGGAGGAAAATCCATCTCAGGGTGCACTATCAAAGTCACTGCCCCTGGCAGTGGGGCATGTCCCTTGTCCAGGACACCAAAGGACCACAGAGAAGTCCTCCAAGAACTGTCTGTGTGATGGGCAGGAGGATGGGCAGCTATCCAACACCTTCAGTCCCCCATTGGTGGAGGGGTGCCCCTGCTGGGGGCACTGGCTCCTCCATACTTCCAGGCTGAGCTTAGCTGATGCACAGACGCACAAGGCTCCTGGGAAGGTCCTGGGGTCAAAGCAGAAAGCCTCACGGAGTAATGTGAGGTGAGACTCTGAGCTCACGTGAAACTGTACGACACAGCTGTGACTGAAACCAGAGGTGGACTGATGGGATATGACGGGGCCCCAGAAATGTCTGTAGGAGTCAGGTTGTAGCCTGCACTCAGGGTAGGGTAGAAGGAAAAGAGCCAAGAAAAATAGTCACTGTCTATGTTAGGAAAGAGACAGATAGTGGGGAGCTGAATAAAGAAGGTAGACTGGTGAGGAGGGCATGGATGTTGAAATCATCATCAAGGATTAAGCCATTGATTAACTGTTTGGAGCTAGGGAGATGTATCATAGATAACCAAGGTCTCAAACCTCCATGACCGAGACCAAGACGGTGTCAGAACAGAAGGTAAGTGAACATGGGAAGAGCAGAAAAGGGAAGGTGACGCCCAAGATAAAGATGGGAGTGCAAGACAAGAGTTTGGGAGACAGTGAACTGGAAATTCTCAGCACAGAGACAGAGGCTGAATTCACAGTTTTGCTAAAAGACTTATAAAACAAAGAATAAAACAAGTAAAGGTGAGAAACTAAAGAAACATCTACTCTTAATGAATGGGAAGGGAAGACAGAAAAAGAGAAATCACAGTTACCAAAGTAAACAGAAAACAGAGAATTTCAGGAATGAGAGGCTGGTCCACAGGGTGAAATGGTGCAGAGAGTATGGAATAATGAAGACTGAGAAGCACGCACTGAATGTGGTGACTCTGAGTCACAGGGAAGCTTCAAAGGACACGCTCCACGAGGGCAACAGGCCAGCTACAGGATCTGACTGACAAAAGCCTAAGGAATAAGGGAGAGGACTCAGCCTTTCTCCATGGGGGTTCCTCACAGAATCACCACCAGATGCTTTCTATGACAGTTTTCTCAGTTCTTCCATGGATGGTACCTATCTAGTACACTTATCTTTTTTTTTTAATTCAAGTATATAGTCAGTTACAATGTGTCAATTTCTGGTGTACAGCATAGCATCCCAGTCATGCATATACATATATATATTCATTTTCATATCCGTTTTCATTAAAGGTTATTACAAGATACCAAATATAGTTCCCTGTGCTATACAGAAGAAATTAATACATTCCTAAATGCACAGAAGTTACGATCAATGCCTTAGGACAAAAGTCAGCCAACTTTTTCTATCAAGAGTCATATGGTCTCTTAAAACTACTCAACTCCGCTGTTGTAGCACCAAAGTGGCCATAACCAATAGCAAGAAGAATGGGTGTGGCTATGTGCCAATAAAACTTTATTTATAGGCACTGAAATTGGGATTTTATATATTTTTCATGTGTCAAGAATGACACTTTTTAAAATTTTTTTAAGCTTTAAAAAAATGTAAGAACTACTCTTAGCTCATAAGCCCAACAAAAATGGATGGCAGGCCAGATTTGGCTTTCAGGTGAGAGTTTGCCCCCACCTTAGGACATCAGAGCTTAGTTATCACCTGAGCCCCAGGTGAGAAAGGCTGGTAGATAATTCAAACATACAAAGATGCAAAAGAGGAGACCACAATATTGTGAGAGAGGGAATCAGGCATCTGTTTAGGAGTTGAGAAAATACATGCATGATGACAGGTTAAGAGGAAACGATCTTTGCAGATGAGAAAGTGAGGACACCTGAGAAAGTGGAGGAGACTAGTGGATCAAAGTCCTAAATGAGGGAGAAGAGGACAGGATGGAGGATGAGCTCAGGGAGGGAGAGGCAGACGGCTTCCCCCTGAGATGTAAAATGACAAGGGAAGGGTAGTGGAAGCAGATCTTGGAGCACCTGGGACCGCCAACTGCGAAGGGCTCACACTCCACTAGGTGAGTAGTGAGGAGCTACCCAAAATGTTTAGGCCAATCAGTAATGCACTGGGAATCCCCACCACAGACTGAATAAACAAGCAAACACTCCATGTATGTTCATCTAACGTAGGTCTGACCAGAAGAGACGAAGCTCAGAGTATGTGATAACAAACCCTCATGCCCAAAAACCTGCCCCATAAAACGTATTCTGGGAAGGAAAGATAAGAGAAGCGGACACACTCAAAGACAGCTAGTTCAATGCAGGCACATACACATGTGCTCTCACCCTCAGGAATCTGAATATCGAATATAGTAAGAGTCCATGACTCAGAGTTTTGGCAGCTTTGGGTTGGGAGTCGGGTGGAGTATGGTAACTAGTACTATGTTCCTGTCTCAACTTCGTAATTAACCATGTGCCTGGTGCTAGGACAGTTAAATCAACCTCTCTGGGCTGAAGCTTCCTCAGGGTCAAATAGAGATTAGAAATTTGTTCCCTGTGCTTCAAAGGTTTGCAACAAGGATCAAAAGAGCTAGTGGATATTAACACGCTTAGAAGTGGAACAGGCTACACAGATAAAACACCGTAGCTGAAAAACCAGTTTTGTGATGTCACTTGGCAGAGTAACTTCCTGAAACCCTCACCTTATTTCGTATCTGAATCTCTCTCCCACTGGGCAGTAGTACATGATTTCAGTGGGACTCACTCTGGTCAAAAAACATCCTGCTTGGCTGAAGTGCAACCTCCATCCTTTGCATTTATCCTTTTTCTGAAAAGCTCTACACCTTTTGGAGAGCAGGACACCTTTCTAGAGGTGTGGTCTTGGAGTGGGGTCCAGTCATTTAGACATCACTGCATGGGTTGAAGACCCCCGTGAGGACCTCTTGGATGAGGTGGCAGTTCAGGTGGGCCTTGACGTTTGAAAAGACAGAGGGAAGGCAAGGCTCTCTGAGTGGTGGGATAGCTTAAACTGCACTTGATCACTTCATTTAGGCCAAACATCTGATGCACTGGGAGAAACAGGGAAAAAAAAAAAAAGTGCTGGAGAGGCTGAGAAATACCCAGTCAACAACAGAGTATCTATTTTCTTCCTTGTACAATTCAAATTTTGGTTCTGTTTTTGCTGCTGAAATAGAGAAGGTATAATCCTTCAATATTAACAACAGTCACTTAACAAGGAGACTCTACACTGGTGAAGCAGTGAAAATAACCCCAAAGCCTTACATTCGTATAATCATTTATTATTTACTAAGAACTCCCATTTCTCTTAACTCTTTGGCCTATAGATTAGTCATATCATATAGGCAAGGAAAGTATAATTACCCACCTTTGCATAAAAAGAAAAAGGAAACTGGTTCGGAGAGGTTACGTGACAAACCTGAGGTCACACAGCTAGTAACTATTAAGAGAGGGGTTGTCTGCCTCAGAGTCCAGCCTTGTTTTCCTCTATATCCATTACATCTCTTGGCTGAACATGGCCATGGACAATCTTTAGGTTGGCAATGTCCTCCTGCCAAAAGGAACAACCACCATCTTTTCACACTGACAAAAGGAAAATAATAAGACAAATAAAATCACAGGTCAGAGGGCAGCAAAGTATGCCCATGGGCCAAATCCAGCCCACCATCTGTTTTTGTACAGCCTGCAAGCTAAGAATGGTTTTTACATTTTTAAATAGTTGAAAAAATCAAAACAGGAATCATCCTTCATGACATGGGAAATTACATGAGATTCAAATGTCAGTGTCCACAACACTGACACACCCACTCATTTACGGATGCGTGATGGCTGCTTTTATGCTGCAAGGACAGAGCTGAACCGTTACAACAGAGCACAGCCTACAAAAAGCTGAAAATATTTACTATCTAGGCCTTTACAGAAGAAGTTTGCTGACTGCTGTCATAAGTCACAGATCCTCAATTACAGTAAGGAAAAAACAAGGTAAGTAGAGACGGGAACTGCAGGAGAAAACAGAACCCCAAAACCGGAGGGCCCAGGTTTTATATATCTCAGGTTATGAAAACGAGGTTTTAAGGGAGAAAGCCTCAAAAGTGCTGGTCTGTCCCCATGGGTGCGGCTGGGCTTCATGTGACAGTTTCCTAAGGAAAACTGCTTCCCACAGTCCCTTTAATTTCTCTCTACCCCCAACACTTCTCTACATGCTCACATGGGTTGAAACTCACTGCTTCCAGAAATGAAGATGCTCTGATGTCAGCTCTAAAATCTGTATCTCACTTCCTCAGACAAGTGGATATTTATTGACAGGGTGTGGGATGGAGAACGAAAGGAGAGAGCTTGCCTGTCCAGAAGGCAGTAACCTTGGTGGAAATGCAATGTCACCAGCCCTAAACCATCATTCTCACAGATGTACAGCGTATTATTTAAAGGGAAACAAATATCAGCCACTGAATGTCATGCCAAGGACACATCTCCTGCCTCTTAACTAAACTTATCAGAGCTGCGGTTTAATATGGTTCCTTTCTTGTCCTCCCCTCAAATTCATCTTCCAGGGCAGCTCCTGACACCAGCAGCCAACAGTCAAGACGAAGATTTAGTGACATGAGCTTCAAACAGATCTAGATTTATTGACAAGTGGGGCTGGCTTCCTTTCTCGGGCGCTGCAGTACACAGAATTAATTTGAACGGTTCTCTAATGTTCAGTGCTGCTTTGCAAATACCCAAATGTCTGCCTGCTCCCTGGTTCACGGTGGGGAGGTCAGTTTTCACCAGGAGGAAGATTCTCAGTGGTGGCCAGAGCTTTCTCTAATCAGGCTGACCAGGTTAATAGGCACCACTCAGTTCTTTAGCAAAGGGGGCAGAATCTCAGCAAACTTCCTGCCAGAACCCCTTCTCTTCCCTCTTCTGTAAGCTGCCCCTGCCTCTCTTGGAAATCGGCAAAGAAATCAGCAGGACCAGCAAGCAGCCTTGGTTGCTACAAAAGCTTTGCGCCTTGGTGCTTGGAATCGCCCTCCAAGCCTACAGACGCTTTGGAGTCTGAAGCCAGAAGCAGGCAGCTGCAAGCTGCTCTCCTTACAGGCTGTTTTCCAATTCTTGGGGCACAACGCTGAGCTTTGCTCACTTCCTACAAATGCATTCTCTGTGCCCACTTGCTGTGCTGCGTGGAGCAGGGGCAGCTAGCTGGACCCAGATGCCCCGTGGCCGCAGGGAAGCAGGGCCTTCATCTCAAGCCGCCTCTCCCTGCGGGCCTCCACCGCCCGGGCCTTCACAGTCACACCAGGACACAGTGTAAAACAGCAGCGAGGGCGGCCTAGGCACGTGCAAGCACCACGAAGAGGGGAAAAAACTGAATAGAAGCGATAATATCTCTGTCAATCCCTTCCTAACACTAGACTGAAGAACAAATCTGTAGAGCTCCGTTAAAAGATTAACTGCCAAATGAAAAAGAGCTACTAGATGTAAATTTAAAAGTCCAAAAACACCCAAGAGGCATAACTATAATTATTGCAGAGGGAAGCTCTTTAAGACTAAAAATACATTTCCATTAACAATCAAAATTAGTTTTCATTGCTTTTTTTTTTCTTGAGCTTTCAGTGAATAACCTTTATGGTAGTGCATGATAATGATTCATTAGAAAAAGTGGATTTGTATTTCAAAAGCACGCACCCCCCAAAAAATTAGCCAAGAAATTATTCCTCCATATAAGTCAAATGGCAGAAGAAGAGAACATTTTTAGAATGAGTAATGGCTTCTTATAAAAGCTAACCCAGCAGCAGGTACCCACTTGAATATCCATGGCTAACAGAGCTGACAGACAACATTTTTTCCCAAACCTCCAATGACTTAGAGGAACTGGTATTGTGGTATCTTTTTCTGGCTAAAAAGGTATAAGGAAAAGGCACTATGATGCTTCAGAATTTACATAGCTTTTAGTCATCGTTAAAGATGCACCTAAAATGATGTATGAAAACAAACGGTTAGTCATAATTAACTTTTTTATTGGGATATCTTTGCAGAGAGTGAAATGCACGGATCTTAAGTGTACAATTTAATCAGTTTTGACAAATATACACGTCCAATGTATAACCCCCCAGTCAAGATCTAGAATGCTTCTAATTTCCACCGTTGCACCAAGTTATTCTCTGTCCCCCAGAAGCAACCCCAGATTAGTTCTAGAATGACATATGAATGTTATCACGTAGTAAGTATTCTTTTGTGCATGGCTTATGTTGCTCAGCATAATATTTTGGAGATTCAATTCTGAATAACTTTTTTCTCAAAACATAGCTATATAAAATTATAAGAAGCTAAGTGATTGGTGGGAAATTAGACAAGCGACAGCCTTTTTAGATAGAGGAAAAAGGAAGGGAAAACATCGTAGGTCTTCCTGGAAATGTTTTAAGCTATGGCGGCAGGGTTGGGGGGGGGGATAGGAGATTTTTCTTTAAAAGTCATAAACCATCCTGAAGGGCTCTGAAAACCCTATGATCATCTCTAATTCACTTACCTATCACTGGGAGGTGTGATGTAATGATGAGTGGTACGCAATTCATAATTCTAAACCTAATTATGATGAGTGGCCTAGAAAATTTGATTAAAAATCATTAGTTCAGCTAAAGAGCCTCAAAACAAAAATGGATGTATAGAATGGATAAACTGCTTCGCTAGATGGATTATTCCTTGAAAATCTGAAGCAAGACGATAAAAATAAATTACTTCGAAGAATCATTGCCAAATTGTAAAGTGTAAAACGCAAATGCTGAGTTGCTGGTACTAGGGCAGAATGTGTGACTTCCATTAAATGATGCAAATAAAATACACAGTCCCATACCCAACAGACAGACAATAAGGAAATTACAAGGACAAGATTTATTTTGCCCCCTAAGGATGTGGCCAAACAGTAGCACATGAGTTGAATAAAGGGGTAACATTCCTTGGAACCAAGGATCCAGGGAGCCTGGGTTTCTCGGCCTCTGTCTACTGGGGAGAGTTGGACTCACAGCCCGAATATCAGGAGGTCAGAGCAGAGTCTTTCCCACATCCTCAATGTTCAGAAAGCACGTTCTGTTCTTCTCAGAGCCTTTTCACATCTAGTATAGCATCTCATCTTTGCAACAGCTTTGTTAGGTGGCGTTATGATAGACCCCTAACACTTAGGTCTTGCACTCTAGTATCCAGAGTTCTGTCACCAACATCATCTCATCTCATTCTCAATGGACCCCTGTCAGGTAGACAGAAACTGGGCCCCTTTTAAATAAAAATTCAGTCCCTGCCAAGGCTATTCAGCAGCAGACTTAAGGCTCTGAAACGTCTTCTGGACTTCTAATTCGGTGTCCCTGTTACTACTCTCTCATACTCTAGACAGGTATTAAACCCAAATGACAGATGACAAGACTGAGGCAGAATGAGGTTGATCTTTAGAAGCTAGCCAATAAATGGAAGTCCTGGAGTGAAGACACATTTTAAGGTAACATACAGGAACATAAATGTTCAGGACTAACTTCTGGACTTCAGTGAATCCTCCTCTTTCTTGGCTAGGGCATACCTTCTAAGTATTCTCGCTCTGCTGAATCAAAACTAAAGTTCAGGCTCCCACCCGAAAGTAACTGAACCTTCCCAATATACCTACCTCCCCATCTACCTACTGGAGTTCTAATGACTGGCATATCATAAGTAATTTCTCTGTGCCAAGTGCTTTCGCCAAAATTATTTCTCTACTCCTACTAATGTCATCCCCATTTCACAGGTGAGGAAATGGGAGCAATGAGGGGTAAATACCTTGACCCAAGACACAGAGCAGAAAGCAGTACAGGTCAGATTTGAACCCACGCAGTCTGGCTCCAAAGTCCACATGCTTTACCTCCAGGCTGCAAGGAGGGTGCTAATCTACACAACACTGGATCATCCCCAATTCTCTACCCCAAAGCATATGAGAGTGACAAGAATGCTCCTAAAATATACAAACAGTATATATTTTTTATTTCAGAGAGTGGGCTTATATTTATATGTGCAAACAGATTAAATAAATCATGATTATAACAGTAAACATGTAAATTCTGATCAATAACTGCTTGCCTTCCCCTCCCCCCAACGCTAACAGCTGCAATAAAGCTTTAACTGTAAAGCGATGCACAACCAGCCATAAAAGTATGTAAAATAAATGAGGATAACATAATGAGGGAATCCAACATTCATCTCATAAATATAACATAACGACCACAACTAAAATGTCAGAGAATCTAATAAATCAATATGGTAGGACAGAGCTATCTTTATGTTCAGAATACATAAAAAATATATTTACATGCAGGGTGTTTTTTTTTTTTTTATATAAGCCAGGACCAAACAAAAAAGAATTATAAGAAATTTAACCCATTGTTTACTTAGATTCTCTGGTTAGACAATGATGGTTTCAATATTCCACTGGCTTCCCCACAATCGTTTCTTGGTAAGAAGTGGGCTCTCCTCTTAAATCTTCACAGAAGGCCTTAGACAGTGTGCTAACATGCAAATGCCACTAGAAGGGATGCGAACAGGAAAACATCCTGAGGGTACTTTGAAAGGATCAATTACAGGCCCTGGTTTAGAATACTTCTGATCATCGTGATTTCTGGAACTTCTAGCTCATTTTATTAGCGCCAACAAACCCTAGGAGGTTTAGTTATTTCCCTGTTAATGCACTAGCGATTGATGTGGATAAATCCCATAAATACTAATGAGGGTGACACAAGTAAATCTCTCCTGAATTAATGAGAAGAGAGTCTCCTGTACTGACCAGCATGCTGCCTAATGACTTGAAGTGATGGATTTATAAATTCTCCCAGGTTCCCCCATGGACGCAAGCTGCAGAAATAAATATCCTTCCCCAGCCACCTCCTCCTAGGGGCCCTTCTGGATCCAGGGGACCTGAGGGGAAGGGAGTGGCCTAAATGGGAAAAGGACACAGGCTTCTCCCACCACGTTTTTTAAAAAATGAAATGGATGTACCCCAAATGCAATACGTCACGTTGGTGCTTAGAGTGAACTCAATTAGGGAGGTAAATGAGAGTTAAGAGTCTTCAGATAAAATAGACTGAACTCAAGTCTAAAACTACCAGCTTCTCAAATATGAAAAACCAGTTAACGCTTACTGAGTTTAGTGTGTGTGTGTGTGTGTGTGTGTGTGTGTGTGTGTGTGTGTGTGTGTGTGTGTGTGTGTGTGTTAACTCAGTGTTTCAGTTATCTATTGCAATATAACCAACACAATGGATTTAATCCACCACCATTTCATTTGTCCATAATTCTGCAGACTAATAGGAGCTTGGTGAGGCAGTTCTGCTGCTGCTCTCACTTAAAAGTCCTACACGTGTTTGCTGTCGGATGGTGACATGGGATGGAACGTCCAAGATGGCTCCACTCACATGTCAAGAGCCTGGGCCATGACTGGGGGCTGTGACCTCTCCCTCTCCACGTGGCTAGCTTGAGCTTCTTTGCCTGTCAGCTGGACTTTACAAGCAAATGTTCCAAGACCAGCTCCAACACGCTAGCACTTACTAAGTTTCTGCTTTCACGTCACGTGTGTTAATGCCCCACTAGCCAAACCTGGAGCCACCATGGAAGGGAACTACACTGAGGTGTGCAAACCTACCAGGAGGCATGTTTTATTTGGAGTCATCAAAGTAACAGTCAATAGCACTGTTTCCCCCCAAAAGGAAAAAGACTGTTGTCAGTATAATCACAAGCCCTGTTCATGTTTTTTTCTTCTTCTAGTCTCTTGCTTCAATATGCAACGACCTCATGTTTTGATGGTTGCTTAAGTGTTGAAGATTTGGTTTCAGTGTAAAAGTGGGGGTAGGCAGGGCAAGAAAGAGAAGTGCTACAAATAAAGGTCAAACTTTCAGTAAAAAAACAAAAACAAAAACTGGATATAGCCCCTGATAAAACAAGGAACCTATAGCCAATTCCACTTGCCTGTTAATGGTCTTAGCACAAGGCTCCATAGAGCACTCATTCTGCCTGCTGGTCACACGTATAAGACCTTCTATACCCTTTTAAAGGACCAATACACACCTTTTTCACTCAAGTGGGCAAAGACTTAAGAGTCTCCGTCAATCTTGTTCCGCCACTTTTCCCCTGAGGATACCCTATTAATATGGCCCTCCTTCATTCACTACAATAACCCTATGGGCTTGGTTAATACTAGCCAATTCCAGTCCACCTGTTGGGATTCATCACCAATAAGTAATTTGTATGGAATTTTCAATTTTATCAAAGCACATCCCATTTGATGTTCAGAACAGGTCTCAGAGGTAGGTGAAACAAAGACTGACGAACTTTACTGGCCCCAAATGAAAACAAAGCCTGTATACATTGGTACACACTGCTAGTTTTTGAAGTGTTTTATAATTAACAAAATGTTCCCTAATACATTATTTGTATAAAGATTCCTTAAAACCATCCTGAGAGGTAGATGAAAATAGCCCTATTAACAGATGAGATAGAGAAGTTAAACACTTACCCCCAAACCCCACAGTCAGTACATGGCAGGCACCAGTCAGGATCTTTCTCTGGGTCACACTGGATGATGCTGACTTAACTGTATCAATACAAACACGGGTTCAGAAGCATGGCCAAGCCTCTGCTCCTCACCAGGTTTCTTGGCTTATTCTGAGGAAGAAAGATGGGGGATACAAATGTTTTATCTCCTACCTATCTGCCCAGCTATTTGCTAGGTTCTTTACATGCTGTTTTATGTAATCCTCAGCTCTAATCTGGAGGAATGTACTATGATCCTCATTTAAAAAAAAAAAACAAAACAGAGGCTTAGAGAACTTAATTGGCCTGAGGTCACATGCTAGAGAATAAATTCAGTGTCTGCATGTTTCCAAAGCCTTGGTTATCTCAATATGCCACCATCTCTATGATGCTGGGGCAACACGTCTAAAATTTCCTTCCAAGTATTATATATAAGGTGATAATCCAAATCTGGATATGCTGGAGAGTAAAAGGGAAGAGGGGATCACTATGAATGATTTTATCAGGAAAATAGGCATAAATTGAGACTGTCTCAGGGAAATCAAGAAGAGGTCCATATGGTCACCTTGATTATGTGCCACACAAGAGAACATCACCCCCAAAAGAAAGATGTTCTAAAACCCATAAACTGTGAGCGATAACTGTTTCACTCTAGGAGGACACGGTCGTGCAGATGGTCAGGACCTAGCTTATCCTCTACAAACCTCAGAAACAGAAGGAAATCCAACAAGCACACTGGAGTGGCTAATTCAGATGAACTCCTCTCCCACTCTTAGTGTGTCTCCAACAATTGACAAGCTTTATTGCACACCCCCATCACATAACCAAAACTCTAAAATCGAAGCCAAGTGAAAAATAGGACCAAGACAGACATACATGACACCAACTCCAGAGGTGGAATCACCACAGAGGTCTTACTCTGTCCTGGAGTGTAACATATTGGCAGATGCCTCTTGGATTTCCAGAAGCAGGTAGGGAAGACCACGAGCTGCGTTCTCCTCCTGGACCCCTCTCCAGCAAGCAGAAGTCTACCATTATGGGGAGGAAGCCACCAAGAGCTGGGGAGGCTCAGCAGCAGGGATCAGGCAGCTGCGGAGGTGTCCAGGGGGTGAGGACAGCCCAACAGGATGGACCAGCCCAGTGAGTCACTATCCAAGTACAGACCTGGCTGCTTTCAAGGACATAGCACAGAACATCTTTGCATTCAGCATCCAGTACCCCAGGGAATCACTGCTCCTTTCTACCTGATGAGATAACGCTCATTTACACATCATTAAGAATAGTTTTCAGAATGGGCTCTTCAGATTCACAAATGATCCAGTGGCAACTAAGCCCAGCGTCAGAACGCACTCACATGGAAGAATTTACACCAGTCACATTGAATACTAGATTGTCCTTTTGGCATGGATGATACAAAACAGGCCAGGACACCCACATGATCACAACACAAAGAAGTAAGAGAATGTGCTTCCACCCATAATCCAGGAGATCATTTCTATTGTCCAGGGTTAGTATTTACCTTTACTGGACTGGCCCCTAGGTGAATCGGGCAGCCTGCTGCAGATGGTAGGAAGTTGACAAAAAGTAAAGAAAAGATGCTTCTTACTTCAAACTCTACCCTACCCCGCCATTACTAAAGCTACAGTTTGTGGATACTTACTATACCCTGAATAGCACCCAATGACCCAAGAAGTACCTCCTCCTGATGTCTGTCTCCACCCCCCATAAAACTGCCATCCATGTCTCCACAGAGGCCAACAAAAAATCACACACACTCAATGAGAAGCAGAGAATCTCCTTGTGAGCTGTGTCCACCTTTGCTAATGATTCCAGGTCACGTGGCAAAGCTGGACCAAATTTTAAGACCACCCCCAGAAGGAAACGTTTTTTGTTTTTTTTTTTTTTATCAGCAGTTTCAGCTGCAGAACTTCAGCTATGACAGGTAGTGGTCCAAAACGAAACTCATTTACAACATTTCCTACCGTGCAATTAACCTCTTTTCCGCAGAATGTGGCTTTTTTCAACATGTGTTGCAAAATAGGCTCCTAAATGAATATAATTTCCCACCCACATTTTAGCAAAAATTATGTGTCATTTCACATCTCATATATGCAGATGACAACAACTCTTAAAATGAACCTACGTCAAAGTTTTCAATCCCTGTTTTTCCCCCAATTTTTTAAATCTTGGTTTTCACTGAAATCATGTGAAGTTTGGCTTCTCCAGCTTGGCGGAAAGTTGAGTTGAGACAAGATGATAAAATGGCCTGGGGCCTCCTGCCAGCCTCCTGGAACTTGCCGTGGAAAACCACTCCAACAGTGACTGGCTCTGGTGGGGTCTGAGCTGTATAGTAAGGGCCTTGGGGAGATCTTTTCTGAGGAGGTGGAGCGAGAACTTCCCACTCCACTGTGGCCCTACCTGAGGCCATATTTAGGGATCTCAATGGAAGAGGACCTTCTTCGTCTCCCGAAGCCACGCTACAAAGGTGGATTACTTAAGAAACAATTAGGTGCATACACAAAGCAATTTGCAGGCAGCCTCACTCCTTCAGCTTCCTAAGTGAAGGGCCTTTCAAGGCTGATTTATAACACTGTCGTCTTCAGAAGGCAAAATAATTAATAGGAGCATGGACTTCTAATTTCAGTGACTTCCAGAGAAAGTGGATTTCATTTGATTTATGACGGCCGGTGACTTTGCATTTTATCAGTTCATTCACTCATTATTTATGCTGATGGCCAATTTCAATGGGTCGCTATCATCTAACTCGCTACTAATCAAAGAGAATTAGGGTTCACTGCATTATTTAGAAGTCGCTAATTTATCTTCAGTACAAGTAGTGAGAAGAGTTTGGGGCCTTCCACCAGAAAAAAAAAAAAGAAAAAAAAAACTGAACAGCTGGCTGAAGCCAGAAAATTTGGTCAGCATTATAAATGAGTTTTATCAGGGGTATTGCAAGTGGATCGGTTTTGAGTTGGAAGGAGAGAAGGAAGCAAAGAATGGGAAAGAGAAGCCAGGAGGAAAAAACCAAGCAGAATGAAGCTTTAAAAATAATAATAAAATAAACCCTGGGTCACCACTGTGGTCTGGCCAGCCTTATTCTCACAAATGGCTAATCTAGTCCTATAATCCTGGGATTTGAGCATCTGTATAATCTTGGTATTAAAATATCCCAGCACCCTTCGGTTTAGTTCAATAAACAAGTATGCTTGCACTGAAATAACCAGAGTTCCCTTGTTTCTCATTTTAAAGTCATTTTAATATGCTCTAGACACAAGATAATGGATCACATTTAAACATGAGAAAATTAAGTCCCATCAGCAAGTAATAATACCCTATCATATTCAATCATGTTGAACAACAACCTCTACCAAAATGATCTTCTCTGAGGCAAGGTTAAGAAAATAACAACAATTAAAAAAAAAAAAAAAGCCCTTATTTTACTTTGAGAAAGACCCAACTTTAAAATACTTCTGTTGTTTCCCATCAGGCAGTGAGCTCTCTTGTGTTCATGCCTCCAGACCTTTGCACACTCTAACCAGAATACTTCTCTCTCTTGATGCTTATCAAGTGAATTCTTTGGTTTCTCAAACTAACTTACCAAGTCTATCTAGATACCTCTTCTCTGCCCTCCTAGCCCTGGCAACTCCCTTGATCATAGTCCTAATTGACTATATTTCTCCAGGGATTATAAACTCCATGGGCACAGGAACTGAGTGATTTCTTAGCTGCTAAGCCCCAGGAGCCAAGTCTCTGCTGTATCAATATTGTTGAATATGTCATACCACTCAACAGTCATTCTCTCAGTCCCAGGTCTACCCTTTCACAGAATTAGACGGTGTTACGGGGTAATAAGGAAACACTAGTTTCTTACCCACCCAGTATTTCCTGGCAGCTTAAAAACCAAGGAGGAGGAAGAAAGCAGAAAATGACATTAAGTTTTGAATGCTTTTAAGTCGGAATGGGAATACTCAACTCTTGATGCCAACAAGGGCTTTGCTAGCTTGTTGGGACAGCTCCCACACATCCCAAAGGGAACGTAAGACTCCTAACATAAAAGACCCCATCATGTGTAAATTTCATAATAATCCCATTGTACATTTTTTAATTTCAAATAAGGTGCAAAAATGACTACAGACTAATATAATCTGTAGGTGAGTTTTTATTCCCAATCCAAACACCCTTTTTTAAAAAAATCTTTGTCTGAGCTCTCCTTCTGGTTTATGTCTGGCTGATGCCAGTCTCTCAAGGAGTTCATATAATGAATACAGCCTTATTAAGCTGGATAGAGTAACCATGCTGAGTTATGGCTATGGGAGTTCCTTTAATACGAAAATACCATGTTTATCATATTAATGATCTAAAATAAAGTCTGGGAGTCCAGCATTTATTTTCATCCCATTTCACAATTTATATGCTACCTCAAGTCAAGTAAGACTCATGAAACCCAGACCAGTTTACCTTCAAACCGTCATCAATTGCTTTTACTTTGGGCTACAGACCCAGCAAACAGCATTCTGAAGGCCCATGGACTACCACAAAGTTGTCAGGCACAACAGAATGGCCACACTTAGGGTCAAAACGAGAAAAGAGAAATGGCTTCTAACATGTATGACAGAAGGAACTTAATGCCGGGAATTGGATACACAAATGATCGAGAAGCCACAGAAGAAACTGCTCCCACTTTCAGGCTGAAGAGACAAAGGGAGAACTGGGACAAGGCCACCACCTTAAGCCAAAATCCTGGCAGGACATATCCTGTAGGACCTGGGGCTATGGCAGACACTCAGCCCTGGCAGAGAAGCCACCAGAGGTGGCAGGGGACTGGGATGGAGAGGAGTACCCTGGCGTATCCCTTCCTCCTGCCTTCCGGTCTCCTCCCAGGACCTCCCATTGGTCAAACCCAAAAGGCAGCCAGCTGAGGAGGAAGCCTGGGAGACGCTCCCTCAGGGGACAGCCCCTGGGCTAGCGAGCAAAGCAGGGTAAGGGCAGGAATGGAGCTGAGGGAAAAATGGGCTGCATCTCTTTCCCAACGAGCAGATCCACGAGCCAGAGGAGATGGAGACGCAGGCTGCTGTCCTACACTGCTTTTCCTTTTCCTCCCCAGTGAGCATCTAAAGTCTGAGTACACAGGATAATTAGAGAGGCATTAAGGTAACAACTCTAGTGGGTGAAATTATAATTTCATTTTGGGGCATCATGAAGATTTATGAGCCTAGATCTCCTTTGGAATTTGAAAGTAAATAGGCAAACGTGTTTGAAAACCCATGAAAAAGAAAGCAGGAGATGAGGTAGCCAGGCCTGGGTGCCTAATGCTGGCCGCCATCAGTGGGCCTCAGCAGAGCACAGAGGTGTGTTTGAAGGCCTGTTGAATAAACAGCAGCCTTCGGAAGAAAGCTGCTAATTTAGCCAGTGAAGCAACAGGCCTCCCCCTCCACTCCCCCAAAGAAAACTGACACTCTACTTCAGCAATGTGTTTTTTTGAAAACAGAACTGCCCCACCAGCAGTCACAAGGTGAGGAAGGCTACCAAATAGACCAAGGGCTGCAACTACCAAAGGACCAAGAACTGTTTCCTCTGGGGAGACTTCCCTGCCTACTCCTTGCCTACAGCAAGTTCTACTGCAAATACACTGAAGTTACATTTTTCTGATTAGATTTCAAGATCCCCTGAGGGCAGAGACCAATATCTACTTTGGCTGTTTTAGGTTTTTTGGGTTTTTTTTTTTTTTTTTGCTGTTGTCTTTATTGTGGTAAAAATACATAACATTAAATTTATCATCTTAACCATTTAAGTGCACAGTTCAGGAGTCTTAAGTATATTCACATAGTTGTATAGCAGATCTCTACAACTTCTCCCACTTGCAAAACTCAAAGTCTATACCCGCTACACACTAACTCCCCTTCCCTTCTTTCCCCCAACCTCAGCCATGACAAGCACCTCTCCACTTCCTGTTCCCATGATTTTTGACTAGTTTAGATACTTCATGCAGGTGGAATCATATAGTGCTTGTCCTTGTGTGACTGACTTATTTCACTTAATGTCCTCAAGGTTCATGCACACTGCAGGATGTGACAGTATTTCTTTCTGGTTTAATGCTGTATAATATTTCATTGTATGTAGATACCACATTTTCCTTATCCATTCATCTGGCCAATGGACACATGTGTTGCTTTCACTTCTCAGTTATTCTGAACAATGCTGCAGTGAACACACATGTACAAATATCTCTAAGATCCTGCTTTGAATTTTTTTTGACATATTTATCCCCAAAGTGGAATTGCTGGATAATAAATAAGGCAATTTTATTTCTAATTTCTTAAGGAACCTCCATACTGTTCTCCACAACGACTGAACCATTTATTTTACCTACCCACCAACAGTGCAAAAAATCCCTACATATTGCAAATATTAACCCCTTATCAGACACATAGTTTATAAATTTTTTCTCCCATTCTGTAGGTTGCCTTTCACTCTGTTGGTTGCTTCCTTGGATGTGAAGTTTTTAAGTTTGATGTAGTCCCATTTGTCTGCTTTTGCTTTTGTCGCCCATGATCTTGGTGTCTTATCTAAGAAATCATTGCCAAATCCACTGTCCTAAAGCTTTCCCCCGTGCTTTCTCTGTTTCATAGTTTTAGGTCTTACTTTCAGATCTTGAATTCATCTTGAATTAATTTTTTGTATAAGCATCTAATTTTGTTCTTTTGCATATGTATATCCAGTTTTGCCAACATCATTTGTTGAAGAGACTGTCCTTGCCCCATTGTGTAACATGACACCCTTGTCAAAGATAATTCGATCATACACCCAAGGATTTATTTCTGGGCTCTTTGTTCTGTTTGTTGGTCTATATGTCTGTCTTTAAGCCAGTACCACACTGTCCTGATTATTATTGCTTTCTAGTGTGTTTCGAAATCAAGGAATGTGAGGCCTCCAACTCTGCTCTTTTTGGAAATTGATTTGGCTATTTGGGATCCCTTGAGATTCCATGTGAATTCTAGGATGGCTCTTTCTGTTTGCGCAAAATGCCATTGGGATTTTGATAGGAATTAAGACTGAATTTGTCGATCGTCTTGGAGAGAACAGACATTTCAGTAAGTCTTCTAATCCACCAACACAGGATGTCCTTCCATTTGTATCTTCTTTGACTTCTTTCAGCAGCGTTTTGTAGTTTTCAGTGTACAAGTCTTTCAACTCCCTGGTTAAGTTTATTCCTAAGCGTTTCACTCTTGTTGATGCCACAGTCGAGACTGCTCGCCTTCCGTTCTGGCAGCTGCTGTTGTTGTTGTCACTTCTGTTTTTGCTTCCACCCCCTGCTTAACATAGTGCTTTTCACATAACATTTAATCATCAAGAAATATTTGTAGAGTGAATGGAAGGCTGACTGTATGAGTGAGTTTGTCTCCAATTAATGTGAAAGGAGTATTACAGGGGTTGAGGCTGCCTCTTTCCTTCCAACAGTAAGACCACCTTGGCCAGTTCCTTTCAGTGACATCAGTATGGACGATAGAGATATTTTTAGCCTCAAGCCTCAACTTAGGACTTATTCATGTTGATAAAAACGATTTTACCAAATGTAATGAAAATAAGACAAAGTCTATGACTTCTCTCATTATCTGAATTTTTGCCTTTTATTTGGGACGTGCTCATGATTTACCTAATCAAGTCCCTCTCTCTAGTTATTTGGAGCAGTTGGTATGAATTTGCTCAGGCAGCTGGGTGGAATCTGTGTCTCACTGAGTTTAAGGAGAGAAGCTCCCACCCGAAATAAATACATAAACTAAAGCAATAAACAAATAGCAGCAGCAGCATGACTCACGAAATAAATGCTTTACTTCTTATTTAGAAAGCACACACGGCATTCCCACAGCAGTTTCTCTGTGGAAGTCTTTATGGCCCTGGCTTTGGAAGCCTCAGGAGTCTACTCCTTAGGCAGAGCCACAAAGTAAACCAGTGGCATCAATGACATGGAACTTTGGGGCTAGGGTGAGTATACACCCTGAAATCTAGGGGAAGTTAACTAGACAGGTTAAGACAGGTTTTACACACTAACATTCAGTTCTTACTGTTTTCTCCTATTTCCAACATCTTCCCTCTATGCCCCCAAGTGGTTCTTTTATTTGCGGATGTGATGTAGGAGGGTGTGTTTGTCTTCTCTCTGTCCAAGCTACATGAAACTCAACCCAACAGAACTCCCAGTGAAATAGTTACCAAAAAAATCCAGACATGCCAGGGGACCTACAATCAAGAACTTAAAATCAGAGAAAAAGCTCCATTGATGGCCTGATTCCTGCCTAAGATGGTCACGAGCCCCTGACCTTTGCAGCTGGCTGGCATCACGGCCTTCTCCAAAGGAGGGGAGAAAAAGGTGGAGATGCAAGAACATGGCCTTATGGCCGCTATTACAAAATGCCCAACTTAAGGTAGAAAGTGAGTGTAAGCCTGTCAAAGCAGATGAGAGGCTCGGAGACGGGGGAATGCGTTATTCGTTGCCGGCATATCATGACAGCCAGGCAAGAGCTGAAGAGTGGGAGTTTTTGAAACAAATGCCAGTTAAATGATCCATTCAGTTATAGCTGATATGTCTGGTATAATATAGCTTGTTCCAGATGTCAAATAATATTGCCAAACCATGCTCACTAATGTGCAAACCATTGTTCCTGATAAGCCTAAGTGTTGTTGAATTTGTGCAACAGCCACCCATCTGCAAACAAAATACTGCATTTAAAACAACAACAACAACAACAAAAAAAACCCATGGCTCTTAATTGAAGCCGACAAAGGGATTGACAGAAAAATGTAATTTATAAAAAGCGGTTTTCCCCTGGGAAACTTTTTTTTTTCAAAAATAATACTTCACATTTGCACATTTAAGTTATATTCAATTTTATACAAAAATTATAGTAATTGTCCTTCACCTAACATGAATGCTATAATTATACTTTCAGCATTGCCATGCTTCAACACGCAGCCAGGAGAAAAGTATGGTGTGTTCACAACCAACACGTGAAGGAACACATAGATTTGCAGCGTTTGATGTGACCCCTTGAAACATACAGCTCTAAGATATCCATTGTTCATAAAATTCATAAAGGGCTGCGTGTGTACATCCCAACTCCCTTTTCCATCCGATATATATGAAAATGCAATTTACTGTATGTCAAATGAAAAATGCAGTTTTTCAAATGCATTGACAACAGGTGCTCGTTAAATGATCAGACACTATTTGTTACCTAGTCCCCTACTCTCATTTGCAGCCAGATAAATTGCATTTTAGACGAGTAGTGCGATCTAAGGGGTCTTGACATGTTTTTATTGATTTGCATAGGTTATATGCATGTATTCCTGTTTGTAGGCAAATAGTGCCACAAGTAAATTCAAGGCGCCGTGCCTGTGTTTCGAGAAAATTGGAGTCATCACGGGGGAGCCAAGATGGAGTGAGCCTGGCTAAAAGAGACACATCCAGCCTGCTGGAATCTCAGAACCTCTATTAAGATTTATAGGCTGTAGGATTCTTTTGGGCTTCAACATTATTCTTAGTAAACCCTTTCTGTCTTCTGTTGTTTATAAAAACTGGCAGCTTTAGCAGAGACAGAAGCTTAAGTTGTAGGGAGCACAATTTAACATAATAGTTCTCGCCTGTCCTCCAAATAGCCTAATGCTGATTTTGCAAAAGGAAAAGAGGACAGGCGAAGGGAAGCCCCGTGAAACCACACACCACAGGCTGCCGCTCTGACACGGATGGATTTGGCTGTCACTACAGAGAGGCACTGGTGAAATTTGATTATATTTCTAATGTCAAAATTTACTAACTTTTCAGACTCCCAGGTTCCATTTCTCATTTGGTTTTTCATTTTGTTATCTCAGCACCATCAGGCCCATCACGGAGAGTAATGCCCCAATTAGCCCAGGGAGTCACTCACTCAGAAGGGACTTTTCCATCCACAGGGGCTTCCCTTTGCTGCTGCCACCACCGCGGCCAGGCCACGCCGCTCTTCCATCCAAGATTCATGTGCCTCTCACCCCCTACCTCCCTCCACCTGCCATCCCCACTTCCACCCAGAGCCGCTGCCTCACCTTTCAGAGTCTGAACACTGACGTGCTACAGAGGGCCTTGCGGCATCCACACTGCTACTGCCTCATATCAAATCTTGTGTTGCTATGAATCTTTTCACTGAATCAACCATGACAACGATAGGGTCCCTGAACTTGAAGATCTTACAAAGACTGCACAGTCCTCCTGGTTCAGTTAGTGAAAAGATCAACCTCAACTTGTGAACTTCTATTTGAACTTGTCTTTTGTTTGAACCTGTATCTTGGCTGAACTTCTAATTCCCACGTTGCCTCCCAGACGCCAAGCCCACAGGAGGAGTCTGATGCCGACGTTTTGATGGGACATGGTGAGAAACACTGCCTTCGTTGGGGGATTTATCCTTTTCCAAGTGCTCCCCTACACATGTCCTCATCTGACTGCCCCAGCTGCCGTGTGCGATCATCACGATTATCTTTCTCACTTCCCCTGGGTTGAAGGAACTTGGCAGAGGAGCATAGGTGACCAGTCCAAGTTTCCTAACAGTTCAAGGAGGAACAGGCACAAGAACTCAGGATCCCTAAGTCATGCTTGGCCCCCCCCTGTATACCATGCTCATCTTGTGGCATATTTATCCTTCAGGATGGAACGCAAGACCGGCTTCTTACCTGAATCTTCTATAATAAAGAAAAATTCTTTGTCTGCTCGTTGACATATACATCCTCATTTCAGAAAACTGCAGGCCTTGGGTTGAACCCATGAAGATATGTTTAGAGCTTATTTAGTTGCTAGGTCCATAATGGTCAATTATCACACCTGTTTGCTTCCTGAATTCATTCAGCTCTTCAAAACATTCTAAAAGTCCATTTTTTCCCCTAGGCCCCCCCAAAACAAAGATGAGTAAGGCAGGCTCTCTGCCCTCACAGAGCTTACAGTCTAGAACGGTGGCTTTCCAACTCTTTGGCCATGACCCACTGCATATCTGATGGGATGACTCAGCTTGTATACACACACGTATACAAAGCCCTCAGTCAAAAAAAAAAAAAGCTTCATACAGCAACATTTAACCTACCATATGCAATCCACTCTAATGTTTTCTCTGTCTTATTTTATTCTACTGTATCTCATCAGTTTATAAAATGCCGTTGCAACCCTCTAAGTTAATTTCACCAAGAAATAATGGATCAAGACCCACAGTTTGAAAAGCACTCATCCACTAAGATTATAGAATGACTTAGACCAGCAAACACTTCCTGTCAAGGGCCAGATGTAAGTATTTTAGGCTTTGTGGGAGAAGCAGTAAAACCAAGGATATTACGTAGGCACAAAGAAGAGAAAAATAATGTTTCACCTAATTTTTATCAATGAAATTCAAACTATTATAATAATTGGGCATAATTTTTGTAACAAGTTTAATAACGAGAAGAGTGGAATTTATTTATGGACACAAATCTGAACTTCATATGCTTTTCACGTGTCACAAAATAATATTCTTCTTTTGATTTTTCCAAATATTTAAAAATGTAAAAACTATTTTTTAGCTCATTGGCACATGAAAAAAGGTAGCAAGCCATAGTTTGCTGACTCCTGACTGAAAACAAGACCAATCTTTACTGATAACTCTAAAATTTCAACTATTTTTATTACAAGGCTGGGTATAGAAAATACCATCAGCTCGTGCTTGAGAGAGAGCCAGAAAAATGTATCTAAATAACTGAGAAACTTTCCAATTTAACCCTCTCAAACTATGAGCTTGGTCCCACTGTCTCTATCTTACCAGTGAAGAAACTGAGGTAGACTTGCCTAGAAGCTTCCAAGCCCAGGGCGAGGTGCACTACATCCATCTGAGAGGTGACAGGGTCTGGCTGAGATGACCAAGGGGAGTGGACTGAGATCAATTCTGGAATCACAAACCCTCACTCCTCTAGAGGCACAAGCAGAGATTTCCATGCTTTCTAATGAACACATATTCTCTTTTACCATGTAGGTTACCAAAAAGTGCCAAGGCTAACCCAACCTGCCTCTTGGCTGTAACACTGATAACCTGCAGGGTGCTTGGATCTCCCAAGTCCCTGAGTCGTAACCACCTGGGCTAGAACACAAGTTACCACCGAACCTCATTCACAGGTAAGTCTTCGCGGCATGAAGGGTATTAAGTGGAACAAACCACTCTACCTGGCATCTCCACATACACTCTCTGTCTTCCTGTGTCTTTGGCCAAGAGCCCATACAGCCAAAGGGAACAGCAGAGTTCTCAAAGTTTGGGCGGCAGCATGTGGCAACCACAGTCCATGACCCAGGCTCCCAAGACTGGCTTGAGTCTATGTTGTACGTATGTTCTTCCTGAGGGCAACTGTTCACACAGACAAAACGTAGCATTCCAAACTTCAGGTTTTATTTATGTTCAATCATAAACTGTAGGGAATTTGGCTACTCAAAGTTTCCAAGGACACATGTGCTACACTAAAGAGTTAGTGGGCCCAAGAAAGATGACTGAAACACACCTACCATGTGACTGTGTTCTTCTGTCATGCTGGTAAGGCATCAAGAACCAAGAGTGTTACCTCTAGGAAGAATGTGGACTCAAGGTCAGCTAAAATAATGCTTCTTAACTTCAAACTGCACATCCAGCACTGTGGTCTACGGACTCTGCTGAACATGGTCCCCAGAGCTGGAGAGTACAGGAGAATCATCACAAAGCCCTGGCAATGCTAGCATTTGCAACACAAATGGGTCCTCTGATAATAGAGCTATTGGCCTTTAATAACAAAAGCATATACAAATAAAATCACACTCACCACACCAAATCAATACAAAGGCAGATGATCAACAATGGTCAGGAACTACATGGACCAAGATGAACACATATGAGGTTACCAGGAGGTATTTTCTATTCTAAAATGACTTACTATGGAGTTCTTCACTTCAGCCTGAAGGTACTCAAGGTCTTAATAATGCATAGTTTGTACAAATAAAGTATGATTCTAAGTTATTTCATTCTTTACAGTTGTAAATATTATAAAATTGTAAGTTACTTTATTTTTCATAGTTCATTAGCAGAAAAATAAAGCAATATCTTGTCCTTAGCTCTGTATCAGAGTTTCATTGCTTTGAATTTTTTTCCCCATCTAGACTGGCCTGACAATGAATAAATAGATACATATATACACATGCACACCACACACACACACACAGTGACAAGAGACTTAGCCTCACAGGCCCAGTATCTCGGGCACTAAATGTAAAGCTTGACCCAAGTAGGCTACAAAGACGTAAGTACATAAAGACAACTCCCAAGTGAAAACTCCATAAAGAGAACACATTGTTCAATTAATCATAAAACAACATTCATAATAGTCGTAGAGTGCTTTTTGGACTTCACAGAATACTTTTATTGAACCAACCCTGGGAAGAAGGCATTACTATCTTCATTCAATAGACTGGGAAAGTGAGGTTACAAAAGAGAAGGCTCCCTATTTCTTGGTAGTAGGTGGGGACCGAGAGCCTGGACTGTGCATAGAGGTAGAGGAAGGTCTCTAAGTGCATGGAGGCCAAGACCTATGGTCTCAAAGGCCTGGAAAGTCAAAGGGAAGAGAAGGAAGGAGAGTAGGTAGAGTTGGATGATATAGGTAGAGTCGATGCAATTTTGCCACCACCAACACAACAAAGTTTCAAGCCAACTGATTTCAGAAAATGGATTGCAATCCATCACTGCAAAAGTTGGGTGCATCTGAAGGAGGTATAACGGGCAAGTATCAAAGTCAGAAGCCATGAAGCTTTTTACTCTCCAGCAGATCTGGACAGCATTCTGGGTAGCAGGCAGGGTGATGGGGTGGTTAGGATTACTGCAGGATGAAGTGTAAAGGACAAATAAAAGAGGTACCCCATGCCAGCTGCAGCCCCAAGGCTCATATCACATTAAGGGCACACAGAGAGTTGATTTGTCTAGATACCCTCCCCATCTTTGCATGCCCTTAACTTCCACAGAAAAAGAAGTGGGTTCAGCAGAATCGCAGCACATGCACTGTGTTTGTGCTTATTAAATAAAAAGAAAGGATCACCTTCAGCTATATTAATGATGGACTGGTGGATGAAGGATGCCTGTGAAAATTCACAACATCTGTTTGCTCCACTCTCTTCTCAGCATGCTGCACCTATTTCTCATGCTTAATGATGCTCAGCCACTCTGCAAGTTTTACGAACAAATGTGTGTTTAGCCACATTCATCATTCTGAATGAGCGTTCTTGATGAAGCCTCCACTGGCCTGTTTCGCTCTTTCTGCTACACTTTAACAAATGACAACTGCTCTCCGTATTTTTCATTTGTTAAAAATAAAAAGCTAAGTGAAGGATAGGCCTGGAGGATTTTTTTCACCTTCCCTTTGACTCCCCCAGAAATTTCAGCACAACACCCATCCTATTTCCACACTCACCAGCCGAGGCCGTGGAGAGGGCGTGCTGGGAGACCTTGCCTGGCATCCTTGGTGTCAGAGGGGCATTGGCTGAGTCCCACCTCCAGACCCCTGTCTCAGCAATAGTTTTCCTCTCCTGTCTCCCATCACCTATCACTCTTGGAATCTTCATCACACAGCGTGGTATTTAAATGTATGCCTTCACTCTGGGCTGGGCAGGACTCTCAACCAATACGTTGTCAAGAAATTGGGAAATGCTCTTTGTGTTACCAAGGATGTTTAAAACGTATTTGATCAGAAAGTAGAAAACAAATAAATACTTGTGAAGTTGAGCAGCAGTATTTCTCTCCATCTCTCCAGAAGAAAGCCAAGATGCATGCTTAGTTTTGACAAACAAGGTAATGTTTAGATTACCAAACACTCAAACTTCAGCTAAACCCAGAGGCTCAACTTTTTCATCCCATAAAAACCTGAGTGCACCATTTGAGTGACCCACATCAATCAGGTCAAGCTGGCTAGAACGCGAGAGTGCAAAATAGCAAAGGTATTATAATATGTTAAGAAATAATCTTTCAAAATGTATTTTCAAGTGATTGTTTTTATTCCTATCATTTAATTATAAGTATGAAAAGCAAAAAAAAAAAAAAAAAAAAAAAAAAAAGACAGAGAGAGAGATTTCCTCTGTATTAAATATTCAGAATCACTGGAAATCAGTTTAAATCCCATTTCATAAGACAATACATTCTTCTCTGTATTTGCAATGCTGAATGTTGTATTAGCAGTCATACTGCATTTGACTCAGCCTACGTTGCACAACACTTTACAGATGAAATAATCAGATTACATATTCAATAAAGTCACACTATCCTATCACCAGTTTTAACCACAGTGGTTTCTGGTTTTTCCCCCTCCCGATAATGTTATAAACATTTGAAAAGGAAAATGTTTCAGTCATCAAATTTTGTTGCTTCTCCTTCCCGTCACCCTCTTTAAAATGCCTCGTCAGTGACTGTGGTTTTTATGTACTTTATTAACCGAACTGTTAATACATTTCAATCTAGTTGGAAAGAAAAAAAAGCATCTTGGATCAGGTACAAAAAGCCTTCAGGATGTGTCTACTCAACAACAAAGACGCTGAACTGTAGCAGACACAGTTAAGAAATGGTTAAAAGCATAAATCACGAAATCTTAACCAGAATCCATCAACACTACACAAGTATTTATTAAGGTTCTGCTCCACAGTTTCCCTGAGGACCACAGTCCACCAAGGAGCCTTGGAATTCTTGAGTCCTCAAATCCATACTTGTCACAAGCCTGGCTGGAGACAGAAGAAAAAACATTCATTAAAAATAAGTGTAAATTAATCTTGAACTTGTACTGCTTTTTGTCCACTCCATTTTCATAAACAACCAACATTAAATATCTAACTACTGTCATGTAAACCAACATGAAAATGTTTAACATTTAAAAAAGACCTTCAAACTTTGATGCAAATATCCTTCAAGGACCCACTCAAATTCTACCTCCTCCATAAAGATCTCCCTAACTTCCCTATCCCACAGAGATCATCCTCTTCTCTGAAACGCAGGCAGAGTGGCCATCTCTGCCACACAACTGAACCCCAGCCAGCACTACTGCTCACTGACATTTTGCTGTATCCTTTCTACAAAGAGAATACGATCTTACTAAGGCCTGAGAGGGATCTCCTGTTACACTTCTCTCACATCTTCCTGTCTGTCTATGCTCAGCACTCTCCGAACACTAAGTTTCCTCCATCTCTAGCAATACTGATATCAATATCAATATATCAATATTGATACTTATTTATTATATCTAACTATCCAGTAAGTTTATGCTTCCATGTGAAGTAGATCTTTATTTCATTCATTCTTTCAACATGTATTCATTAAGCCCCTTCTCTTGCTCCAGATACACGAAAGATACAAAGACAAATAAATTTGTCTTTGACGCTACAATGTAACTGAGAGAAAAACATGTTTAAATACCTACCATGGCCAACACCGTTAAAAAAAAAATTAAAGACCAGAAATGCCACATGAGTGTAAGAGAAAGAAAGGACCATTTGGAGGTAGAGTAAGAGGCTCCATTGACAAGCACGGCATTTCAGCCAATCCTTGAAGAACAGGGACCATTGTTAGCACGTGAAATTTACAGGCAGAGTAAGTAACATGGGAAAAATTATGAAGACTCAAAGGTGAAATCTTCATTGGAATGGAAAAGAGAAATTTCCCTGTTTTAAAAAACACAAGATCTAACCTAGTCTTGCAGACCAGTTTAGAAAATCCTACAGCCTTACCAAAAGGATCTCTTATCACATACTCATCCTCATACTTACTGTCCTTTAGAAGCAAGAGAAATATTGCCTGTGAGTCCCCAGTGGCACGGAGTCTCGGAGGACAAGCGGAAAAAATAAATTTCCTCTTCTGAATGCTCCTAGACTCAGCTCTTAAATTTCATGACCTGATTTCTTTGAGGCCTCAGCTCAAGTTAACTTCCCTGTTTTGCTTGCGGAGGGCTTAGCACCCGACGCCATCTCCAACTCTCCGGAGCTCTATAACGCACGAGTTGGCAGCAGCAGCCCACCGTGCAGCTGCAGGAGTTCAACAAAAGCCAGAGCACATTTGTGCTAGAGGTTTCGTTCTCCTACTGGAGACACGGACCTTTGGCTTACCCTCACCCTTCCTCGGCCGTAATTTCCACCCTGGAAAGCACAAGAAACTCTTCACTCAGACCTCGGTTTTGTTTTGTTTTTCCCATTTAAGTCATCCTGAACCCTGGCATGTTCAATGGTGATGATTCTCCTTCGTTATTCCACCCAAGCCCCTTCTACGAGAAAGTACACTTGATAACGCTTTTGCTCTGAGTTGATGGGTGCTGACTGTAACAGGTCCACCACCTGGCAAGAACAACAAGAATCCAGTCACCTCAACTGCAGCCCAGCACCAGACTGCAGCGCCGCTGTGGCCAATTCACTCCTAACTCTGTGGCAACTGGAACCATCACCACTTCTTTCTTAAGAAGCATTGATTGCAATGAAAGCCCAGAACCCAAGAACCCTAACACTGGAGAGTCCTGAAGGGCCTTGGCAATCCTTCCGTGTAATCCCCGCACTTTCCAGTGGACAAAATTAAGGCCCGAAGCAGCAAAACGGTTTGTTCTAAGTCATAGCACTTTTCAGGAGGGCAGGTGAGACTGAAACATAGGTTTCCTGACTCTTAAGTTAGTTACTTACGTTGTTTACCAACCTTCTCACAGTTGGGAGAACTGAAAGGGCAGTAACAGGACAGGCCGAACAACACCGAACATGTCCACATCCTCATCTTCAGAACCTGTGACTATGACCTTACGTGGAAAAGTGGACACTGCAGTGTGATTAAGGATCTTAAGATGGAGGGATTCAGGTGGACCCAAAATAGTTACAATGATCCTTATGAGAGGACACAGGAGCTGCCAAAGTCGGGGGAGAAGGTGGCATGATGATGACAAACACAAAGATGGAGTAATCATCTCTGAAGACGAAGGAAAGGGTCCCAAGCCCAGGAATACAGGCAGTCACTGGAAGTCAGAAAAGGCCAACAAACAAATTCTCCTGACAGCCTCCCAAAAGAACCAGCCCTACTGACACCTTCCTTTCAGCCCCGTAAAACTCATTTTAACCTTCTGACCTCCAGAACTATAAGAGAATTATTTTGTGTTAAGCCAAGTCTGTGGTAATTTCCTGAAGTGGCAACAGGAAACTAATACAGATTTTGGTACCTAGGAGTGAGGTGCTGCTGTGACCAACATTTAAAAATGTGGAAATGGCTTTGGAATTTGCTAATGGATAGAAGCTGGAGAAATTTTAAGGAGAATAATACAAGGGCTCGATTGCCTTCAACAGACGGTTAGTAAAATATTAGCACTAATGACTCTATTAGTCCTCACTCCTCAACAGGAAGTGAGGAGTGTGGTAGAGAAAACCAATACTCCCTCAGAGAACACCTAAATCCTAATAAACAGACTGCTGATAGAAGTATGAATGCTCAAGGTGCTGCTGGTGCGAGTTCAGAAGGAAACAAAGAAGAACATATTATTGGACACCTGAAGAAAGGGGATCCGTGTAATAAAGCAGCAGAAAGATTAGCTGAATTGCGTCGACAGACAGAAAGCCTAACTTGTAAGCAATGAAGTTGGCTATTAAGCTGAGGATATTTCCAAGCAAAAAGTTGAAGATGAAACCTGGTCTTCTCTTGATATTATAGTGAAATGTAAGAAGAAAAACATAAATTGAATAAAGAACGGTTAAGCAAAAAATGACCAAAACTTGATGATTTGGGAAATTCTCAGCCTATTTGTATTGTGAAAGATGCTAAAACTAGAAGCTACCCTGTGAGGAAAAGATGCACTGGAGAGAAAGAACGGGGTGTGACTAGACGAAATTTGGCTAGAACCTCAGAAGAATCAAAAGATCAGAGTATTTATTCACACAGTAGATAGATGAGGCATGTGACTCATGAATTCCTTCAACCATCTCAGCAGAAGTCAGAAATAATAGAGATAAGATGACACAGAAAAGGTCTGGCGAGGACCCTCTTGTCTCATGCAATGAATTCCATGACAGATGCTGGAGACCATGGACTTAGGGGAATGTTATACCAGTAGAAATACCCCCACTTAGACTGAAAGGAACAAAGATGATGAAATGAAAGAACACTGTCAGGTAACCAAAATTCTACGGACAGGAGACAGGCTGATAAAACTACTCAGCTGTAAATACATGTGACCTTTCATGAAAAAACGATGACCCAAAGGGTAGAAGGCAGATCCTTAAGCCACAACGGATTATTGCCAGACCTTAAAACCTAAAAGAGCTTGCTCTGCTGTATTTAAAAATTGTTTGGGACTGGTGAATTATTGCTTTTTCCTTTCACTTTCCCCATTGTTTTCTTTTTTAAAAAATTAATTTTTATTAAAGTATAGTTGATTTACAATGTTATGTTAGTTGCAGGTGTACAGCAAAGTGATTGAGTTATATGTACACACACATATATATACCATTTTCCAGATTCTTTTCCCATGATAGGTTATTACAAGATACTGAGTAGACTTCCCTGTGCAATGCCGTAGGTCCCTAATGGTCACCTATTTCATGAGTGCATGTTAATCCCAAACTCCTAACTTATTCCTCCCCCACAAACTTTCTCCATTTTTGAATGGGATGTCTAAAACTGGTATCTTTTGTCTACCCCACCCCTGTAGGTTGGGAGCAGATAACTTCCTTCCAGTTTTACAGGTTCACAAATGGAGAGTAATTCTGCCCCAGAATGGAATCTACTCAGAGCCTCCTCCTCCATAGCTAATACAGATGACTGAGGTCATAGAACTTGGTACTTCTGAGCTGATGAGACTTAGATGGTATTTTGGACTTGAAGCTGTAATGGTTGAGACTTCTGGGAACCTTGGGATGAGGTTAATATGGTTTTTACGTGCAGTTGGTGTGAATCTTTGGGAGGAAGAGACAGGCTGTATTTGTGCTGTTTTATCCTAAGTCTTGTGGCACTTTGTAGTAGCATCAATAGGACACTAATGAAGCAGGGAGAGAAGAGGCAATCGGGGGGGGGGGGGGGCTCCACCACAAGTGATCTACCTTATGGAGAGAGCACAGCCAGTGGAAGTACGGAGCAACCACCCTTACCTTCTCGCTACACCATCCCAGTAGGAAGAGACCTTGGAACATGAGATGCTCTCCAGGGTGCCTTTCATGCTCTAATATATCTGGCTGCATTATCCCTGTAAAGCCCTTGTCTTGCGCCAGCTGAGTGTACTATGACATGTCAGAAATAGGATAATTATATTTCTTGATTAAAATTAGAAAGCATTAGACAATATTTTCTGCTATTTTCAGATGCAAGAGAACAGGTGGGAGATTCCAAGACTAGATATCAAACTGTTTAGATTTTCTTGACTTTTCAATAGTTTGGGGACAAAGGGACAAAATATTTTTAAGTGAGTATTTTGAAGTGAGACTTCCACAGAAAACCTGTGATATGTGCTCACCTTATTTATCCAAGAAATTAGAGAGAACGTGGCATGTATAGGGGAACTCAGAATCAAAGTCCACAAAAAAGGCAGGCATCTGGAAACAAGACTCCAATCTCTGACATGCACAAAGATGAGCAAGAGACACGAGGTCAGAAGTGCAGTAGACGAGAGCAAAATAGCGTTACCTCTGCCTCCTGAGCACCTGCTAGGTTTCTGGAATGTCACACACACTGTTTTGCTCACAGAAGCCTCTTGCGAAGGTGCTGAAATAGTCAACTAAAGGGCTTAGTCACATTTTCCCAGGTCATCTTCATAAACAAGTAAGTGGCTGGGCTGGAACCTCGAAACACTTCCCACTCTACCCTCCTGCCAAATTAACTGGATCTGCTGATGACTGATCAGAGATCATCTGTGATGAGAAGAGTTGGAAGGAGAAAAAGCCTTTTTACTGGATACAGGCTGAACAGACACTTCTGAAGGCAACAGCAGAGACGAATTATTTTCATGATGAAGTAACCAAATAAAGCTGAGTTATAAGCTATCAATTGACATCTCTCAGCAGTTTGGCTTATTCAAAAATGTATGAATTATGTATTCAACACTCATTCCACATACATTTATGTCATAGGCCAAATGCTGAGTTACCCACCATAATTTACCCCATAAGACAGTATAATCCTTACCCAAAAGAACTTACAAAAGAACAAAGAACTTAGGGAAGACTTGAACAATTTAATTTATCTGAATCTTCCTTCTAGAAAACCTAAGATAATTCATGAATCCTCAAAAATATTACTAACATATTCGAAAAAAGAAAAATAAATAAACCTATTTTCTTCTTTAAAAATTGTGAAACTGACCTTGAAATTTGATTCAGAACAGCAGAATGGGGTAAAAATAAAGTGGAAAAAGTGATTTTCTTTGCTTGTTTTTAATATCCTAGAATTTTTCTTTTTCTTTTTTTCTTTTCGAAGAGTGATTTTTAAAAACCGTTTATCTCTCAGAATTGACACCAATGGAAAAATCTTGAAGAGCCACAGGCATCCCAACAAAACAAAGAAGAAAGTTCTCACAAGAGCTTTTCACCAATGGTCCAGCTGCTTCTTGAAGTACTTAGCTCCTCACCACTTGAAGGGTTCAAACAAAACTGTCAGGGGTGGCATTAGATGGATTCCTTCTTTGGGATGAGAAGCTAGAAAGCCTAACCTCCCAAGTCCCACCTTAGATTTCTGAGATTCTTGGACCATCACACCTCCTGAAAAGGGCTCAACAGAACATCTCAAGTCATTTGGCTCAAGTAACATTCAAAGAATGTTCACTTCACCAAGACTAACCTTGGAATCTGGTGCCAGAGCTCATCTTGTCACAGGAACCCTAGGTGACAAGTTCTCTAAATATAACTGAACAAGCCCTTCACCTTGGCTGGCCGTAGTACCTAACCCTGCAGGCAAACGGCAGGACCAGCTGACCCCAAAACGTTTCTGCCAGCCCCGTTTCCCTGGTTCCACATCTCACTTATCTGTCTGGCTGAGTAAATTACCACGAGAAATACCTCCCTCAAAGACCTATAATAAAAAGAGATTCAAGAGGACAACGGCGAAGTTGAGCAGCATTCATGAGAACTCTGAGATGAAAATTCCCAGTCGGCCTTAATGCTGGAGAATTTACTTTAGGATGTAAAAATAACACGTACTGCTATATTTCTTCACTTTATTTGCTCTCCTCTGCAGAGATTACTGCTGTGTGCGCAGCGTCGTAAGAGTGGAGAAGGTCAGGTTGACAAAACTTCTTGGCGGGAATCATCTTGAGCCCTCCAAATATATGCGCCTCCCGACTTCAGGCCACAAAAGCAAACTCTGGTGCGGAAAATGCCAAGTCTCATCTCCTCGGAAACTCAATAACTTCCAAATGGCCCCAAGATCACATTTGTGTGGTTATAATAAATCGTTAAAAACATTAAGGAATAATTAGGATGGAAAGAGCTTTCAAGGTTGTTATTTTTTTTTTCTTCTCCGTTCTGGCAAAGACAACATAAACCTCAGAGAAGAAAAAGCTCGCTACAAATAAACCAGGAAAATGATAAAAATAAGACCTAGTCGAACTTGCTTTTCATCTACCAACAACTGCTTAAGAAAATGATAATATTTATGCAGCAACAAGATATTTCCCAGTTTCTCTATGGAAGAAAATTTTCTTATTTTCATGTTTGAGACAGTTTGAGATGGTTCTAAAGAATCAGATCCACCCCCTCCCTCCCTGAGAGAGTAGTGTCCTCTCAAACCAAACATGAGAACAGTTTGCAAGTTTGGGCAGGTTTCAAAGGACACAGTACAGGGCACACAAGGAGCTCTATTCAACACATCAGTCCCAGCACTGTATTTAAAAGCCAGAAATGAACACGGGTTTGAGGAGTGTATGAGCAAAGTTACTCTGCCCCCTCCCCCGAATAACTGCCCATCAACAACGCCCACTCTCAGACTGCAGTTCTAGGAAAAGTCCAAATCCTCCGAAGAATCCGAGCCCATCTCAGAACTAAGGCCCCACTGCAGAATGTTACAACAGCTGGAACACCAAAGATCACCATCTTTCAGACCTCATGTGAAGCCACAGCGTGATAAACAAATTCAATAAAATTACGAATTGGCAAACTGTTTGCAACAAATGTTATTTCCTGGATAACAAGATGGATAACGTACATTCTGCAACATATGCGAGGAATTATTGAAAACAGATGTAAATGTTCTCAAACTTGAGTCTTTCTTTGGCACAAATCTGAATACGTTGATTTTACACTTTGCTTTACAGCAGTGCCCCAAAGTGCCTCTAATAGTAACCCGTGTAGTGAACAGAAGACGTTTTAGGAAGACGTGTCTGCTGTCCTCCCCTGTCTCAGAATACTTGTGATGAGGAAGGTATTTGTCCCAGAAGCTCTTTCGTAAGACACCCAATAAAACTACAAATCCTGACTGAAAAAGCAAAAGCAAGGATGAACTGCAAACAGGGGATTATCATTATATTTAAATGACCCCAGTTCTCAAAGTCCTTTGCTAATACACCTGTCCTGTAAAGAATGCTCATGACCCCCTCTACCCTGACCCCTCACTGCAAAACCAAAACCCCTTCCTCTTAGCTAAGTGCCACACCCATAGTGGGTCTTTTGTTTTTTCCTCTAGCCACCCCACCGCCACTGACTTGCCTAGGTGGCAGAAGCAGCCACGTCGCCGTATTCTACCTGCCACACAATCAAGGTTTTTCTAATTGCAAGGCAAACAGTCTCCTGAGCACGCACAAAAGCATGCAATGTGCAATCATCACATTTTGGAAATGGGGGCCCAGAGAGGTATTTTCCATGAAAAGTAATTTACATTTTTTCAGCTACAAATGCGTCTTTTCTTCTAAGAATCATCATCTGTACAACAGATTTGTATCTGAAAATAGAAGGCTGGATTTATGCAAAAATAATCTCAGGGGATCATCGCAGAAACACACAAAAAAGTAATTTTCTGCCAAAATTACACAGAGCATTCACAAGAGATGCTTTTCAAATATGACCACTAAACACGTAAAATACACAAATGAAATGGAATTAATACAAACCAAGAGTTCCACAGCCATCCTAAATTAAAGGCTTCGGGGATGTCAGAGAGAAACATCAGAAGGAAATTCTTGAGTTTAAAAAAATTACAGAAATGTCAAAGCCCATATATTTCACACTAAAAAGAGCCTCTCTTGCTTTTGCAAGGATTGGCCTCTCCAGCTTATTTAAACATGCCGCCAATGTACTGGATAGAAAAGTTAATTCTCTAAAATTCCCAAACTGTGTTCATCTCTCCGAATACATAGTTATTACTATCACCCCCAGAAGAGATGAGTGAAGTCAACTTTAAAACTTTCAAGACAATGATTTACAAGAAAGAGCTCCACAGGCCGGGAGTCATATAACATTAGGAACCAGGGCCAGCCCCGCAAGGTGTCCTGATGGGGGCAATGACCTGGGCCACTGGCAAACCCCACAACAAGGGGACGAGGGAGCCAGTTTTAATTTCTCTATCTTCCAAAATCAGCCATTCCAAGTAACTTTGTTTGTTGTTCGAACAAAAACAGGATAGAAGGAGCCCTGGGCCCGAGGTTGAGATACGGGGTTCTTAGGACCAGGCTCGCACTGAACTAGCTCCTAATTTCAAGCAGTTCATTAACCTTTCTGAGGCCTCAGTTTCTTCATCTGTGAAAGAAGGTATACAGGAACGTCTCCTAGGAGTTCTCCTAGCTTTAACAGCTAACGTGTGGCAGACAAATCACAGTAGGATTTAGCAGAAGTCACCCCTTAATAATTTTCAAGGAGGTCAAATTTCCCCTACGTTAGAAGAATGAACCAAGAATCACTTCTGAGGCCCCCAAAAGCCACATGGCATTATTTCTTCTCCTGGAAGATAGGAAATAAGCTCTGTTTTATAGACTCGAAAGGGAGCCAGAGCCAGAGACAGTCCCACCTCTATCCGTCTTCCCCCTGACGTCCCACGCGCAGCCGCTGTGTATGCTGGCTGTCATCCTGCGATTTCCACTATAGTTTGCAACACCGGGGTCACTGGGTAACCTCTGCCTTCCAGAATCTTATGAGCTCTCAACCCCCAGGCCAACAGGGCCGATGCATCTGGCGGGCTTTCTCTGACAGTCTCCAGCACTTGGCAAGAGAAGATCGAAAAGATGCAGAATAATGTCAACTCGAATAGTAATCTGTTAGGTGAATGGTTCTGTTGCTTACTACACAGGAGTAGGTTATGGTTTCATATATCATGTTCAATGTGCAATAGATTTCTTTTTCAACCATTCATATTAAACTGGTGTAAATGTTTTTATTCCTTGCCACATTTCTGGGTGGTAAGCTCGGGCTCTCCCAGGAATTTGTTTGCTTTAAAAAGCCATGCATCTCCAGGCAGCCTTACCTCATAAAAAATGGGCACGTCTTCTAAATGAATTTCCCCTTTTTTTGCAGTTAATAACTAACCAATGCAGCAGAAATACACCATGTGTGAAGCCCTGTTTACTACAGGTGGTAAATCACGTGCCTAACATCCTGTAATTCATTCTGAATACTGTAACTCCATTCACTGTAACAGACTTTGCCCTGTGCTGGCAGGCATTAATACAACCCAAAGCTTGTGGTGAATTCGATTCTGATGCAGGGTCTTGCCCTAGGAAATGCATTTACTTGGGGGGAAAAAAGTGGGAAGGGATTTTTTAAGGAAGCACCATGCCAATCTGCACTTTGAAACAAAGGCTCTGTTACACGCCTGAGGTCCTTGCTCACAGGGTGGCCTCAGGTGAAGGCTGCGGTCTGGGTAGAGTCAGCTCTGGCTTCTTGTGCTATCCACCCTGTGTTCCATCTCTCCTCTCCAGTCTCTACCATTCTCCAAAGCTTATACTTAGCTAGGTAAAAACTCATTTCCAAAGGTGTCAGCTGATAACTAAGGTATTATGATTGCACACCTCCTTGAAATAGCTTCTTGCTGATGGGAGCTATGAGGTCTAAAATGCCTCAAGGACCCAAATTATTGAAATGTACCATGGCTGCTCTTTGGGGCAAGTGAGCCTCTTAAGTCACTCCAAACCATCACCCCTGCTTACCAGCCAGAACTCTGTGTCTCCAACAGAAAATCTTCAGGGATACAGGAATCAGGAGCAAGGTTTCCATACCCCTCCACTGGATGCTAAAGGGTTTCAACCCCACCTTCCATCCAGAGTCAGATTTCTGGCTCTGGACATTCAACATTCTCTCTTTTCAGACTTCTGGTAGCAAAGGGGTTGAGGTTTGCAACTGGTTTAGAGAGAAAAGGCTCAGGCTAAAGGGAAGCACATGCCTGAAGCACCTCTAAGACATCGGGGGAAACCTCAGTTCTCTCTCCTAGCCCCAGGGAGTGACTCTCAGGGTTAAGAATCGGGGCTTCCTAGACTGCTTTTAGGTCCTGCCAGGTCTTCCAGAATCCTTTAGATAATAGTTCACCAATCTTTCTCTGTAAAGGCCCAAATAATAAATATCTTAGGCTCTCTAAGCCACTGTAGCATGAAAACAACAGACACAGACAACACATCAACAAATGGTCATGGCTGTGTGCCAATAAAACTTTATTTACAAAAACAGGCAGTGGGACACAGTTTGCTCAACCCTGATCTAGTCCAACAGAAATGCAAGTAACACAAAGATATTTTAAATTTTTCTAGTAGCCACATTACCAAGGTAAAGAGAAACAGGAAAAAAAAAACAGTTTAAATATTTTCTTTAACCTAATCTATCTACAGTATTATCATTTGAACATGTAATCAAAATAAAAGAGTAGTGATGAGATATTTCATATTTTTCCACTGTCTTCAGTGTGTATTTTACACTTACAGCATTATCTCAATTGGCCACGTTTCAACTGTCCCATAAGCATATTTGACTAGTGGCTACCATATGTAACAGTGCAGGTCTAGACCAACATATCCTCGCCTGTGTCAGGCACCATATGAAGGAACAGGCAGGGTCCTCCTGACCACTAGAGGGCCACCCGCATCATCTCCTCCAAAGATGGGTCCCAAATTGCAGACACACACAGGACACCTGCAGAGCTGCAGGTGCCAACACAGTGACCCGCCAATCACCCAACTTTAGAGAATGTTTAGAGAGAACATTTCCCCTAATTGGCACATTTCTACAAGAGGCCCCTTTATTAGTCAAAATCAATAAGGCAAATTTAAAGGCATTTGAGAAGAACAATTGAAAACTAAAAGCATTCTCCCAAAGACAATAACAACAAAAAATCTTTTCACTGCTTGGATTTTGCTTTCTCTACCCCGCTTCTGCTCAAAATATCGTGTTACAGACCTAAAGTGTATTCCTATTGAATCTATAGGTAACCCTTCCCACTAACACCAATAGCAAACTCTCACAGTTAAAGCCCCTAATTTTGACCAATACTCAGGAAATGTCACTGGTGGCGACATTTTCAGTACGACGGCCCCCAAATAATGACATTTCCCCATCTCTGCTCCTGTTGTTTAAACATAATCCTCCTCCCACAAAGGTTTGTTTAGTAGGATAGAAGGAGGGAGGAAGTTGGAGCGCTTTCACTACAATCTTTATTGTAATAAAAAGCCATCAAGACATTTGCTTTCTTTCCCCATGTTTTCAACCTACACAAGATTCTTTTTAAAAGCATTTTCTAAAATGTGCCTAAAATAATCTTTTCCACAGGGAAACACAAACCCAACAAAACAACCCTTTGTTTCAACTAGCGTTTAGCAAACAGAAAATAGCAATAGCTGGCACTGGGTCTCGGGCTTAAGGGAGTTGGGGAGGCCAAGCTCACCTTTCACACGGCCCCCACATCACTCGTGAGGGGACCTGAACACCAGTAATGGACTTCAGCAGGCCCCACAATGCCAGCTGTCATGACGTCACTAGTACTAACAGCCAGCATCTATAAAAGAAACCCCCTGGGCGGGAAGAGGGAGCAACAGAAGAAAACCAGGCAGGAATTCTCCTCAATCCCATGACAGATCTGTACGCTGCCAGTAATGTGGATTGGAAGGGACACTGGGCCAGCCGTCAGGAAATTTCCGTCCCTACAAGTATTTAAGAGTTGGCTCCACCGCTACGTGGCGGGGCTGTGGGAAGTGGAGGTGGGCACCTCTGGAGGAGGAGATGATGCTGGCCTGAAGACAGTCTCAAGCCCAAGACTGTGACTCTATCATTTAAAAAGACCTCATCCCTCTAGACACTAACTGTTCAATCACCCACACACCACTCAGTTTCCTCAACAGTAAGTGAGCATGATTCCATCTACCTGGAAGGGTTGTTGCAAAGAGTAAAAAGAGAACACTGCAGAGTGCCTAGCGTATAATAGATACTGGATATTTGACAGGTATTATATATTATCTGTGAAATCAGGCGACGGTACAAGATGGCCCGCACAAGCTGACCAGGGAGACACCACTGGCAGCTGACCCCACAATGATGCTTACGCAGCATCTCCATCTTTGCTGGCACAGCTGGCCTTCCTCTGTCTCATCCTCCCCTAAAGCTAAGGCATGGGCATGTGGTGAACTGTGGCCAACAGGGCACAAAGGGGTGTTTTCCGGGAGACATTTTTAAAAGGGTACCTCAAATAAAAAGGGATGCAAGTAAGAGGAAAGCTCGCTCCCACCTCTTCAGCACGAATCATTGTACCCATCTGGGATTCACAAAACCATCACACTCAGCTTGTGGCTATGAGGAAACAAGCTTAAACACCAAACCAATATGTCAAGTTGGCCAAGAAGCAGACAGGAGACTTGAAGTCTTTGATGTCAGTCAATGGACCAAGCCCTTGACTACTTAACTTAGCTTTTCTCTTATATAACATGTAAGATGTCCTCCATGCTTAAGCCACTTCTTCTTGAATCTATGGTAGAGTAGTCTACCTACAGCAAATGCCCTCTGGCTCTACAGCACTGCAGATATAGATTTAACTTTCTAGTCTTATCATTCTAAGACCCCCCACACACACCAAAATTCAACCTGTCTTGCCTTTCCTCAGCTTCCTGACACACACCAAATAGATGCGTCTCTTCACTCATACACACCACACTCATCGTCTTTGCATCTCTACACATTTCACTATGGCAACTTAGAATTTATTCTTCCTGTCTCGTCTACTCACCTTCTCCCCTTTCTCTGGAGCCAAATTCAAGCCCCAATTACCCCAAAGTGCCTCTTCTGACCACTTCTAGGACGTAATTTCTTCCATGTTCATTCCTATAGCTCTTACAGGTTGTATGACATCATTTATTATAAAATCAGAAAATCAGAGAACATAGGTCATCTAGTTAGTTTATTCTGTTGAGTGAGGAGAGAATTTCCTTAAAATGACATCCTACAGTAGAGATGATCAGCCTACCTGAGATTAAATAATTTCAGCATAGGGAGTTTACCATTTTACAAGAGCAACTCATTACTCTACTAGAAATTTTCTCATATTAAAACAAAATGTGACTCCTTCTAACTATTAGGTATGGATCCCCTCAGATAATCTGGGTTGAGTTCTGGATTCACATCCCCCCCCAGAGCAGGGCTATCTCAAGGACAGAGGCATTGCCTTATTCATATTCATGTAGCCAGCACTTAGTATTCTGACTGTCACATTCTAGGCATATATATTGCTGAATAAATGATAGATCTGATCCTGTCACCATTGCTTACAGGGCCAGGAGTAGACCATGACTCAACATGGATCAAATTTTCTCACTCCAGTTTGTAGAAGTGGGAGTTAAGCCTGCTCATCAGTTTCTAATGGTTATGTGAACTGAAGGTCCATGTAACTCAGGAACCATACTGTGGCCATGTTTGCCCATGAACACAGACAACAGAGGAAGCTAACCTGGGTGAAGAGATAAGAGACAAATGTATTGAGAAAATGGGGAGGAGCTCTGCACAACTTCTGAGAGCTGAACGAGGTGTAGTTCTGGACAGTCTTCTAGGTTCTTGTTCCAGTCCCCCATGGCTATGCATTTAGTGTTGGGGTTCCATGAGATGACAGTGTATCTCACATCTTTATAACAATTCCTATTTTTTGCTTCAACAAGACCAAGTGGGTTTCTGTCAGTTACAACCAGAAGAGACTTGGCCATGGCTCTTCAGCTAACTCAGCATGAAAGTATGTGTGTTTGTGAAAGTCGTTTCTGAGAGAAGCTAGCCGGAGGTAAAGGAATGGAATGGATGAACTAGCACCCTTGACCAAAACACATTAGAACAACTGAGCAGAATCACACCCTTTGAAGCTCCCCTGCCACACCACAACTCCTCTTTCTGCCCGTGTAAGAAAACTGACCCATATTTTTCTATAACAATGAACAGTTGAGTAGACCTATAGTCATCCCATCCCAACTCTGCCTCTGAGAGCCTCGATCAACCCCATAGGTGGGACCTCCCACAAGAGTTTCAACTTCTCTGACCTCACAGCACAACACAGCAGACACTAATCTCAACAAGAGTAACCCCCAGCCAAAGGGCACCTCTGGTCCTAGGTTCTTTCTTACATCTCCTAAAGTCCTTGATTTCCTTTTGGATGTTCTTTTGGAAAACTCTGCCTTATAAAACCTTTATTGTGTGTTACCAGTCATAGCACTATTCAACTAAAAGGCCCCCAGATTTCAAGACATAAAAGTAGCCATCCTGGTAAAATGACAGGCAGGGCAGATGGATATACCTGGGATACATAATGCCAGTTGGTACCCCCTTGAATAATACCACATGAAAGATGGTATGTTTTACCAAACCAGTAAAACCCTACTGACCTTGAGTCAGTCATTCAGCAACTTAACATCTGTGTTACCTCTCCTACAAAATGGAGATAACCTTTCATAGACTATAGTGATGATTAAAAGAATTAATACATATAAAGCACTTTAAGCTCTTGGCACATAGCACTGAATAAATGTTAATTAATATATCAGCCAAGATAGGCTAGATTATTCCATAATAACAAACAAATCTTAAATCTCAATAGCTTAAAATAACAAAGAGTTGTTTCTCTCTCATTCTACATATTCAACGTGGGTCAGGTTGGCTAGTGGGGGTTGTGGCCACTGCAGCCACTTGGGGAACCAAGCTAACAGAGTCGCCAACATCTCATCATGCTGGTCTCTCAATAAAAGGCTTCAGAGTTTACCATCACATAGGAAAAGTGTATTTTTTAAACTGGACCTTAAATGTGTCTACCTAAAAGTGACATAAACCACTTCTGCTTCCTCTGAATTGACCAAAGCAAGACAACACCTAACTTCAAGAGGGAAGGGAAGCGTAACTCACCTAGTACACAGAAGGAGAGGAGAACTAGAAGTGGGAAGTGGTGAGCTCTATTCACATTTGCCATAACTGTGGATTACTACTGCTCTGTACCAGACCCTATGCTATACATCCCCATTCTAGTGAGGACATCACACATTTTAATAACTCCTGATATGATACTTTAATGTAACAAACCCATGGCTTCATGCCGGACATTTGTCTTTAATTTCTCTGCATGTGTGTGAGGATAGAATTCATGTCTGAGGCTGAGTCTGGTGAACATCAAAAACGCTGGGTTGTTCAAACCAGTTGCTTGACAGCAGGCGGAAAAGTACTGAGAGAATGGTCTAAACTGACTTGTCATTTAGTAGTGAGCTTTGAATAATAGCTTACCTTCTCTCTACTTGGAAAACCAATGGCCACAAGCCTTTTTTTGTGACCAGCAGTTCTGTTGCTTTGGTAGGTATTATTGTAAACAGAAAGAGCAATGTTAAGATGCACTTAGGAGCTCCAATAATGTGCAACAATTTTCTTAAAACTGCAATAGAGAAAAAATCAACTGAAACATGAAAATTTAAAGCCCTATTACCCACATTTCGCTCTGTAACATCCCACTTCCCATCACTTCTAACACGCATCGTAAGTGTGCTAATTGGAAAGGCTCTGCCATGTATACAGCTCTGTTTTCAAGATGACAACTGCTTTGCTTTTATCACTGGGCTCAATACCAAGAGGGGAATCATTTTCAAAATTCAAAGCGTTTTGATCTGGCTGTGTCAATCGGCCGCCTGCACTCGGCTGGTATTCTGTCTTAGAAAAACACATGAACATTTCAGGTGGTGGGGCCAAGGCTAGGGAAAGGAAAGCATCCTTGAACGACTGAGTGGGGAAAGGGTGTCCTAAAATTAAAATCGAAACAACCAAGTCCAATAACTGAAAAGGCTGCCAAATTATCCCCCACCTGCTAGAAAAACCCACTAAATATGTTGCAAATGTTAATTGAAAAGAAAATCATTAACTAACACATCCCAGAAAGGAACATGCAGGCAGCGTAAGTACCGCCCAGGAAAATAAGCAGAGACTCCTTCAGTTTATACTCCTCTCCTTCAAAATGACAGAAACACTGGGCAGATGACAGATGATGTGTGGTCTGGTGAGTGACTCATGCCTATGAAGAACTCTCAAAAAACCCAACAAGACTAATCCGTGTTTCTGTGAGTCAATCCCTGCTAGAGCCCTATCAGAAAGAAAAGCAGGATCTTCAAGTTCAAGGGCTCTGAGCCCCGGAGAAGGAAGCTCTTCACTTTTTCCCTCACACAAGTAGGGCTCCCAAATGAGTCACCCATGTAGGACTAAGTAAGGCTCATGAAGGATACCAAACAATGAAATGAAAACAGAAACACAAATTCAAGAACACCAATGCTTCCCAATGGTGACAAATGGGTTCATTATCTATACTGGGGGCCTTACGTTTCAATTTCATTAAGATGAAGACCCAGCAACTCCACGAAGCAGAGCTTTCTCTAGGGCAGTACACAGGGGTAATATTTAAGTTTTCCCTTCAACACAACTGTTGGAGCAAGCACAGCATGATCTGTGAAAGGTGCCAACAAGTGTGTAACCCTGTCTTCCTATCAAGAGTTTTCAACACAGGATTCATGACGGAGGAACTTTGGACATCTCAAATTGCATGCAGATCTGTGTCCGTGAGACAGCAAACACACCCTAAAGGAAACGTATACAGTTGCCCCTTGACAATGCAAATGTTGGGGGTATGACTCTCTGTGCAGAGTTGAAAAACCTCATGTAGCTTACAGTCGGCTATCTGTATACACAGTCCTTCTGTAACCGTGGTTCCGCATCCACAGATTCTACTACCACAGATCATGCAGGACAGGACTGGAGTATTTACTACTGAAGAAAATCCGCCTAGACATGGACCCTTGCAATTCAAACCCGCATTGTTCAAGGGTCAATTGTATTGTATATTTTCTTAAGCACATCAGTTTCTCAAAGAGATCTGCTGAGTGAAGCAACTCTGTTCTGGATCCATCCAAAGAATATTACTCTCTGTCTCCAAATACAAATCCTAAACTCTTTTAGAAAAAGCAGACAGGAGACCTAAGCTTGTTCTAACCTGGCGAGTCTCCTTCTATCTAATCTGGAGCAGTGGTTCTAAAGCCTCACTGGTCTGCATGGAACTCATTTGAGGAGCTGTACGGAACAGAGACTGTCGGCTTCCCCACAAGAGTCTCACTAAAGTCCCAGGTAACTAAGATGTATGTAGGCTAAGGACTACCCTTCAAGAAACTCTGGTAAGATGATGTCACCCCATGGGTCAGGCACTGCAGGCAACTCTGAGTGGACCACTTTTAAAAGAGAACCTCATGAAAGTGGTGGCCTTCTGCCAGGAGCTGTCAGCAGCTGTGCTGCAAACTTCCCAGCATGCTACACACCCCGTTTTTGGATCACCTGACTTCAGATTTGCCTGGCCCTCAGCTTCTTGCCTATACCTGGTCTGCTAATATGATCCATGTTGCCCAGGCTGTCTGTTACCTGTGTGGCAGCCTAACTGGTCTGATGTCGTTCTGGGGAAGCCTGCTCTTGTTCCAGGAGCCCCAGTGACTCTCATCCAGGACACTCTACGTTCGCCCCAGGTCTCTGACATAACCTGTGTACGTGTGCTCGCCCCAATTATTTCTCGTGAATTAGCTCTGTTTCTACCTGGATTCCCTGTTCACCTGGAACAGAGCCAAAGAGAGATGGAATAATCATATAACCTAATTAGAGTCTGATACAGTGGCAAGGTATGGGGGAACAGGTATGGGGACAAGGTAAACCACTTGCTGCCAAACATACGGATCATATGTCCCTGAATTTCAAAGTCTCATCCTCCCTTCTCAACTAAACTAGCTGACACAGACTTACACAGATAATCAAGTCCCAAAAGGAAGTGTGTCTGAATAATGGAAACAAACAAAATATAGATTCTAGAAGCTCTGTCAATAATCACTGGCTGGATTCCCACCGCACCATTTAACTATAAATCCATACTCACTAAGGATTGTATCACAGATCATAAATACCTGTTTATATCATGTTGCCACATTCAGAATTGCCCCCAGAAAATCATTAACTGGCAAAGAAAGTTTGCAGTTTGGAAGACAGCAGTAATGAAATGCTCGTCTCTGCATTTCCTACTCATGGTCGAAAGAGCAGGAAGAAATCTCTAAACATATACATATATTTTTTAGCGCGCAATCATAAATATCCACCACCCTTTCCAAAGACACACTGCATGTGCTAATTTATACCAGGCTGCTAACTTTTTGTTTCGTGCTATATTGATGGGCTTGACAGCTTTTCGAAGAGTTTATAACTGCAGCAGCGTTGATCTTATTTAAAGAGAATATTAAATCAAATCCCTTGTCATCGGCATAAAATCTCCTATAGCATCAACAGAAGGCGGCAGTTTTTATTGATTCCCTGATACAAAAGACATATGGAGTGGACGGACGCTGCTCTGCCGAAAAAAATCACAATTAAAGCTCCACGAAAACTATTAGTCATTGTAAAGGTCATCATCGACTTTTAATAGTGTCCTCAAGGGAAACAATCTGCTTCACTTCAACACGCAGGGCAAAGAGAATAAAATACCGTATTTCCTGGGTGGTATTGCAGAGAGTACCAGGAAGCCTTATAGAAATACTTGCTCTATCAAAAGGCAACCCTAGTAAAACACACGTCACTCAGCTCGCGGTCCACATTCCTGATGAGGGAACTGCCAAAGGGACAGCGGGTGAAAACTTCACATGCACAACCAGATGTGAGCAGTCTTGCCGAATGAGCCAATAGATCTGGGGTGCGTCAAAGGGCTTTCATTCTTACAGACCCAAGTGGGGACCACTGACTAACCAGGAAGTAGGAATGAGGGCATGAGGTCCATTTCTGCCAGAAACGAGGTCACTGCCTCCCCAGGCCCTCAGCTTCCTCACCTATAAAGAGACTGACTCTAGTTTCTTTGACTGCTCTCATATCAGCAAGAGCAATAAGATGGACCCTTGGACACTAACTCTGATCATCAGAGTAACTTCTCTCTGGATCTGTTTCCTGAGGCCTAAAAGGAGGAGGGTACTGTGTTGAGAGGGATTCTGAGTCAGCATCCAGGCACAAGCAGCCAAGAGAGTCCTGGTGATACAGGAATGGGCTCCCCAGGTGCCAGGTGCATGGCAGCAGCTGAGCCAGCTCTTCCCCCTACAATGCCAGAATTCTGTAAAATTCACCCCAAGATCATTGCAGAGAGCACCTAATATATCATCAACTGACTCGCCCGAGAGAAACTGCTGTGTCTTCAACCAAGGTTCTCTACAAAGTTCAGGCCTCAGCAGAGGATATGGATGGTGCTTACCAGTAAAGGAGAAAAGTGCCTTGAAAATAACCAGGAAGCCAACCATTTAAATCCCATGTGAGAGTTAGCTCACTCTGGGGCCTTGGGACCTCCTCCAAACATCTATTCAGAAGGGAATACGCTGCTATGTTCATCAAATGTTTTAGATATATTTACTCAGTAAGGAACTCCTAAGGACCCATTCACTCAGTACAAAGAGCTGTGCATACTGGTGTGAGGGAGCCATCAGGAAGATAGTATGCATAGCAGTTAAGAGCTTGGGCTCTGGACTGAATCTACCCGGCTTCAAAACCCAGCTCCTCCTTTTGCTAGCTGTGTGATCTTGGACAAGTTAATTAGCCTCTCTGAGCCACCATATTTGAATCTGCAAAGAGTCTCAGGATTAATTCCTCATAGGACTATCACACATTATAAAAGAGGTAAACCCTTGTAAAGTGCTCAGAAAGCACCTATTTCAGCAACGTTATATCTCTGCTCAGGCTACACCTTTAAGCTCCAGACCCATGGAGGCAACTGCCCCCTCTCTATCCTCACTTAAAGGTTTCAAAGGCACTTAAAACTCAATGAATCAGAACCCAATTTGCAATCCTCTCTTGCACCTCACTGCCATCAAAGCAAAAACAAATCAAAACCCTCCTGGTCCTCTAAGTGTTCCCCGTCTAAGTTCATGTGCTACCAACCATTCATATATGAGGCTGCATCATATGAAATTAATATTTCTGCAGATCAAAAATGGCAAAATGACCACCTCACACTGGTCAGAATGTCCATCACTAAAAATCCACAAAGAATAAATGCTGGAGAGGGTGTGGGGAAAAGAGAACCCTCCTACACTGTTGGTGGGAATGTACTTTGGTGCAGCCATTATGGGAAATAGCATGGGGACTCCTTAAAAAACTAAAAATAGGCTTACCATATGATCCAGAAACCCCACTCCTGGGCACATAGCCAGAGAAAACTCCAATTTGAAAAAACACATGCACCCCAATGTCCACAGCAGCACTATTTACAATAGCCAAGACATGGAAGCAACCTAAATGTTCATCAACAGATGACTGGATAAAGAAGTTGTGAGAGAGAAAGAGAGAATATATACTACTCACCCATAAAAAAGAATGAATTAAATTTGCAGCAACATAGATGGACCTAGAGATTATCACACTATGTGAAGTCAGACAGAAAAGACAAATACCGTATGATAGCACTCACATGTGGAATCCAAAAAAAGGCACAAATGAACTTATTTATAAAACAGAAACAGACTTGTAGACATAGAAAACAAACTTACAGTTACCGGGGGAAAGCTGGGGGTGGGGGATACATTAAGAGTTTGTTGGCCAAGCCCTGCCAACTGAGTCTCCTCCTCACTTTCCACTTCTGTCTCCACTGCCACCTCCCTGATGCAAGAGCCCACCATCTCCTCTGGATGGGGTCACTGGCCTCCAAACGTTCCTTCTGCTTTCACTCCGAACACCCACCCACGTCTGCCCTGTGCACCGCTGCCAGCGTGTACCTCAAATATCCAAACCTGACTTTGTTTGCTCCTTACTTAGAACACTGTAGTAGCGGTGTGTTTGGCTCCGAGAATGAAGACCAGAAACTGTCAGGTGTGTGCTTGGCCTGACACGTCACCTCCTCCACCTCCCTGGCCTCAGCAAGTCCCCACGTGATCTCTGCCCTCCAGCTACCGTGACCTCTGTCCCAATTCTGAATGTGATACCCTCTTCCCAGTTTGAGACTGTTCATGCTGCTTCCTTTGCCTGGAACCATCTCCTGGACCTACTCTGCCCTCAGACCTCAGCACGAACATCACCTCTTCAAGCAGGGCCTTCTCGTGGGTGTACAACCCGCTCAGTTGCCCATGACCCCATACCTGATTTAATGCTCTGTTGTCTTGACATGTCATCTTGATAGTCTCAGTAATTTTGGAACAAGAACCCCTGCATTTTCACTTCACATCGGCCCATACAAATGATGCAGCCAAGCCTCAGGGGAGCCTCTGCTCACCTCCCTGAGGAGTTCAAATGCCCCTTCACAATTCCTCATGGTGCCCTGTACCTAACCCCTTGGTGCCGCCTGTCATGTCAACATTTTTACAATAATCTGAGTGACTGTGTCATGGTTGGTCTTTCCCAACCATAAGCTCCGTGAATCCAGGGTCCATGTCTCTTTCTGATGGTCACTTCACCCTCACCACCTAGCATCAAATCTGCAAAATGAATACAATACTCTGAGTAAGTGTTCTTATTCCAATACCATTACTGTTACCACTCCATGCCTCTAAGGCTAAGAACGCAGTGGGGCAGGTAAGGACAGGACGCAACAAGGCAATGGATAATTCTCACTGAGCTACAGAGAGAGCACGTCCACTGTTAGGAGAGCTGCAGGGAAGCCTTGGAGAAGGAGCTGAACAGTGGTTCCCTGGAGGGTGGGCTGCATCTGGCTGGCAGAGTCTGGGGAGGGCAGCCCCTCAGATAGAAGGCATAGAACAAACAGAAGTACACATGTGAGGATGGGAATGGGAACAAAAGGTGGGCAGAACATGCTGGCACAGGGGCTTCACTGCAGAGCAGAGTTGGTCAAAACCGTGGAAAGCCGTGAATCCAATCTAGGGAGTTCACATTTCCCTGAATTAAGTGTGGAGGCAACAAAAGCAGCATTTTAAGGAATTAGGGAAATTCCCTAGGAAGCCTTGGAAAAGATAAGTATCATTACTGAAATCAGCCCATAAGGAAGCCTTTCTAAGCTGTGTATGAGTTAGAACACAGTGCAACACCTTCCTGGTTTTGGAACCATATGTTAAAATGTGCCTAATAAAAATATGCTTTCATATTATATACACACGTATGCGAAAGATGCTATTTTTTTCAAAGTGCTTTCAAACACGCTGCATATGAATGGCTCTCAGCCACCTTTGCCGCACCCCTTGACAATTGATCAAGTGTTTGGTCATCCCAGCTGACATCTTCCAGCTGGTACTATCCCGGAAAGACATTTCCCAGATGAAAGACACATATGTATCTCTCCAGAACGCAGGAGCATCTCATCTGCAGCTCCCTGCATCAAAGACATATTGAGAAAGGAGGTGTTTACTCGACCCAGGGTTGTGGTTGAAGCTGCTTAAATTCACCGAGACAAAGGTGAATGTTTCTAAAAACACAAAGAATGCCCTTTAACAAATGAGTAATTCACAAATGCCCGCGTACAGTGTGTCTCTGCAATCAGAGCCAAATGAGCAGCAAAAATGCTCTTATTGGGATGTACGGTAAGACCCAAATGTTCAAAACCTACACTTAATTCGTTACTCAGAAATATGTCCATTGCTCAAAATGGGTAGCTATTTAATTTCAACTCCAAGACTGAAGGAAAAACGACATGCCTCTGTTTACATACTCCCTATTTAGAATCAACATAAATACAGGTATATTATTTTCCACCCAAAGTCAATTAAAGAATACAGCCATTCTATGCAGCCTCGGCATTACTCTGCCCCATTTCCGCAGTCTCCTACATGAACCCTTGTCATTACATCAGTTTAATCCCCTGCCATTTTTGGCCACTGTTCGTCAAGCTGAATGAAAAGCACAACAGTGGGCATTTAATGTGACGGGGCTCCTTCCTCCAACCTGCCTCCTTTAAAGCCAAAGTTTGTCGAGTGCACAAAATTCCCTTTCCAGCTCATTTGAGATGCATCAACAATCCCAAAGATGGAGAAGAACAAAAATATCATTTGCCATTTTAAGGAGCGGGGCTGCTGGAGGGGAAGCGTTGAATTCCGGACCCCCTGTTGATGGTGGGCGACATGGACCACTCTGCCCCATCCCCCGGCAGCCGAGCCTGGGGCTGCCCAGGCCAGGCCCTGTCCCTGTCGCATCTGCTGAGCCTCGGCCTCTCCTTGCCAGCTCTACCTCTCCTGACAAGCCCAGAGGGGAAACGCTGCCTCCCTGCCCGGCGCCCCACGCCCCTCCACACACAGACCCCAGCCATATGCTCGCTGCTCGCTCGTCTTATGTGCTCCCTCTCCTCCCCGGGATCTAGAGCAGCGACAGCCACAGGACGGACCTCGAGCTACAGTCACAATGAATTGAGAGGTGAGAACATACTTTGCACACTCAGCCCCCACAGGGATTCCAGGGCTCAAACAGGTAGAGGCCGGAAGCAGTTCGAGGAAAATCAAATGACACGTCAACCTCACCAGAGCAATTCTTGTACTGCCCTAAACCCACCCAGTGACACCTCTGCCAGCAGGAGGTGTCTTGTGAGGGAGGGGAAGGCAGGACACGGGAAGCAGAGGCATTTTAGACATGTGAGACACAGAACAGGAAGAACTGTGGGGCAAAGAACCCCAATGAACAATTCTTTCCTGTAATTCCCAATGTCTAAATAGACCAACCATGGTTAAGACATGGGGACCTGAGCACACAACAGAATCATCATATCCCACAACCGCAGGTCATCACTCTAGCCTGCACTTATAAGGAGTAGTCAGGACTTGTAAGGTGGGCCACTTGTCCAGTCAGGGATGGACAACAAGGCCCTCAAGAGGAAGGGGATCAGCTCTACCCTGATGGGTCACCCAGAACCTCCCAGTAGTGCCGTGTTGCAGTAACAACGCATCAACATGCTGAGGAGTCGTCACAGAAACAGGTCCAGTAATCATCACAGACAGACTGGAAGAAAATCCACAATCCTACCAGGACGTTCAAAGATCCTTCCATAAGAGGGATGTCTCCCCTTCTCCAGGACCATCGACAATTTCAGAGCTAGTCCAGATCTAAATAAATGTGATCGATTAACAAGAAACAATGTACATGAGATTTCTTGAGTTACTACTAAGATTCAGGGTTTACCTCCTGTTCAGGTCAAAGTACTATGAACCCCCTGCCAGTTGTGAAGTATCACTGAATTCTCAAAGATAAACAGTAGTTCTAAAACTTTTGTATTAAAAAAATTCTAATCATGAAAATGTGGATTTAAATCACAATGTGTCTGGTCTTGTGCATGGGTGAGCTTGCTCAAATCAAATTATTTGTGTCCTGGACTTAAAGTTACTCTCTCCCCCTCGCTTCCTCCCCATCTCCCTCACTCTCACTCACTCTAGAAATCTGACTTGCAAAAGTGCCACACATAGAGGTTCATTAAGTAAGAACTGATGGTACTAAAATCACACAAGGCCTCCAGGAGAGTAACCTGTCTGGAATCAATGACCTTAAAGTGCCCCTCATCCCAGTCTCAGCTACCCAGCACCTCAGAATTCTGGTCGGTCTGCATGGCTCCAATCACTCTCCAACACCCAAATCTGATTCTACTTGTGACTTTTGCTACCCACCAGGCCAATTTATTGCCAGCTTAGGGGCCTGCAAATGTCTGCTCCTTCCTCTTGATTCAGATATTCCATTCACTGCATCATTAAATGTCTCACGAGGATAATACAGCTTCATCTTTAAGGGTCCTTTTGTCCTGTATGAAATAGGGAACAAGCATCATAGATAAACATACATCAACTACTTGCTTCTGGCCAAGGGTGGCCTAGACAGTGAATTCCTCTAGGGATGACTCAGATTAACAACTCTACCTTCTCCAGTCCTACTTCAAGCCCCTAACTCACTAAGTCTCAGTATTTTAGCACTGAAAGGGATCCCTGATTCATTTTCCAGATGAGAAAACTGAGGTCAACAGAGGCCAAATAATTTGACCCTTGGCCGCATAGAAAACATCCTCAAACCAGCAATGGAGAAAGGACGTTCTTGACGACTGGGATCCCAGAAGGGTATTTATGAAGAGCATCACTGAAAGAAGAGTGGAAGGAGAGGGGAGTTCATTGCACCCTTCCCACAGGCCAGCGCCCCTGTAGTCAGCCTGCTACACTCCCCCAATGCTCCTGACTGATGAGAATCCCCTCCAGCTCCCCTCCATCCACGCTCTTCACGCACAGGACCACTCAGCTCCTACACAGAGAAAATGGCATTCTCAACACTCACTCTGAACCTAAGAAACTCAAACTGGCTGATACGATGGATAAGATTTTTTTTTAAACCATCCACCCTCCCTACCCATAAAGGTGGGCTCTGGCCTGTCCAAATTCTATGAACCACCTCCCCCCAAAACACACACAGACCCACAGTGAGCCTCCCAGAGCAAGCCCCGTGGCCCCAGTCCTGGGGAAGGAGGGCACACACATCCTGGGGCTTTGAGTGCGGGGAGGCAGGACGGCAGAGAGGAAGCATCCTCAGCTGGGGCTGGGAGGAAAATCGAACCCTTGAAAACTGCAAAGCACAAGATGCCAAGAGAGATTCCTCACTGTCGCAGCTGCTTACCACAGAGATCTCTCCTCATTTGGGGATGACATCGGCAGACCTGATTTTTTGTCACCAGTCACTCTGTACTTGCTTTAATTATGCAGCACACCAACAGAAATTTTCTTCCCGATCACATAAATCACACCGCCGTGACACAGGGCTCAATAGGCGGGGCTGGAACAATGTGGTGAGAGCTATCGACTCCGTCACTCGAGTCCACAAGGTGTATCATTTAGCCGAGAGTGATAATTAGACGTGGAATATACTGAAAACTGTCAATAGGCACATCAATAGGAGAACTCTTAGCATCTAACACCCCGGGAATCAATGGTGTTTTTCAGCTATAAAATCAAGAAAATGATAGCTTTCAAATGAATGGTGGAAAGGAAACAGGAGCCTCCTTGGGGAGGAATAAAACAGCTCAATTTTCCCTCACTGAGTGCCTCTCCAACTACCGCACTCAATGGAAAAGGTCACAGAACATTACAGCAAAATATCTCGGAAACAAGATGTACAACAGCACCGGGACATGACATGCCGCCTGGGCACCCCGCGAAGGCTTCGCTCTCTGCGACCTGACAGGAGCAGCGAGTGGGTCAGCAGACAGCAGACCAGAACCAGAGGGGAGGCCGGGAGAGTGGGGAAAAAAGGCAGGGATGCAGCAGCAGGAGAAAGAGGTGTGCCCCCATCAAAGTGCAGTGACGGGGCCGGGGGTTTCTGAGCCCAAGCACACAGGAAGCAGGGCACTTGGACTGGGTGCCACCAAAAAGACAACCTCTTAGCAATCCTCAATTACATCACACAATCAACGCAAATATTAACAGGCAATGCTTAGGTGCTGTTCCAAGTACTCTGCGCACATGATCTCATTTAATCCTCTCTGCAGCTCTATGTAAGGTTATATTATTAGCCCCATTTGAAAGGTGAGGACACTAAGGCTCAGAGAGTTTAACTAACTTGCCCAGAGACACACAACTAGTGAGATGCAGAGACAGAATGTGCACCTACTGAGGCTGTGCTCTTCCGCACTGGGCTATGCTGTCTCTCGTGCTGGCCTGGCAGCCCCCAGTTACACCTGCCTGCTCCCTTTGAACAAGAGCAGGTGACAGGTGGAATGGTACTGTGTGTCCCTGGCTAAGTCTTGGGATTTCCCAGGGTCTCAGCTTCCTCAGACACTGGAGCTGGGGGGTGATCATGAGACCCGTGGAGTATGTTAGAAGGTACATAGCTCACTAAGTGACCTTATATCCCCTATCTCACACTCTGAAAATTACAGCATTGTTTTCATCTTACAGACAAGTAAACTGAGGCTTGGAGAGGTTCTGTAAAACACCTCTGATGGCACAGCTCACAGGCTATGTTAGAACCCAGTGGGTCTGACTCTCAGGCTGGACTCTCAATGACCACACAAAACCAAAGGTTGCAAGAAGGCTCTGTGCTCAAAGTGCCAGGAACAGTGACCAGTAAGCTTGGTAGTCCTCAGTGAATGACAGGAGGAAGGGCAGGGGGAAACGGTGGGGATATGAAGAAGGGGAGAACCAGGGGGCAGAAGTCAAAGTTGTAGGGGAGAACACACACATTAATGCACACATCTAGACAGGATCACAGGTAAACTCAAGTAATTAAGAAATTAAGAAATGCACATGAGTTGCTGCTTCTAGTTTCAATCCAATCTACTATTTATATAACTGACTATTGGTGCTCTATTTAGGAGCTCTTACTATATTAAATTGGTGGGGGTTTTTTTAATCAAAGAAAGCAGTAAATCTAATTTCAAGTAACATTTATTAAACATTTACTATGTGCCAGGTTCCAGGCTTGGTTCTCTTATTTGATAGCATGTACTTAACCTTCTTTGTTCTTGAAGCTATCACATTGTTTAAAAAAAAAAAAAATCCTTTTTAATGTGATAAAGGAACTCTACCAAAGACAGTGCCTTCAGTAAAGTAAACCAGCTGTCAGACCTAGGACAGAAATGGCAGCCTTATAATTAATCATTAATGGACATGAGCCAGATGACATTTGCAATGACTTGCCCAGAGAGGGATGTGGCCATATGCACACATCAACAAATACTTCACCACGCCCAAAGTTTCGTGCTAGGGCTGCCTTCCTTACTCGAGTTTCCTTCCCTATTGTGTGTGTTTTTCTATGGGGTGAGAGATCGCACGATCCCTGCCAGGGCAGGAAGGAGATCTGGAACACAACTGATCAGGTGAGGAGCCCCACACAGCACACACAGCAAATGCTTAACAATTAATTTTGTTTGACCCAAATCAATCCTCATCATCTGTCACCAGTCACAGCAGCTCTCCAACTGGTCTCCCTGATTCTCCTCTGACCCACCTTGAATCTAAGACATAAGTTAATTATGTTGTTTCTCTCTATAAAACCATCCAGTGCTTCTTCCTGTCTCATCCAGAGCAAATATCAAAGTACTCACTATGGCTTCTAAGAACCCCAGATGTAAACTTCCCTCCAGCCCACAGGCCTCTTAGCTGCTCCTTCAGCTCGTTCATCACACACAGGCTCAGGGCTTCGCATTTGCTGTTCCCTCTGCCTGGAGTGATCATCCCTTAAATCCTCCCAAGGGAGGCTTATCCTCATTCTGGTCTCAGAGCAAATATTCCCCACCCCAGAGAATCCTCACCGTAACATGCTGTCTTAAGTAAAGCCCTCCCACAGACACACTCACTAGCACTTGACTGGACTCCACTGTCTTCATAACACTTATCACAAGCTGATAGTTGTTCACTATTTGTTTATTGTCTATTTCTTCCAACTACAAAGTAAGTTTCAGAAATGGTGACATCCCTTTATTCATGGCTGAATTACAGGACCTAGAACTGTGCTTCATACACAACAGGCTCTCAGTCCATCATTAATGACGATCTGAATGATAGTATGAATGCATCCAGATGGGCAAGAAAAAATAAAATTAAAAATCAGTAATAAAATCAGTCACAGGTTGGGCCACTTAAACATCTTCAGGGAGCACAGTTGCAGACTTCCCCCAGTAAGCAAAGAGGTCATTCTTACTAAAAGATGTTCACCATGAAAGAGAGGTAAGGTGAGGCAGGCAGGCAGCCAGCTGAAGAACCCTGCTCACTGGAAAGGGTTTGCATCATCAGAATATCCCCAAACACCAAAAAAAAAAAAAAAAAAAGAAGAAGAGTCAAAAGAACCCTGGAAGCTCATCCTTATTGCCAGCCCTAATTCTAGCCTTATAGAGGAATATAAGAAGGCTATTTGTGGGAGTTCCTGTCCTGGTACTAATGAAGTAACTTGTATCAGACTCCCTCACAGATAAAAATTATAAACTCTGGGGAAAATATAAACAACAATTAATTGAAGACACTGGAGAGTTACCAACGCAGGCAGAAAATGGAGGAAATCCAATGACCTTTATTAAAGAAGTGAAGCATATCAGGTGATATCTATGTTTAAATGGCTTTCCCCTAGAGGCCATTTTGTAGTCTGCACTGCACACAGCAGCTAGAACTGAAGGAGAAAACTGTAAATTCACTGGCTTAAAAAGCCAGAGACCAAGATTGTCCAAACAGTTGGAAATTGTAAAGGGAAGTCCTAGAACAGAGGAGTTACAGAGGTAGGACATCTGCATAGATCTCCTCACAAGTCCCTAGCTTATTCTTGAACTGAGGATGCACCCTAGCTTATTCTAGACAGGGAAGTCAAAGCAGTCTGGCTGAAACTAACAGATAAAAGTCAGAAAGAGCTCCTAGACATTTCCAAAGTTGTCCACCACAAGGCAGTCACAGGTTCAGAATTTGTAATTCCAACAAGGTAGAGGGACTTGGTAAATACCTTGGGCTTTATATCAAAACCCTTGAAGGGAGACACTTAGAAGTAGAGAATATGCCTCAGGATTATGATTTTGCACTAAGATCAATAGCAAAATTGAAACAGAGCTGCCCTAAGAAAGTGTTTTTTTTAAAAAAAAAAAAAGGCTTCCCAAGTTCAAGGTTATCAGCCAGTAATTTAACTGCAAAAACAAAAGTCAATACTTTTCAGAGGAAAGGTAAGAGAATCCAGAATCTTTGCAATGTATTAACATGGTGTCTTGTATGTAACAACAAAAAACACTAGACGTGTTAAAATGTGACTCCTACTCAAAAGAAAAATCAGATAAACAGATCCTGAGATAATCCATATGTTTGAATAAGTAAACAAAGACTTTTAAAAAGCTATTGTAAATTTTTTCAAGGAATTCAAAGAGGGTCATTATGAGTAAACCAATGGAGGGATTTAAATGTAAAATTTTAAACTACAAACAAATAACCAAATGAAATTCTTTAACAAAAGCAAAGTATCTAACTTTTTTTTTTTTAAAAAAATCACTCAATGGTCTTAACAGCAAGTGGAAATGTTATAGGGAGAAAAGAACAATTCAACTTGAGAAAGATCAATAATATTTTAAGAAGAATAATATTTATCCAATCTGAAAAACAAAGAAAAAAGATTAAAACAAGTGATCTGAGCCTTAAATGTGGAACAATATCAAGTGGTCTAACATATGTGTAATTGGAGCCCCAAAAGCTGAGAAGAGAGAAAGAGGCAAAAATAGTATTTGAACAAATAACGGGCAAAATTCCCCAAATGTGGGAGTTAAACACACACACACACACACACACACACACACACACACACACACACACACTGATCAAATAGGCCTCATAAACTAAAAGCTGAATGAACACAAAGCAAACCACAGCAAGGCTCTGATAACAAAAGATAAAAAGAAAGTCTTAAAAGTATCTAAAGGACAAAGATATATTTAATTCAGAGGACAACAGAACAATTGATAGTTGGCTCTTTACCAGAAACAATGAATGTCAGAAGTCAGTCAAAAAATATCATTAAAACGCTGAAAGAAAAAATAAACCGTCAATCTAGAATCTCATATGCAACAAAAATATCCCTCAAAAATGAAGACAAAGTAAAGATTTTTACAGATAAAAGAACACTGAGAGAATCCATCATCAGCTGATTTTCACTACACTAAACTAGGCTTGTATTAACACTTAAATAGAAACATCACCAGATGGAAACATATCCACAGGGAGAATGAAGACTATATGAAATGGTAAATATTTATATAAAAGTTATCTTTTCTTCATCATTTCAAATATAAACTGACAGTTTAATTCAAAAATTATACAAACGTATTACAGGGTTTTCATATAGATGCAATATGTATGATAAAATAGCACCAAAAAGAATGAGGGGAAGGTAAATAGACTGGGATTAAACTATTGTGAGGTTGTTACATTCATGTGAAGTTGTACAATATTAACTCTGAGTAGTCTGCGGAGAATTAAGTAAAACTGAGAATGCAAAATTCAATCTCTAGAAGAAAGACTGAAAAGAAGATAGTTTAAAAGCTACAAGAAGAATTGCAACATAATACTAAAAATTATTTCATTTACCTAAAGGAAGGCAAGAAAAAGAATAAAAATGTAGAAGTAGATGGAGCAAATAGAAAATACTTCACAAAATAGCAGACTTAAGCCTAAACTCATCAATAATTACATGAGATGCAAAAGGCTAAATGCTATGATTAAATGGAAAAGATAAAAGAACTTAATAAAACATCAAGGCTCAACTGAATGCTATCTATAGGGATGCATTTATAATATAAGTACACAAAAATATTGACAATAAAAGAATTAAAAAATACATATAGTCTGGAAGATAAAAGTATGAAAAAGCTACTGTGGCTACACTAATATCAGACGAAGTTAAAGTTCAAAACAAAGAGTACTACTAGAGATTTTAAAAGAAATGTTTCCTAATGATTAAAGGGTCAGATCATCAGGAAGCATACAAACCTTAAATGTAGGCAGTTAAACACAAAACTTCAAAAATAGATTACCCAAAAACTAGACAGAACTAAAAGCGGAAAGTGATAAATCCACCATCATGGTTCCAGAATTAATAACCTCTCTCTCAGTAACGCATAGAACCACATGACGAAACAAAATCCAGTAAAGATACAGATTTGAGCACGCTACTGAACAACTTGCACTAAGTGATAATTATAGAACACTATACCCCAGAACTGCAGAATATACATTGTTTCTAAGTATACACAAGGTATATTCATTAAAGACAGACCATACACTGTACCATACAATGCCTAATTAAATTCCCAAATACTGAAATCTTAAAGACTATATTCTCTGAGAATAGAAGTCAGAATTCAATAAAAATTAAGATATCCAGAAAATCTAAAGTAATTGAAAATTAAACAACTCACTTCCCCAAAATATCATGAATTAAGAAGAAATTACAAGGAAAACATGAATGCCATATTAATAAAATACAATATACCATTATCTAATGGATGTAGCTAAAGCAATGGCCAAGAAGGTTATTCATAGCTTTAAATACTTACATTAGAAAATTAGTTTAAAACCATGATCTAAGTTTCCACATTAATAAGCTAGAAAAAAATACCAAAACATGTAAAAAGAGCAGGAATCAATGAAATAAAAATGCACTAAAATAGATCAAGTTATCAAAGCCAGGATATGGGTCTTTTAAAATATTATTAAAATGTATAAACCCAGGAGAAAATATTCACAAACTAGAGTTAGGCAAACTTTCCTTATATACAACACCAAAAGCATTATTCATAAAAGCAAAAAATTGGTATACAGGACTTGATCCATATTAAAAGCTTTTGCACTTTGAAACACACCATTACAAAAGCTGAAAAGACGAGACTCAGACTGAGAAACAGTATTTGAAAAGCATATACTTGATACAGCAATTGTATCTATAATATATAAAAAAGTTCTGAAGAGGTATTTCCCCAAAGAAGATACACAATGGCCAATAAACACATTAAAAATGTTCTACACCAGTCACAAGAAAAATGTGAGTTAAAACCGCAATGAGATATACTATCATATCCATGGAATGGCTAAAACAAAAAAGAGAGACAATAACAAATGTTGGGAGAATTTGGAGAAAAAACTATGGTGGGAACATAAAATGGCATAGCCATTTTAGAAAACAGTCCAGCAGTTTCTTAAAAAGTTAAACATAAATGTACACAACCCAGCAATTCCACTCCTAGGTATCTACACAAACAAAATGAGACATAGATCAACACAAAGACTTGTAGATAAATATTAATAGCACCATTATTCATGATGGCCCCAAACTGAAAACAACCCAAATATCCATCAAATGATAAAACTAAATGGTCTATACCCATGCAAGGGAATACTACTGAGCAATCAAAAGGAACAAAGTAGTGATATATGCCACCCATGGGTGAATCTCAAAAACATTATGTTAAATGAAAGAAGCCAGATATAAAAAACCACATATTGTTTGATTCTGTTTGTATGAAATTTCCAGAAAAAGCAAATCAAAAGAAACAGAAACTAGTTACTGGTTATTTAGAGCAGGAAATGGGATCAGGGAACGACTGCAAATGGGTAGGAGGGAGTTTTTGGAGGTAATAAAAATGTTCTAATATTGGATTGTGGTGATGGGATACTATTAATGCAATATTACTACAAATCACTGAACTGTAAAATTAAAATGGGTGATTTTATGGAACACAAATTTTACCTCAATAAAGCTGTAAAAATATTTGATAAATCCCTAGCAAGACTGATCAAGGATGAAAAATAGAGGAAAAAAGATCAATTCAGAAATTAAGAGAGCTATCACCAAAGAGTACACAGACATTAAAAGGATAATAGGGGAATATTGTGAATAATTATGTCAATAAATTCAACATTTTGGATGAATTAGACAAATTCTTTGAAAAAATGCAACTTAATAAAACTGACACAAGAAGAAATAGAAAAAGTCACCTGTCTTATATTTATTAAAGACATTAATTTACAGTAATATTTTAAAACCTTCTGAAAAAGGAAATCAACAGGCCCAAAAGGTTTCATTGGTGAATTTTATCAAAAAAATAAAATTAAGGTAAAAACAACACTAAAAGTACATAAACAGAGGAGGAAGGAAGACTTCCCAACTCCCTTTGAGTCCAGTATAATCTTTATACCCAAACTGACAAAGACATTACAAGAAAAGAAAATCACAGACCAATATCCATCATGAACACAATTCAAAATCTCTTAAAATACCAGCAAATTTAATATAGAACAATATAAAGAGGATAACACATCATGACCAAGTGATGTTTATCTCAGGAAAACAAGATGAGTTTAACATTTAAAAACATTTAAAAATCAACAAATTGTATTCACCATACTAAACAGGAAAAAATAGAAAAATAGAAAACCCATAAGATTATTTCAATAGAAGCAGAAAAAACAGTTTAGTTAGACAAAATTCACATCCATTCATGATAAATTAGGAATAGAAGGGAACTTCCTCTGTCTGATAAAGGGCACCTAAGAAAATCTATACCAATATCATACACAATGCTAAAATATTGAACACTTTCCTTCTGAGACTGGGAACAAGGCAAGAATGTCTATAACGTCTGTTCTACTTCTACTCAGCATGGCAATAGAGGCCCTAGTCAGGCAGTAAGACAAGAACAAGAAACAGAGACAAGAACTGGAAAAGTAGGAAGTAAAATGTTTTTATTCCAAGACAACATGATTGTTTACACAGAATCTCCTAACAAATTTAAAAACCAAAATCTAGAAATAATAAGTAAATTTAGCAAAGTTGTAGGATAAAAGGTTAATATACAAAAATCAATTACATTTCTTCTCATCTTATATTTCTATGTACTAAGCATAAACTAGAAAGTGAATTTTTTTTTTTTACAATTCCACTTATAATGGCATCAAAACCACAAAATAATGATGAAAAAATTACTAAAACATGTGTGAGACCCCTATTAAAAACTAGAAAACATCTGATTACATGGAAAGATGCAATATTTTTCAGGACTGGAAGACTTAATATTGTTAAGATGTCAATTTTCCAGAAATTTATTCATAAATTTAATTCAATTCTAATCATAGCCACAGAAGCATGTTTTGTAGAAACTGACAAGTTGACTCTCAAATTTATATGGAAAAACAAAGGACCTAGAAAAGGGAAATACTTTAAAAAGAAGTACAGATTTGGAGGACTCACTCTCCCTGATTTCAAGATTTACAGTTAACCCTGTGGTAACTAAAACAGAATGAATGCATTGGCATAAAGATAGAGAAACAGAAGACAGTGAAACAGAACAGATAACCCAGATAGACCCACACATTTATAGATAATTGGTTTTTGAGAAAGTTTCTGATATAACGGAATGGGGAAAGTATAACTGGAAAAAATAAAGGGAGCTGGAACAACTAGATAGGCACAGAGAAAACACTGAATTTCAATTCTTAACTCACAGATATGGAAATTATCTCACCATGGATCAAAAGTCAGAACTCTAAAGCTTCTAAGAGAAAACAAAGTAGACTATCTGTCAACCTCAAGGAAGGCAACGATTTCTTGAAACACAGAAAATGCTAAACAAACAAACAAACAAAAGATAAATTGGCATTTTTCAACATAACACCAGTCTTACAGTTAAAGCTCATCAAAAGGCGATCTTAAAGAAGTAAAAGTACAACTCTAAGACTGAAGAAATATTTTAATAAACAGATACAGATGTAACTATACAGATATCTGACAAAGGACTTGTAACCAGAATATATTAAGTATTCCTACAAATTAATAAGCAAAAAACAAATAACTTGATTTTCCAAATGGGCAAAAACACTTTAATAGTCCATTCACAAATGATGATATATGAATGGCCAATAAACTCATGAAAAGATACCCTGCATCATTAATCCTCAGGAAAATACAAATTAAAACCATAAGGTACCATTTCATATCTACTAGAATAAAGTTAAAGAATAACAATACCAAATACTAGAAAGGATGTAGAGTAACTAGAAATCTCAAACACAGCTGGTGGAACTATAAATGGTTTATAATCATATCAAAACCTGCTTTGCCAGTTTCCATAAATTTAAACCACATTCACCCCATGACCTTGCAGTTGCACTCTCAGGAATTATCCAAGACAAGTAAAAACCTAGATCTACACAAAGACTTTCACATGAATGCTCACAGTAGCTGTATTCAAAATAACCAAAAATGATAAACTACCAACAATAAGAAAACAGATAAAGTATTATATATTCATATACTAGAATAAACTTCTGATATGTACAATATGGGTAAATCTCAGAAACATCATATTGAAAAAACAGACATGAAAGAGTACATATTATGTGATCCCAATTATATGAAGTCCACAAATATAACAGTAGTGCCTATCTGTAAAGGAGCAAAAGGGAAATTTCTGAAATAATAGAAATGTCCTTTATCTTGATCAAGATATGGTTACACAGTACATACCCTTACTAAAAATCATTGACTAGTACACATAAGATCTGAGCACTTTACTTCATGTAAATTTTTCCTTTATTCAAAAAGAAAAACTACAATAAAATAAAATAAAATAATAAAATTTGCCTATAAAAATATAAGTAAAGCTAGTTGGGTAAAATATTAGTTAGGATCAGCTCAAATATATTGTAGTAACAAACAGCCCCCAAGTCTTTGTGTCTTAAATAGGAGTCAGTCTACTGGGCAAATGAAGCCTGCTACGTATTTTTATAAGTAAGCTTTGTTGGAACATAGCCTTCAAACTAAAAGCCTAAAATATTTTCTATCTGGGTCTTTACAAAGTTTAGAAACCATTTAACTTTCAACCAAAGATAAAACCATAAACGTTTATTTTACGCTCCATGTTAATTGGGAGTCAGCTGGGAGTTCTGCTCCATGTCATCCTCATTGTGCGACCTGGCTGACTGAGGCACTATCTGAAATGATGCTGGTCGCTGTGGCGAGGGAAAAGAGCAGGCTCTGAAGGATCTTACACCAGCAATTAAATAATCTGGCTCCACAGTAACACATCATTTTTCCTTACAACTCTTCCCATTAGCTGACTCACACAAGGGGACCAGAAAATACAATCCTACCATTTGCTTATACATGTGCCTGTAAGTGGAGAAGGACTGGGATATTTGCCAAACAGCACTAATGACTACCACAATTAAACTGAGAATCAATCAGTCCAGGTATTTATTTCCAAAAAAACATGCAAAACCTCACTGAAATATTGCCCTACTGGGTGAAAGTCTTAATCATAAACATTCCAAAAGTTGCCTCTGACTCTTCCTTTTGACCACCATCTCATTGGTTAGAGAAGCCCGGCACTGCTTTCTGCCCTTGTGATGGATCCAGACTGCAAATCTGATAAGCCATCACCTTCACATTTAATATTCTTCAATAGGAGTACCAGTCCTCAAGAAGAAGTCAAGGTTCTATAACCTAAGATGCTGCCACACCTCTGAGACACCCCAGCCTCATCTCTGTCTGCCACTGGTCCAATTTTGTCATGCTGGAATACAGCATATAATTACCGAGGCATACCATACTGCTTCTGGATTCCATCCATTCTTTAGCTCCTGTGGTTTCCACGGTGTGGCATACTCTCTCCTGTTCTTCTCACTCTTTGAGACTCAGCACAGTCATTCCCTTGCCCAGAGCTTTTCATGACCACCAGTCAGAGAGAATTTTACTAACATTGCATCAGACCCAAACTACCAAACAGCGGCTACTGCCCCAGACCCAAGGTACTTCATTACAGCAGGTAACTTACCCCATCAGCTTAAATAACAACTAACTTATGTAGTACTCACCAGGGGCCAGGCTTCATAGACCAGTTCATTTAGGCTTCACAACAACCCACAGGTGGGTGCTAGTATCATCTCTATTTTACAGATAAGGACATTAATTTGTTCAAGGTCCCACAGGTGGTCAATGGGAGAGCAGGCAGAGGGCTGGTGACTTCAGGGTGCACTCTGAACCACTCCACCAGCCTGCATCTCAACCTGAGGGCAGACAGGTCTGCCTCTTTTTGAGAGTGTAAGGTACTCAGCAGCAAAAATCCAACATCTCATTCCTTTCTGTACTCTCAGCGCCTGGGTCATAGATACTTAGGGCAACAGCAGCTGCTTAAATCAGGGTTTTCTTAGAAGAAATAAATGAGACCCTGGAATCTGCAAACCAACCTTTCTGCTAAATAAAGTCCTCTTGACTAGTGGCATTTAGGAAGTGGACAGATAATTACCACATATACCTTTTCCTGGATCCCAGCCCTTCCTGCAGGGCTGCTAGCCATCTTGGAGATGCAGGAAGGGCCCAAATTACAGATCATTAGAAAATGAGCAATTCTAAGTTGGGACAAGCATCTATCCAATCAGGAATGTTTCCAGAATCCTGACTATTTGGAAATGTGAGAATTCGACTTCTCTGTGCAATAAGCAGTGTAAAGCTTTCCTAAAAGTTTTTTCTTCCTCACATAATTATGCTCTAAATTGTTAATAGCTATAATTATGGAAGATGGCATTGTTGTGCTTGTAATTTTTCCTATTCCCCTTGGTATTTATTGATGATAAATGGCTTTATTAAAAAATAATGATAATTACCTTGTTTGGTTGTATATCAATACAGTTTCAGTTTTTCTTTATTACCACTGTAGAATTTTATGGATTGCCAACATTTAGTTCTTTTATTGGTTTATATTCTCTTGATGGTATAAAAAAGGGGGGAAATTAACAATAATTTTATTCCTTCACTTCCTGACTCCCCACAACCTGCCCCAACTCTGTTTAAAAAAGCAATGTAGTAACTCATATGACTGCACAATTCATAGGAGGGTATAATTTTTACTGAGAAGTCTAATAATTAGCTGCACACCCCAGTATTCTCCTCTAAGGGCCAGTGCCTCACCAAACGGTAGGAAGTGGAAGGCTCTTTTCCCACAACGCACCTCACAGAATCAGCACCTATTGCTCAAAACAAAGCCCCATCTGCTGGGACGAGGGTTCAAAATCAGGTACTAAATTAACTACAAGAAAATCTTACAGGCAAATGGCTCGGCTTAGTGTCCCCCAGAAGGAAAGCCCATCTGGCTTACTGAAAATCCACAATAACCATCAGAGCAAGTGTCACCTTCCCCACAGAAGACCTCATAGCTCTTGGATAGTTCCCTTCCAAAAGAAACTCCCCTAAGACCTCATCTGAGTTCTCTCTGGAGACTCTCAGCCCTTGAAAGGCGAAAACGACTATACCTCCCTTTGTCTACCAGTGGTCCTGCACGGGGGAACAGTCCAGTTCAGTTATGTTGCTGCAAAACATAAGTCCAAAAAATCAATGACCCCAGCATAAGCAGTCCATGATTCTTTGCAAACAGTGCCTCTGGCAGCGTCTTCATGAGGAAGTGAAATCTGAGTCTTTGGCACCAAGAAGAGTAACAGTAAGAACTCCTGTGGTACTTGATGCGTAAGTCCAACTGTGTTTGGAGAGAGAGCAGTACAAGCAAAAGAACATCACGTTTGGAATGCGATCTCGTCTGTCCCACCTTGGGCTGTGTTCTTAACCTCCTTCCATCTCTCCTTACAAAACTGATTTCAGCAATGCCAGCAAGGATTAAACGAGTTAAACATCTGGCACACACTGATTGTTTTAAAATGTAATAATAATTAATACTAATGGTCTAATCCACTCTTCTATCCCAGTGCTTCTCTGTGGAGGTGTTTGCCCCCCACCCCAGGAGACATCTGGCAATGTCCAGAGACATTTTTTGTGATCACCACCTGGGGAGGACCATGCTACTGGCACCTGGTGGGTAGAGGTGGGGAATGCTACAGATTTCCTACAATACACAGAACAGTCCCCGTAACAAGAATTGCCCAGCCCAAAATGTTCACCGTGCCAAGAGTCTAGACCAGTGTGAAATAATTTTTTTCATTATGACTATTTATTCTCCATAGATTTTGTCTCTTTGAATTAGCAAAGATTTACTTGGAACCTAACGGGCCAAGCTCTGTGCTAGGTGAGTCCTTAACCATTGCATTTATTTGGTTGCCTGCTGCCATTTCCCTAAAGCAACTCCCATCCTCAAATATTGTCCAACCCTATGAACATCAAGTCACGGCCTTCCCTTTCTTCTCAATGCTGCTCTCAGTGGCCCTGAAGTCAGACATGCTGTGTGTCAGAGCAAAGACCTGTATTAATCAACAATCCCAAATATAGTAACAGCAGTTTGAAAATCAAAGAATGGGCCTTGGGGACATCGATATTTTCATGTTCATAATAAATACTTAACTACACATCTGTGCGATGTTCAATATGGTTGGGAAAGAACAAGAACATTTGTGTTGATTTCTGTCAACTTCCACAACTCAAGCATCTGATGCACCAAAGAAATTTAAAACTAAATCCTTATAAAGATGATTTTAAACATATTTATAATATGCACTTATGAATTGGAGACATGCTTAATTTACTCTGAGGTTTTTCTAGCCATCAGTTAAGCCTATACCTGTCCCTAGGGTCACTGAAATAACTTTCCAATCTGTGCTCACTTCGTTCCTATCTGATGCTCACCTCTATGACTCATAATGATCCCAGCTTTAACGTTTGAGACTTGGTTTCATGTGTTTATTCTTCTCTGTTTCACATCTGCATAAGCACACTTCTCTACATGCAAAGGCCCTCAGTTACCATTTATTGTGGGTTTACACCCTGCCGGGCTCTGCTGCGTTTCGTAGTCATGATCTCATTTCATTGTCAAAGAACCCTTACAGAGGCAGATGGTATCCCCCCCATTTTACAGGAGTAAAATGGAGGCCTAGAGAGGTTATATGAACTGGCCAGAGTCACACAGCTAGGAAGGCTGAGAATGAGTGTTCACACCCTGTGCGTCTGGTTCCACCTTCTTCACCCTACGGTGTAACAGGAGGAAAGAGTACTCTTTGTAAGGAGGTAAGCAGTGCCCACACCCTTTGACCCAGCAAATCCATCCCGAAGAAACTATCACCTACAGAGCCTAGCTCGTATGCAGAAATGCACATATAAGTGCATACACATGCCCCAAAATGTTTATGACTACATAATTTGAAAGGGAAAAAAAGAGTATACAACCGAAACAGGGGAAGCAGACCCATGCTGTGGAATGGGGGGATTCCACACAAAGGAGGGGGAATGTGGCAAAGAGAGCTTTGCTTATCCACTATACATCCCCGTTCTTCCTTCGTAACAAAACCCTGCTTTTATTCAGGGTGGCAACGGACCCAACTAAGACTGCATTCCCAGCCTGCCCTTCAGCCAGGGATAGGTGTGTGCTGGTAAATGGTGGGCAATCAGCTCTCTCTTACACACATTTCTCCAGTGTAAATTGTCCCTCTATGGCCAACTTCAAGCTACCAAGTCAAGGGCAACTGGGTGACCAAAAAAACCCCTGAGAATGTAACAATTCTCACAACCAAGGATGAGCCAGCTCCAGCACGTGACTTGTGGGGGTGGGCAATAATACATCAACAAGTTTGTCCTCCCTTAAAAGCAGGACAGACAGCAAACATGTGCTTTTTCTTTTCCTCTTCCCTTCTTTCTCCTTCCTGTTAGGAAGCAGGATATGACTGATGCTCCAGCAGCTACTTTGAGCCATGAAGCAATTTAGAAAATGATGGTGATGCAGAAAGAAGGTACGGAAACAAAGGAGAAGCTTGGCTCTGTTGACCTCACAAAACTAACAGAAGAGACTTGGTCTGCCTACCTCTGGGCTTTTCTCATTGGGAAAAACAAAACAAAACTATTTTAAAGCCACCATTGTTTTGGGTTTTCTGTTGCATGCTACCTAACTATTTCAGAAATCTTGACTTTGCTTTCACATCTGTATTACCTGTACCTTTTTACAATGAAAAGGTTTTATTTCGGTATTATCTGCAAATTTTTAAAAGGCCAAATAATTTTTGAGAGTCAAGTGGTTAGGCCCTTAGTAAGTGTTTCCAGTTTGACAATTCTCGCAACAGTACCTGTAGATCATAGCATGTGGGGAGGTGGTGATGAAAAAGGAGACCAGGGAAGAACACAGGCCTGGAACACAAAGCAACAATGTGGGTACATCCTGAAAATGAAGGCGACAGATTCGAATTCAACCAAGTTCACAAACTGCCAAAAAGATGTCTGGCCAAATAAAATTCAAAGGCCTCCTGAGATAAGCTTTGGGTGAAATGGCAACAGGTGATGGGGAAAGCACAGGATGTACTGCCAGGCTGACGTCCCCCATCCGGGAGAACTCCCCTGGGGTCTGCCCAATGGAGAGGGAAAGTGGCGAGACTCCATCTCCTGGCTCAAACAGCAGGGGGTCCACAATTAACGCGTACCGACTAAGGGGACCCCAAAAATGTTAACAAGGGAGCAGAAGATGGAGTATCAAACCACCAAGCGTCAGATGGAGCAAGAAAACATGGAGCCACCCGAGTCTCTGGGCCTGAAGGTGCTGGCAGGGAGGGCTGCACACAGCCATCTGGTGGTCAGGAAAGCCCCGGGGCAGGGCACAGACCGTCTACTGGGGTCTTCACAGTCACATGCCTGAGGTGGTCACAAAGATTACACTGAGAGTGACACAGTGCAAGATCAATCATGGTGTGATTCTTCTGCCTTATCTTGCACAAAACAACCCCCAAGTCCATTTAGAAGGCATTATGGTTGACCGCATCAAGTTACTAGGCTCTGTGTATGTCCTGTGTACCCAAAAGCATGGTGTGTGCCACGGAAGGGGTGGACAGCTTGTGCATAAATGAAAGTATCTAGAGAAACTCCATCTAATGTTCCAGCATTGGAAGTATTGTCAAACCTTAATGGTTAAGAATTCAGAGAAGAAAAAAAGCAAGGAAGGATGGAAAAATGACAGAGAATACAGGTCATCCTGTAAGACATGGGTCTTCCGCCAGGCTCTGAAGGATAGAATCACATAAGCCAGGGGAAAAAACTAGAAATAATGTATTCCATTAAGGAGAATGGCCAATAACGGGTGCTCAACATACATTTCCAGTGGATAATAAAAGTAGTAAAGAGAAAGAAACTAGGGGAGAGGAAAGAATAACACTGCATTCATGGGTAATAAGGAAGAAGAAAGTGAAAATTTTTTCTTTCATTCATAAATTTGACAGATATTAAGTGTGTACCAGTTAGGTGCCTGGGCACTTGTTCTGTGGCCTCTAATACCAAACTAAGTGCTCCTGGACAACAGGGAACCCCTGGAGGCTAAGAAATGAACTCCTCTTACTCACTGAAATTAATAAACCCATGTTTTTCCTGCTATCAAAAATGAGACAATGTTAGGAGGAGAAGCTCAGATTTTTCCAAGGCTCATCAGCTCATAACAGAAAAAATGGTAACAATCAACTGGCGAGTAATGAGGCTGCCCCTTGAACTAAGATATCTCTCCCCTAGCATTTCAAACGCAGTGAAGGAACCTCGCCGATTCCACCACGGCCCAAGCAGGGTCTGGGCCAGGGTTGCCAGGTGTCCAAGGTGCCAGATTATCATAACCTAAGGCTAAGTCTGTGACAGGTGTCCCCTGGGAGGTGGTGGCACGTTTATCACAATGCTTGATGAATGGAGGGAGAGGGTGAGAGATGCTTACAGCGAGAAACATGTAATGGATGTTGGCATTTAAAACAGAAAGCAGTGCTGGCTTTAAGTTAATGTTTCACATCCAGGAAGGCTAAATATCTATCGTTTTGATAGATTGCTATAACAGAAACATTAGAGGGGCTCTTTAACACCGTGTTTCAGATCTTCATTACATGAAATTAATCGCAAGTAGAATATCACACCCGATAGGGCTGGGCTCCATGAAGTAGCCAGTCAGTTAGCTTTCTACTAACACAGGAAGGAGTCTAAGGAATAATTTCACCATCTTGCAGCCGGCAAGCACTGTGGGCCAGAGCCACAGAGAATGTTTTCTAGAAATTCTCAATGTAGCCATCACGCCTCTGGAGGAGATAAACAACAGTTTCACAGCTTCCTCCAAAAAGCAACACAATGACCGTACTAAGTGTTAAATGTAGCATCATCAAAGAGCTGAGACTGGACAGAGCTCAAATCCCCATCCTTGGCCAGCCCAAGAAGGGAGAGACCTTGGCAGCCTCCAGACCCATCTGAGGACTTCCACAGAACCATCAGTGTGGGTGAAGATTTCTCCAGAATTATCTTGCAGCCACTTCTCTCGTTACACGGGAGGAACCCTAAAGCTGAGAAGATGGGAAAGGAGGAGGACACAAAGCCCAAATACAGTTAACCACATCAGCTGAAAACAGACATGAGGAAAAATGCCAATCTCCGAGAACAAATATATGTCACATGTCCAAGGAACAGAGGTGCACTCTGGCAACACCTGCTAATGTACACAGGCGCATGCCACCCACCTGTCAAAGAGGCTCCGACGAGTCCATGCCATGGGCCCACTAGCAGAGATCAACATGGACTTCAGCATTAGAGGAGGCACACAGGGAACCCAGGTAAGCAGACAGTGTTCCTTTAACCTCTGCATTCAAAACAGCAAGCAGACTGTCTCCCAGAAGACCCTACAAAACCAATCCCTCTACAAGTTAGCTAGTTACTCAGTAACATCTAAAAATAAAATTTAACCAGCAAAAAACCCTCTTCTGTGTTAGTTTTGACCATAAAACCATCTCAATTCAATTTCACTCCTACAGCGAGGAGAGGGTAGAGCAGGACAGGGCGGCCGGTGAGTCCTTCTAACAACACTTACTGTCCAGCTCTAATATGAGTATTTCCAGAATCATCTTGGCTCTCAATTCCTCCAACAGGGAATTTAGTCCAAAATGAAGCAATCATTTCACCCCACTATACCATTATCTGGGACTTCTGTATCTAAATATGTTTCCTCCTTTGATACTTTTGACCCAATTGAATTTCAGGAATACGTACCTTTCTCAACTGACCTATCGTTCATTCATAGTAACCATAGTTAACATGACTTACTAGGTATTCTTTCACATGATTTATTTTGTATATATTAACATGCTATAAGATAGGTACTTACTATGCCCATTTTAGAGATGAGGATACTGAGGCTTAGGGAGGCAATTTACTACCTTGCCTGCAGTCACATAGCAATTAAGTGGAAGACCTGGGATCTAAAGCCAACAATTTGGGTCCATCAGCCCTGCTTTTAATCCCAACACTATACTGCATAGGTTTTACTTGCTCACTCCACAGGCAATATGAACCCTGACATGTAATCCAAAGAATAATGGTCCCCCAAAAAAACCCTCTAGTGTTCTTGGCCACATGTCTCCCCACCCCCAGTTACTTCTCCCTCACTCCCTACTCCCCATATTCCACAATTAGTATTTCTTTTTCCCCATCTAAACATGTTTTTTTATATAAAAAACAGCCATAAAAAAATCACAGCAAGCACAGAAGTGACCCAAAATATGCAACTTATTATCTTGACCATGCAGGCATGTGTTTGACATCTCAGCCACTGTTCTAGGTTTGGGGAGTTTTGCTTGCCTAGAAGAAAGGGAAGAGATTAACATTTCTGAGCACTCCCTCACCAGGTGCCAGCTCGTATATTCAGTGCTTTCACCTACATCACTGTCCTTAATACCAAAAGCAAACTCACCAACAGTAATGAACAGAATCTCATTTTTCAAGATGAAGAAACACTCAGAGAGGTTAAGTGTCCTGGTCAAGGAGACTCACCTAGGAGTGATGGCGTGCAGACTGAAGCCAAAACCTCATCTGAAGCCGAGGCTATTTCTGCAACAGCGTGCTGGGTAGTAGCTACCCTATCCTTTAAAACCAGAAACCACTCTTGGTTTGTTGTTGTTGTTTTTTCCCCCCCTCTTAGCAGTGAGTCTTTACAGATTTACTGGTTGTTAAATGCTACTGACTCTAGCTAATTCCCAAATTAACTAGATTCCTTTCGGAGCTTGTAAAATGTGCTACACACTCAACTTCCGAATTTAGCATGCAAGATGATGACCAGAGCAGTAAGAATGGTGCAAGTTCCCCGTTAGAACAATGCAATCCTAAAAGCCTCTTTTTAATTTCTACCTTCTTTTATGAGGGCTATGTGAATGAGGACACACCTAGGATACTGCATATTAATTTCAACACAGCTAATACCCAAAATGTCCCACCAATTTACTCTTCACTGACAATGTTAAAAGAAAATGATTTATGCAGATCAATCATCTCGCTCATCAAGTCCTACCCTGACAGCCAGCCTTCATCATTGCTATTTAAAAGGCATTGCTGACAGAAAAGACCGACTCTTTGATTAAGGGCCCTGTCTGGCTAACCTTTTATTTGAAGAATGATTGCCGCTGAGTGACAAATACTTTTCCATTCATTTCAAGGCAAAGATATTGACATTCAAATTCTTGATGGCTACACTGAGCAGATGCCACTGTTGGCAAGAGGCTCGAGAGCAACAGCAGGTAGGCCACGGCTCTGGGGGCAAGGGAGAGAAAAGAATAAAACTAAAACGCACACATACGGGCATTGGCTGAAGATTCTCAACGACTGAAAGCCCCAGGCCTCCCAGCCAGAGCCTCATTCCTCAGTAGTTATCAAAAAACATCTGTTCGTAGCTGCGCCCCAGTTCTCTTCTTAAAAGTGCCCTTGCGTTACCTTGACCCTGCGTGGAACTGCACAGGCAGCAAAGACTAAGAGTAAAAGGAGTTTGGAGCATGCAGTTCCCAGCCCTAGGAAGAAATATCTTCTTCCTTCCCTGCCCCGAATCACGTGATCCCAGCAGACCTCAAGCTAAAATTACTGGTCTCGTGGGACCTGAAGTGACTAAATACAAAATGGAAGAAGCATCTGAAAAATCACCTACAAAAAACAAAACAGGAATATTTTATCCTGTCTGCTAAAGAGAAAGAGGAGGAAGGGGAAAAAATGCAAGAGGCAGGGACTGACAGATAAAAACAGTGACCTTAAGAGACAGAAATTGAAATTTTAAAGAAAAAGGCTATTTTTCTAATTCACTTCAGGCAGATTTCTACCTTGGTCAGTACCACACATATATAATGTAAACACATCCTCACAGCAGGATTATTTTTTTTTTATTGCTTAAATGCAAACTATTACCTTAAAGGGAATGGGGGAAATTATGGCTTAAAGAAGGCTATTTGTGACGAGAGCTAACACAAAGCCTCAAGATTAATCATTTCCAGGAACAAAATGAAAATACCTCAGCAGGTCATCAGTGATTCCTTTTAAATCTTGCCGAGAGGTGAGGGGTGGGTCTCACGTGCTTCACAAGGGACAGGATATCAAAAAAACAAAACAAAACAAAAAAAAACTGTAGCTCTGATCCTCTGACAAATTCCCACAGTGGGCAAGGTGGGGGGACAGCTGAGACACAGGCAGAACCTTTCCCCCTGTCTCCCCGAGGCCCAGGAGGTGACCCAGGCAGCAGAGTGTAGGAAAGGCTTTCAATCCAACCTCCACTAATGGGTTTGAATCCAACCTCCATTGCTTATTAGCTGAGGGACCTGGAGCAAGTTACTGTTCCCTCCCAACCCTGTTCTCCCATCTGCAGAACGGGGATGAGAATGTCTACCACGCAGAATTATTTTGTGGATGTTAAAGCTAGTGTTAAATAAAGCAGCTTCCTCTTGCTTAAACCCCTTACTTAAACGCCTCCTTTCTTCTCTTGGCTAACCTGTTTGTCTGAGAGAGCCGTCCACAGGGCGGATGGGAAGAACACAGGATGGACAGGCACAAGGCTAAGCTCTGACTCCCAGCACAGACACTTACCATCTGTGCAACTGCACAGGCTTCAGGTAAGTTCCACGTTCAAGCTCAACTTGCTCCACGTTAAGGGACAGCAGTCCTGACAGCCTGCTTCCCTCACTGTGTTATAGTGGGGACAAACACAGTAACGTAACATTACAGCACTGAACGCTTTAAATCCGCACAAAAACACTTGCTGCTGCTACTGTTGTTCTCCACAAACGGGATATTGCAACCCATTTTGTTCTTTTGTTCTTGTTTCTCCCATCACTATTTCTCAGGGTGAATAATAAATCAATAATCATAGTATTACCTTTATTCCTTAGAACTACTCGTGGTTGCTTCTCTAGCCATCTCAAAGAAGTACCAAGTGGAATTTGTTTCTTCTGTAACAAAAACTTCCTGGAGGTTATTATGAACCAGACATTCAGACAAGGAGGTGAATGAAAAACACAAAATTCACCCAAGTGGAAAAAAAAAAAAATCCATGGTGCAGCAATACTGAAATCATTTAAGTTAAGTACAGAGGACACTTCGGATGCAACGAGGGAGGGTGTGACTACTTGGGGGAATCAGGGAAGGTTTCACTACAGAGGAATTAGACCTGGGTCTTCAAGGGTGATCAAGTCCCCACCAGGTGGAAAGGAATAAAAAAGTTAGTGGGGAGAGAGAAAAGTAGGTGCAAAGGCATGGAGGCCAAGAGAGATCATGTGCTCTGGCAGGGACAAGGGGAAGTTCAAGACAGCCTACAGATTTCAGACTTACTCCTTTAGGCGATGGGGAGGTTTGAGCTTTAAATTGCCGTGATATGGCCCATGGTTTAGAAACATCATCCCGACGGAAGGCTGGACACACAAACATGTGCCAAGCACCTACTCTGTGCTAGAAATTGGAGGCACAGCAATGAAAAACACTTCATACCCCAACACTCCCCCTGTGAGGGAACTAAATAGTCTTCCTTGCTTCCACGCACTATGAGCAGCAGCCCCACCGGGCAGCACCTGTGGCTTCATGTTTAGCCTCGGAATCTGCCCGTCATACCCACCTTGCTGGTGTGGGTACCTGCTTTCCTGCCTGACCTATTGCCGCATTTGCATGGTGTCTGGTGCAACTACAGGTCACCCACTTGTATGCTGAGAGCTCTGTCGTCTGGCTTTCTGGCCGCCCTCCCTCAGCCAGCCTGCTGTGATCTGCAGTGACCCAGTGGACCACCCAACAGCTCCTGAAATCACCTCTAAAAGTGGGGAGGTATCTATCCAAGCCTCTGCCCCTTGCTCCCTGTAGGTACCCCAGTACAAGTGAGGCAAGGGTGATGCTACGTGTTCACCAAATCAAGTTTCACTGTTCCCTTCCTGGGCACATAGACAACACTGTACAACCTCCCCTACAGTTAGTTTGGGTTCTGGTCAGTATAAGGGAAAAGGATGTAAGCCACTCCCAGGCCTGGCCTTTAAAAACATCTCAGTGCAGATCTTCCGCGTTACTTTCCTAGTTTGCTGTAACAATTACCACACACTTGGCAGCTTATTTATTCCCACTTGGACACCTGAAGTCCAAAATCAAGGTGTTAGCAGGGCCACATTCTCTCCCAAGGCTCCAGGGGAGAATCCTTCCTCCTGGTGACTATCGGCATCCCTTGGCTTGTGATGGCATCGCTCCAACCCTGCTTCTGTCCTCACATGGCCTTCTTTCCTCTTTGTGTCTGTGTCCAGGTTTCACTCTCCTTTCTCTTGGAAAGACACCAGTTTGGAGATTTAAATCTCACTGTAAATCCAATTTAGGATCCACCTCAAGATCCTGAAGGATCCTCTCTCTTACAAGGGCCCTATTTCCAAATAAGCTCACATTTCTGAGGTTCCAGGTAGGCATGAATTTGTCTGAGGGGGGGGGGGTCAATATTCAACCCACCTGACCTCCCAGGCAACCTTGGAAGCTTCATGACCCAGGAAGTACAGTCACCAGATGTCAGAGCCAGGTGCCTGCATGACCATGCGAAGCAGATCTCCCCCTATACCAACCCTCCCTGGGCACAAAAGGTGAGCCTACAACAAACCTTCACCATGTTGAGCCACTGAGATTTCAGGGTTAATCTGTTACCACATGGAGCCCAGCCTGGCTTGGCTGCTACTTCAAGCCTGGTGCCCCTGTCCTGCAATCCAAACAGTGTTTTTGAGCCCAAGGCTAACATGCAGTGTTTTCACTTGGGTTCAATTTTTTCTCAAAAGCCCTTTTAGGCTGCTCTTGCTGAAATGTCCCAGGAATTTCTCCCAGAGCTTTGCTTGGCCAGGATACGACTCTTTGGGAGGCTTCTTGTTTTCCCTGGGTAGTGTCATTAGGCTTTGCTGATAACAGCGCTGTTTTCTCTACTGGTCTCAGAGGACAACGTGGTGGTCAGTGTGAGTTCTCTCTTGCTTTTATTAGGGTAGGAGAGAGGGAGAAAGGGGTCAAATATGAATGTTTTCCAGCGACATTCATCTAGAAGTGAACTAGGGAAAACAGGAGCTCAAGCCCTGTTCTTACAGACGTAGAAGGAGCACCAGGTTTTCAAGTCATGATGACCTGGGTTAAAATTTCCCAGTTTTGGAGTTGTGCAGACTCACAGCTATGAGGCTTGGATTATCACCTTTTATCGCAGAGCCCTCATTTTCTTACCTTTTAAAAGAAAGGGTGGGGGAGGGGCGTTAAACACCACCTGTTCCACCGGGTGGCTGTGAGGATTAAATGATGCTGGGTACTTGTGTAGCTGAATATTCCGTTCTCAGCAGTTACTGGATGAAAGTGAACTTCTCTTGTTCCTATGAACAGGTCACTTTATTCCCACCTGGACCTTCTCCCCTTCCGGCACAAGGTGAAAGCTAAGATGACACGAAACCACGATCTTCAGCGTGGGTCTCAACAACACCCGTGTATGTTCTCCCTTTTCTCTAAGTTCATCCTTTTAGATACAACTAGTCTATCCCTCGGAAATGGCTTACAAGACAGTACAGACTGACCAATCTCTTTAACCACCTAAGTTAGGCCCTTAAATCCTTGATGAGAGTCTATCTCGATCTTCCAACCAGACTGAAAGTTCCCTGGATGCAGGAACTATGCCTTTTCCTGTTTCTCTACTGGTCTCAGTGCTGGTCTCCAGCACTCAGCTCAATGCCAAACTGACCATAGGTGCCTGCTCCGTATTCACCAACCAACTACAGAGAAAATGGAGGAAGGAAAGTTCCCATGAATGAAACAGGATTGGCCTCCAACATCACAGATGCTCACAAATGATTGGGCTAGTATTCCATTTAGCTGATATAGTCACAGAGCAGAGGGAGGGGAGGAGGAGTTGAAACATTTAAGAAATAGATCAAAAAGAGGCAGGATCCAGCTCCACTCTGCGGATTTGGTAGATCCTCCCATAAACCTATCAACTAATGTGTTTATCACCCCCCTTCCCAGCAAAGCTTATTCTCATAGTTGTACAAAGGCATTGTAATAAATTATGTGTTATCTATTGTACAGCATAAGTTACATAATATATACATGTTATATATAAATTTGCAGTACATGTTTATAGCACCTGCTTTGTCCTTGGCACTGATCTACATGTTCTATTACCTATACATTAACTCCTTTAGTCTTCACAACTCCACAACATAGAAGCTTTTGTTATGACCATCTTACAAGGAGGAAACCGAAACCTGGAGTGGTTGATGGGCCCCAAAGCACAAAACGAGTAAGTCACAAGGCCAGGGTCAGATCCCAGCAGCCTGGCCCCAGAGCCCCTGCACTTAGCCATCAGGCCACACTGCCTCTCAAGTAGGGGAAGAAAAATGAGCCTCCAGCCAAGATAGCACCCAGGAGAGGGGCTTGCAAATTAAAAACACTCTCAAGAGACAGCTCCTCAACAAAAGAAACCGGATGCAGGAGCAGGAAACTGAGCTGGCAGCCACAAATGTAAGGGGACAGCCCTATATAAGAGAGAGCTGGTGACAACCCACCTGAATGGTAACAGAAGCCAGATGGAGACAACCCCCTACATGAATGCCTGTGGTCTGAGACGGGACTCACCCATGACTTCAGGGCCCAGCAGCAGCATCTGAGGGCCCAGGAACACACAGCTCTGGCATAATGAAGACAAAGGATACAGAAGGGCGTGGGGAGAGACTCCAGGAAGCCTCGATGGGTGTGCTTTGAGCTTCACATCTTTCATGTACAAACTGCTAGGGCAAGAGACAGCCAGCTTTCCCACCAGCCCTGTGCAGCTCAGCAACTCCCACTCCATGCTTGTTTACCATTACTGAATAGATCACTTCGGTTTCCTCCAGCTTTGGCCCTGCTCCACCGTAAACAGAGGAATAAACCAGGCCTTCGCACTCGAGGCTGTCATCAAAAGCAGAGAGGGCCACGGCGTTCTCTCCCAGGCTCTGCAGCCCTCGCGGGCAATGTCCCCTCCTCCCTCCTTAAGCATACCGGAATGAGCAATAGTTGACGGTTGATTCTTTCATCTCCGCAGCTTTGAAAACCTCAAACATCGTATCAGATCTACAACAAAGAGCAGGGACTTCAGGGGTTGACAGCACGGCCATAATTAAAGAAGACCATCAATAAGCTGCCATGTAAAACAAAACCACGCTATAGCTGCTCCAAAACCAACTGTTTACCTTTCAGACATTTCTATGCAAAGGTTTAAACAGGTGCATATAAGCAAACAGGAGATAGGAACTTTTCTTCTCTTTTAAGACAGAGTAATGTACAGCACGCTACCCCCTTGCCAATGGTGTCCAAATAATCTACTCCAAGGAACTAATCCCTGGTAACTGATAAGACCAGGAATCCAAAAAGAGCACTGAAAATATCCCAGGTACGCTGCCAAAGATGAAATGGGAAATCATCCAAAAACTGCCATCTTCAGTTCCCTCTGGCCCCTGGACCTCCGTTTCCCCCTGTTAAAATAAGGAGGTTACATTTCAGGCTCACGTTGACATGCAGGTGCTTTTCTCCCAGACTAGTCCAGTAGACAGAACAGGAAAACTCAAAACTGTCTTAGAGGAGGACCAGCATCCTCTTGCCCCACTATGCCTCCAAAAGATTTCTAGAATTCCAAGAACCACTGAAGTGAATCACCTCTCTCAGTTCTTTCCAGGACCAAAGTTATATGATTCTCAAGAAGGAAAAAATAAAAAATAAAGAGGGGGCAAAACACTGGTTTTATCCTCGGTCCGCCGTGTTTGTCTCACTGTTCAGCATCTAAGCAACGCTGAGTCAATGGTCTTAAGTCCATGAATAATAAAAAGCTTTAAATAGCTTCTCTGATTCTCTTTGAGTTTTGGGCAGGGCAAACTATAGAAAAAGCCAAGAGAAAAAGGCAACATTAAAACAAATCATAAGCCTCCATTGGACAAACTGAACTCTGCAGCTGTGTATCCTCAGCAGCCAGTGTCCTGGCTCCCAGGCAGGTCTGAGGTGAGCACAAGAGATGTGCTCCCACGTGGTTCGTCTGCCTTGGAATCTTACGCCAGCTTCCTGAAGCCTGGGCTCGTCCTGTTTCCAGTTCTACCTATGCTGGAGACTTCCATGGGTTTCTGGAGCCTCTGAATAGTAAGTCCCTTCAAAGATAGCCAGGAACTTGGTCTGCTTTGAACGAGGCCAGAAGAACTGAAGTGGGAACAAGGGGACTTTCTGTGGCATCACCAAGAGATTGCTCTGGATCCACTTGGCAGACACCCCACTCACTGGAGTCTGGGAGGTTTCCTCATGTACAAGGGCTGCTAATCACCTCACCGTACAACTCACATGTGGTGGGAGGACCAATGGGCCAGGGTCACACTGGCTGTGCTTAAGGCCCTGCATGGGACACCATGACTCATTATATTGACTACTGGCAAATTCTAATACCTGAAGATACACCATCATTAAGTACAAACAGTTGTCACTTATATGTTTGCAGACCAAAGATCTTAAAAGTGTGGAACAAGAGCAAAATCTCCAGTGCTTGTTTGGGACAGAACAAAAGCATGGCAAAGGCTGAATCTGACCTCTTCCTATAAAAATAATATGCAGAATCCTTGACTGGTCAGACCTGATTTCATTGTTGGGCCTCGCTCAGTGGGGAGCCCCAAAAGAATCTCCAAAGAGAAAGATCAAATCACAAAGCAGCTGACTTCTGTGAAGGAGGTGTCCCCGATGACAAGGTCAGAGCCTGATGAAGGTAGATAAATCGTGCTTCCTGCGTGAGGCTGGGCCACAGGCCCTCCTCCACCCTTCCCACCTCTGCTTCTTGAGAGCCCTGCTTCCTTCTAGCCTGGAGAGCTCCATTTTGAAAACAATGACTCTTTATGGCAAGCTTTCATCCCAGCTTAAGTTCTGAAAAATCAAAGAGCCAATATGTCTGAGCTGGAGAAAGCATCTCTCAGGAATCTGGGAACACTGCCTTGAGTGGTTTGTATTTAGTGGTAATATCTTCTCCTTTGGCTTGTCAGATTTTCTTGCTGTTTTCAGAATGAAACCAGATATAAATAAAGCAAAAAAAAAAAAAAAAAAAAAAGCGCTTGAGATGGGCTACGGATCCCTGGTTTATTTTTGGAGTCGGGAAGCCACACGGTTTTCCGAGCGTGGTTACGTTAGGCTAATGTGCTTTGTCATAAATTTACTATATCCTTCTGCTTGTCTATAAAACAGTCTGCTCCTCATCTTTCTAAACTTGGCCTGGATACAGAACTTTTAACTTAAAATATCTAACAATATGTCATCTCCCCAGAAGACTCATGACAGCTCTTTCTAAGATACATAATATTATTAATTGTTTTTGAGTGTAATTGAACTGTTATGAATCTCAAAAGTATAAAAATGACACTGAGCCATCAACAGCTCTTGAAACATTATATACACGAAAGAAGAAATACTAACAAGTCCAACAGTACTCATAATTTCAAAATTATACCCTTTGAAGCCAAAATGACATGAAGAGAAACAGAAAGAATGTACGAACTTAAAATTGCAATGCTTGAAAATATTACACTTACCTTCTGATAAAAATTAAGTGTGAGCTAAATTATTTTTTATGTTTGCAGTACTGTCAAACAATGTGCTGTCTCCTCAAACTATTTAAAGAGCTATGGCTGGAGTGTGTGGAGAGGCTTCGCACGATACAAACAATGCTGAGCAGGGGAACAACCTGATTTACTTCAATTTCCTCCGATTCATTCAGAGTTTACTGAGCACCTGCAGAGTTCACACCGTACTATGTATCACGGAGAATGAAATTGAAGATGCAGACTAACTAAGCCTCAGAGGAGCTTACAGACTTGCTGCGGGGACCAGAGAAGTACATAAAATCTTAAAAATAATGGGGAAAAAAATTCCTTCATTAAATATTCAAATGAAAGTTCTGGTGATCATATGCAAGGTTAGAGCAGGAAGAACTCCATGTGAGCCAGAGGGTCTGGGGTTGCTCTACTTAAGAACTAGAATTTCAGCTGGATCCTGAAGACAGACTCAAACTTGGAAAGATACTGTCAACTGAAAAAAAAAACAAAAAAGCACAACCTCAAGGTTGAGAATTCTGTTTTATCTGGCAGACTTTCTGAGGACTTCAAGCCCAGGAGACAGCCTCTCAGATAGTTTTAAGGGATTGCTCCAAAAAGACAAGGGAGGAGCCAGGATATATAGAAGGTTTTGCAAAGACCAGTTAGTCAGAACATCAAAAAAGTACTATTAATTAAAAAAAAAAAAGAACCTGGTATCTCAAGTTAAGGAATTTAGTGCTTTCCTGTGTATAGGAAGATGCAAGAGTCTGGGCTCACCGAAATCATCCCTTTGATATATGCACGTTGGCTCTCTAGGGCCAGTATCCTGGCTTCTCATCCTGGGTGCCCTCTGGGTACAGCTAGGGGGTGGCTGCAGTAGCTCAGGGCTTGGCCGGGAGCATCCTAATTGCATCCTGAGTTCCCTCAGGACTTATGGACAGGTAAGCTACAAAGTGCTGGCTTGATGGCTGCAACATCCTTTGTTTACTAAAGACAGCAGGCAATGTTTTCCATTCACAATAGAGAATAAAGAAGCACCAATACTGTTTATAGTACAAGAGGGAGCTTCAATAACGCCCAAAGGCTTAGCAAATATGGAGGAATTGTGAATTGACAACGCATAAGAACTTGCCTTTGTTAACAAAAGAAGTAATCCAAACAAAGGCCCAGACCCCAGGTTACCCACAACTCAACAACACGAAAAGCATTCATTTGATTTTTCCTTCCCAATTGTTTCCTACCCTGCATCCTAGGGTCCCCCCTGACTTGGAATTCTGAGTTCCCAGGGTCCCTTTCTCACTAGACTTGCTTCACAAACCCAAACAGGAGGGACTCTACTGGGTTCATGATGCCACAGACAAACTTCCTGCCCCTGGCTCCCAGGACTGCGGGCATTTTAAGAGCCCATCAAATCAGCCAAAACTGAAAGTGGTCTCTCCCTTCATCTACATAGCATATTACAACCTTTATACTGTAGCCTCTGTGCTATCCCCAGATCGGTGGTTCTCAACCTGGGGTAACTTTGCCCCCAGGGGACATTTGGCAGTATCTGGAGATGCTTTTGTTTTGTCACAAAGGAGAGGAGGATGTGTTTCTAGTGGATAGAGACCAGGAATGCAGCTAAACTTCCTACAATGCATAGGGCAGCCACCCACAACAAAGAATTTTCAGCCCAAAATGTCAATAGCGTTAAGGTTGTGATGCAATGAATATTCACATTCACAACATTTTCTGACCAAATTTATTTTACAAGATGGAGCACTTTTTTTCTTAAACTTGACCTTGACCCAACAAGGGTCAAGGAGGCTCAGCCCGACTTCCAAGGTGCTTTCTAGGGCCTGATCCATGCAGCCCCAAAGTATCCACTCCACTGGTTCTTAACCCGTAAGAGGAGTTCATTGAGGAGAGGGAGCCCTCTGGCTATGAAACATATCCTCTGCTCAAGCGAATCATACACTCATACCTAAACCCAACCAGATATGAAAACTAACGTATTTTGTACCCTTTGTGCCTTTCCAAAGCTAGACACACTTCACATACTTAAATTTTAATATGGAGGAAACACATTATCCAAGTATTTGCTACTTGAGTACTTCCAGTTTTAAGTTTGCATAGGGAAACAAAAGTCCTAACATCAAAGATTCACTTATGAATTGACCATTTATAAAAATGGTTCCCACTGAAACACCCCTTCCAAGTAGTATCCAGCCCTGATGGATCAACAGTTTAATCCTGTCCAACGGTCAAAGGTTATATAACCCTCGGTGCAAATCAACTGTAAAATGAAGAGGAGACTTTGGCAAAACATGTGGGGTTTCATCAACTCAACTGAAGTGACATCAGAGAAATGCTCACATTATACTCAAAACCATTGATTTTGCAAACTCAGACCAACCAAGAAAGAGAAAATAAGAGGATAACAATAGTTTTATTAGACTGATATAAATATCAAAGAATTAAGAAAGGCTCTTAGAAAACTGAAGGCCTAACTTTGCAAGAAAAACAAACAAAAGGCTCTGATAATTGTACAAAAAAAGCAAGTGTGAAGTAAAAAATAATATGGTGCCAGTATGCAATTTTATCTGAAAAATTATGGGAAAAAATTCAACTGTTGACTTTTTTGTTCCAAGAATTGGACCATAGTTGCATTTACAATTGAAAATGTTTTTGATATAAAATAGATGCATAATTGTAAGTTTCAGCTTTCAAGATTAAATCCCCAATTTCCCTCTGCATTTGCTGTTACATTTTGCTCTCCATTTAGGCTGGTCCACCTCAGGTGAGCCTTCTCCAGTGCCAATTACCTTCACACCATGGGTCTCCTCTGGAAGATCCTGGCCACCCAAAGCAAAAGCAGAACTACAAGACAGGCTAAATCCCTTTCCAGTCCCACCTCGTAGCCAAACTTGCCTTTCCCAGATGGGGTGATTCTTCCTGGAAGGGCCCAGCAGCCTCCCTCACCTCTGTCTGACAACCACAACTGATTTCCAAAAAGTGAAGACTACAAGGTATAAAAGTCTGAAAGCACAAGATCCACATTCAAATCCCACTGCTCTTAGAATAAAATTCCCACTCCCAGCCAGAGCCCATCAGACCCTGAGTAATCTGGACCCCACCTGCCTCTTCATTTAAACCTCCTTCAACTTCTTCACCCTCTTTAACAAGGCACACAGTTATCTCTGGTCCTCAAACTCACCAAACCTTTTCCTACCCGGTAGCCTTTGCACATGCTGTCCCATTGTCTGGAATGCTTTCCCCCAGTTCTTTCCAGTCTGATCCCCAAGTATCAGTCTATTTTTTTTTTCTCACCAGTCTATTTAAAGTACCCTCAATATTCTACCCGTACTTAGTAGACACTGAAAAACTATTTGTTAAATGGATGAGTAGTGGATAGATAGATGAACGGATGAATAAATGGATGGATGGATAGATGGATGGGTGGAGTTAATTTGTGGGGAGAGTCTTTCAATATCTACTGTCAATCGCCATTGTTCCCTCAGGCCATTTTCCAAGCAATTGTTTCTCTCCCTTGGATCATTTGAGATTGAATCAGTGAGTCCAGAGCTGAGCAGGAAAGAGCCTGATTAAGGTCACCGCACCAACCCCCAGGGGTGGTTCCTATCATCCATTTTCTCATGCTCGTGTCAAGTCTTGCTTCCAGCCCCTCCAGGGGCAAGGCTTCTCTTATGTCCCCATGGATATGTCCACACACTCTGCCCGTTGTGAAACTGGTCCTGATTTTCCCAGCCTAGATTCCTCTCTGCTTAACTTCACCCCATTAGTCACCACTCTCTCCCTCTGGACTACAGCAAACAACAACTCTGTGGAACTCACGTTCTCCCCCTGGCTTCCCACACCTTCCCAGTTTCACACCCTACTCCTTGATGAAATAGCATGGCATGAACCATGCAAGAGGAGTTTACACAAATGGTCTGAATTAGAACTTGGTTAACGCCAGCCTCACCTCACCCACCCATCTCTCTCTCATCCATCATGCCTTTGCCCCATTCCCTCTGCCTCCAATTGGTTTTATTTTCCCATTACACAATTCTTTCAGAACAGTCCTCTGCTGGAATATAAACACCAAGTTTCTGGAAGGCTACACAAGAGTTTTTCATGACGGTGGCCTCTGGAGAAGGGAGGGTTGTGGGGCAAAAGAGATTTTTTTGCTGTTGTTGCTACTTTTTGGTGCTATTTGCATTTTTAAACTGTGTGCATTTGCAAATATTGTTTTAAGTGTGGTAAAATACACCTAACAAAATTTTCCATCTCAACCATCTTTAAATATACAGTTCAACACTCACATTGTTGTGCAACCACGGCCACCAGAGATACAACTTTTTCCATTAAAATGTTTTAATTAAATGTTTAAAGTGCAGTCCTTCATAAAGGAGCTCTACAGAAGGGAAGAATCAGGACTAAGGATGCTATAGCTGGCATAAGCAATTGAAAACAAGTATTAATGTCACCTAGCCATTTTTGAGATATTAAAAACTTTAAAAAGAGGGTGATGGGTCTTTCATAAAAAAGAAAAATAAAGGGAGAGAAGGAATAAAATACCAAAAAAAAAAAATCTGAAAAATACAGTTCCCCACAGACACATTATTTATAATAATGATGGACCAAAATAAGTATGTGCATTTTCAGTCAAGTATAGAGAACAGACATCTGAACAAAACTGAATTATGGCTATCACAGCAGTTTGTGGAAAAAAAATGATTAGCTTTATTACTACAAAAGTAGTTTGAATAGGAGTCTTCCAGCTGTTAAATCTGATCATCAGAATGCTGCCAATTTTCTCTGCCACATCATCTTTTTTGTGCAGTGGGGAACTTGTTGCAATTAAGGGATTTTCTCACTTCTTAATAATTCTCAGATTTGGAAGGTTTTTCTTGTAACTATCCAAGTAATGGTGTCATGCTCAGCTCCTTTTATATAATTTTATGACTTGCTGGAAGTGGCAGAGACTTGCCACACAAAAGGATGGTGATTGTGTGTGTCTCTGCTAGCTGTGCTCCAGGTTAAATTTCCCAGTTCTGACAGCATGAAGGCTGCAGCAAACCTCTGATTGCAATTTCTGCCATCAAAACACTCCCTTAAATCCCACATGTTTCATAGGACAAGCACACTGTGCCCGTCCCTGATGGGTTCCAGCTTCCATTAAGTCTGACTTCTCCTTGGAGTAAGTGTTCTTTCAGCACTGATATCTCAGTTCTGAATTGCAGGCACTGGCTGATTCAAGAAAGGCTAGATATCTGAAAAAGAGGGTGTCTAGGAGACCAGTTCTGTTTAGTAATTAAAAAAAAAAAACAAAAAACAAACCCTGAAGCATTTTTAGTTTGCAACTCACAATGGTCCTTACACATTTGTTCCAAATCCCTCTCCTTCTCTACTCCCTGCCCCATGCACGATCACACTGTACTACAACACAGCTGCTTTTTACACGGAAGAACCCCCAGCAAGCCACCCGGCTATCACAGTTGATACTCTGACCTAACTGTAGACTAGTCTAGGTTCCGTGAGGTTAATTTAACATAACAGAAGCTGAGACTGAGGGGTCACAATCAGAGAATAGGAACAAAACTGGGAGAAATATCCATGTGTCTGACGTTAGCTCAAGACTCTGAAACGGTACACGAACAGAAAACTAAAAATACTAGCATCATGCCAGGAGTAACATGCTGAACTAGGATCGGGGGTATTTACATTCAAATTCTAACTTCAACGTTTACTAGCTAGATGTCTTACATTAAGTTGCAACCTGATAGTTCCTCTCCCTATATAATGGGGTGATTATTACCCACCCAGTGTGCAAGGTTCTTAAGGGAATAAAACAATGACAACGCACAGTAGAGAAACTACGAAGGATATGTGTACAGTAATTTGTCCCTTTTCTGTTCTTAGTGGTGTATCAGTGGGGGGAAATGCACTGCCCAATACTGATGTCAGTCTAGCTAAGTGCTATGTGAGGTTCCTACAGCTGCCATAACGGACCACCACAAACTTGGTGGGCTCCGACAACAGAAAGGTATTCTCCCATGGTTCTGGAGGCCAAAATCAGTGCCATGGGGTCAAAATCAAGATGGCAGTGGGGCCACTCTCCCTCCAGAAGCTCTACGGGAGAATCTGTGCCTTGCCTTTTCCAGCTCCTGACACCTGCCAGCGCTGCTCGGCCCACAGCCCCCTCCCTCCAGCCTCCCAGGCCAGCGGCTTCATATCGCCTTCTCTTCTCTATATGGGTCAAATCTCCCTCCGCCTCCCTCACAAGCATACATGCGATTAATTTAGGATCAACTCAGATAACCCAGAACAATCTTCCTGTTTCAAGGACCAGAAATTAACACCATATAAGGTAACACTTACAGGTTCCAGAGACTAGGACCTGACACTGTGGGGGAGGGCATTTTAAAGCCCACCATAGATATCAAAGATGGAAAGTACAAATAAATCAGGAAAAGAAGCTTAATAAGCAACTTCTAAAAAATTCTAATTACTCCTTGAAGTAGAAATCACATTAAGCTTTTTGCCTAATTTACACTGGGGTACGAGTGAGCGATACCAGTCTTCCTGGCAGTAGTAAGACAGAGCCGTTAAATGGACATGAATGTGGCTTAAGAAATAAAACCAGAAGGATGAGCCTAGCAGAAGACCTAGCAGGTGCATGGGAGCCATGCATAAGGCAGTTAGAAAAGCATCTGGACCCCAAGGAGGGGCTCAGAAGAGGCAGACCACCTCCCTCTCACGTTCTAACTTATCTGAGAGCCATTTCCATGCACCAGCCACAAGGGAAATGAGAAACTGCCTACCAAACATCAGTCTGTAGGTCCATTCTTTCAGCCCCTTCAACAGATGCTTATCGAGCATGTACTAGGTGCAGGGCACTACCGACAGCACTGGGGAGGAAGCAGCCGATCAAATGGATAAAAATGCATCCTCTTGGGAGGCCCACATCCTCATGAGAGTTAAGTCACTCCAACACAGCAACTGTTCTTAGAGGACCTACTACGTGTCAGATACTTTGGTGTACGTGACAGAATCTATTCCTCTACCGAACTCACTTTGCAAAAGCAAGTCAGTGCTATTTCTGGAAAAGTGGCCTGTATCCTGTGAAGTGGACACTCAGTCCTCCAAGAGATCCATCCTGCTGAAGGTCAGGGTAGAACCCAGAGCACTCGGACAAGCCCCCTCCTGGGGGGAAGGCATTTTTTAGGCTATGGAGTGGTACCGGGAGCCACCCTGTTCTACCTCCTCACCTTGTCAACCTCACATAACAGATCCTGAGAGCTCCTCCTGTCTCTCTGATTACATACTCCATGCTTCCCACAGGAGGGATGCATGATTAAGTGGCATTCAATCTTCTCTGCTGGGTGATGTCAGGCTTGGCGGCATCACCACACAGAGTGGGCACCCCAGTGGCTGGAGGGGGAGCCATTCTGAGCAAGTGAAGAGTGGGGATGCAGGGGCAGAAGAGGAGAGGGGAAGGCAGCTCCTTTTCATTCTGCATGTGAGCCTCTGTGGGTCCCATAAATTCCTCTGCCCTGTATATTTCACTCAGCTGTCTAAATGAGGTTTGCTCATATAGCCACCACTGTGCAGAATCAATCATGCCCTTCTGCACAGAATGTTAATTGCATCCCTCTCAGAAAAAAAAAAAATTGGGGCATACTGCAGAGACCTTAGAAGAAATTCCAAACCATTTTTTTTTTTTCAAATTTACAATACTTTTTAAATTGCCATATGAAGTAAATAGTCACCAACTCAGGCGTGATCCAGCTGCAACCCAGGTGCCTTTTTCAAGGCTGGGGAGAGAAATATTAAGAAACCTCTTTGCACTTCCATCAGTTGTTCCACACAACACTTCCAGAGTCAGCTGCCGAGCTGCCTGAATAAAGAAGCTGGTAGCACTCCCAGGAACGAGCATTCTGGCTAACTCCACACAAAACATCCCATTCAAAATAACCTGGGCTGCAAATCTCCATTTGTATCTGGCAGGGGTTGACTTGTCTAAGAGGTAGGAAAGGAAAAGGAAAACAACTAACAGAATCATCTCCTCCTCCCCATTCCTTATAACCAAAAGCAGTCAATATAGGAGGCTGCCCATTACCAAAGTAAAATTTTAAGTATCTGAGAGACAGCTGGAAAAGTCTGTATCAAGTCACCATTTAAGGGGCTAGAACTCAACAGTCATGTCTGTTTCAGGGAATCTTACTTTTTATTCTATAGAGGTCACATTATTAAACCACAGATCATGAGATTAGGTGCTTAAAGAGGGCAGAGATGCTCTGAAAACACACACACACACACACCTCTTTGCATGATGGGCAAAGAGCTGACTCCCTAGCCAGAGCCTTCAAGGATCCCACTGTTTCCAAAAAGACCGGATGGACACTGTGACAACCACACTGCCTCCCACATTTTGGGAACATGTGAAAAATACGGTATGCTGCTTGCTGGTATGTGGTCCGAGATGACTCATAAATCTTCCTTTATCTCCTTCGTGGTGTTAGCAGAAAAGGATGAGTTGCTTTTTTCCATCTCATTCTCCCGTCTATCTGTCTGTTAGCCGTGCCCTTGAGCAAAGATTACTGATGCCCTGCCTTTGATATATGACACATCACCCGCAGCAGCTTTTCATCAAGTGAATTAACCTGGAAAAATGCAAACCCACCTGCCAGTTGCTTCCAAACTTTGCGCAATTCCTTTGTGTACTTCCTCTCTAGTGTGCATCAGGCAGGAAGGCAGCAAGGGCAAGCTCAAGAAATATGGAAAATTAAGAGAATCTAAACTGGAGGCTCTGGGAAATAACTCACCGCTGGACTCAGCGGCTTTTGCATAAAGACTTTAGGGAGGGGTTGAAACTAACAGCCCTGGCTAAGCCACACTTTAGGATTGCTTTGCACCTGAGCTGGAAAATGCCATTTTCCCCCCGTCATTTACTCTGTGTGTCTGGAATAATGACAAGAGCCTTGGCAGCCGTTGATGACATGGTTACAGAAACTATTTGGTGATTTCTAATCAATAATCTAGACGGGCTGAGGGGGATCCTGGAGCAGGAAGGAGCAGGCAGACAGGAGAAATAGGGAGAAAGTGAGAGGCTCAGTCAGGGATGAGGGAAACTGAAGAGAAGGGAAAGCAAGGCTGAAATGAGTCTCAATCCTGCCAGCCTCTCCCACCACTGGGTTCACTGACAATCAGTTTTGGAAGCCTCCAGATTATCATGCAAGAGTAAATGTAGGTAGCACTTTGGTATCTTGAAGGAACTCCCAGTCCACACATTCTAACACAAAGCACTTCAGAAAGTATCAAGTTGGCCCCCCCACGTTGTCCAGCTAGAGAGAGGTGAGGGTCACAGAGTGCCCCTGGCCCATTCAAGGTCATACAGCTAAGCAAGGTGGGACCAGGGTGGGAACCCAAGCTCCTCAATTCTAAGGCTTTATCCAGTACAACACATGACCTTCCAACTAGACTTAGTTCCCCCGACTTAGCCCACCCCCACTCCCCAGAAAATAAACATTTATACTGACTTGAAACTGGATAGAATTTGTCGCATGGTGGAATGAGAAAGATTTCTAAGCTAGGACAAAACTAGACTGGGTATCTCTTGTTTACCCAAGTAGCAAACGTTTTTCTCACTCTCATCCTTGATTCTGATAATAAAGCAGTTATTCTTTTCAAGGTGACACCCACTGTGTGTGACTACTTGAAGGCTTGTGATGAGATCTTCCTGTAATATATTCTTAAGGAAAAAAAACTAAAATCCAAAGAGCCCAAACTATCAATCACAATTTCTTGCCCACATTCTAGTTTTCAGGGAAAGTTACAAAGACTGGGTTTGTTTTTTAAGGGCATTATTAAAAAATCTGTCTTTGGGTAGTCCTGGGCTTGGGACACAGGCAATCCAACCTTCTACACCTACATTTATATTTCTGGCCAACATGAACAGATTTTCTGAAATGGCTCTGAAATCTTTCATTGTCAAGGAAAGATTAAATTTTATTATCCACTATTCTTCCTAAGGAAACAAAGGACAGTACTGGATTTTAGAAAGACTTTTCACAAATAAAACTTGAAGGGAAAGTGGTGTCTTGTAGGCATCAGTCAGGAAACTAAATTATCCAAGACACCCTGTTTCCTGAGCATTCTGGCGAAGTTTGAAAATTGAAATAAGAACAGGATAATGTATGCACACCCATTGGCTGATTAAAATAAAATAGATTTCCATGCCCTCAGGGAGTCCGTTTCTTTGCTGGTAGGAAGAAATAAGGCTTCTTTTCCTTCTGGTCAAACTAATATTTGCCCATAAAATGGTGCCTCCCTGGCAAAGACAGTGGTAGAAAGTGGATGAACAGATTACCTTGGAGTTTCTGACAAATCTAGTTATAGTTGGGACCATATAAAGTTATCAATAAGATAACAAAAACACCTAAAATTTTTTGAGAGCTTACTATGGACTGGTCTAATAACTTAGTCTGTGTTGTATCACTTAATGTCCCCAACGATCCTGTAAGAAAGATACTCTTACTAACCCCACTTTACAGGTAAGGAAACTATGGCTCAGAGAAGAGAGTACTTTGTCCAAGCATTGCAGCCGGTAAGTGGGGGAGCTGAGATTCAAACCTGGGTGATCCATCCCCAAAGCTAGTAACATTTTACAAGGTGAAGGTGGCCTAGGTCTCTGTGTTAACAGCCTGATTCAGTGCCAGGACACTGCATATCTTCACCCAGAGGAGAAATGAAACATGGTTCTGAAACTCACCCAGTGTCAACACACAACGCCTAAGCCCTCATGCCGATACAGTGCCCTATTCACCTCCCGCTCTGTGTTTGGGAGATAAAACCTTGATATCCTTCAAAAAGGTATGCCAAAACCCCAGGGAAATAATTTTTTAATTTTTGTATTTTTAGGCCACATTCTCCTAACACTCTTTCTCAGGTATCACTCCATTTTTTTTATTGTGAAAACTTCCTACTGAAACCATTTTCAAATGTACAGTTCAGTGGCATTAAATACATTCACATTGTTTTCAACTATTATTGCTACTCATTTTCAGAACTTTTTTGTTATCCCCGACAGAAACTATGTCCCCATCCAACAATTACTCCCCAGTCTCCCTCCCCCAACCAGCAGTAACCCACTGTTCTCCTTTCTGTCTCTACGAATTTCACTACTCAAAGTACCTCATATAAGCAGAATCATGCAACATTTGTCCTCTTGAGTCTGGCTTCTTTCACTTAGCTTAATGTGTTCAAGGTTCATCCATGTTATAACAAGTATCAGAATTTCCTTCCTTTTTAAGGCTTAATAATATTCCATTGTGTGCACACCACATTTTTTAAAAATGCATTTGTCTGATGGGCATCTGAATTATTTCTACCTTTTAGCTATTGTGGATAATGCTGCTACCTACATGGGTGTGTAAGCCTCTATTCATGTCTTTGTTTTCAGTTCTTTGGGGCATATCCTCAGAAACAGAACTGCTGGGTCACATGGTAATCCTACATGTAACTTTAAGGGATGTTCCTCCAACTTCTAAACATTGTTTAAACATTTCTAAGTAGATGGCAAGCTCCACATGGATAACAGCCTTACACTCAGGTAATACTGGAGCCTTGGACCTAGAACAGTAAGCTTTCTCACTAAATCTCAATGGATATCTATAAATCCATGAATGAACCAGATCAAATTCCAGTTCTCTGGAGTGAGGGTTGGGACAGCACATACGTGTGGAATTGCCCCTCCTCATGGAGCCTACAGCACAACTCAAGTCTACATAACTATTTCATGCCCCTATTTTTCTCTATCACACATACCCAGGCACATGTATACCCTGATGCCAAAGAACATAAAAAATATTCCAAAGGCAAACATCAAAAAGTTTGGGGGAAAAATCAGTCAGGCTTTATCTAGTTCATGGATGGATCTGAGGTCTTTATCCACCTTCTATATCCATCAGGAGTGAGGCGTGAGGAATCAGCAAAGAGTCCTTTCAACCTGGCCCTTGCTGAGCTTTCCATTATAAAATATGGGGATGGGGCCAGGGGAGGGTGGCGGTGGTGACGGAAGGCTTTGCTTCCGCCACTATTGGAATATCAATACCTCTTTTAGTTCATTAATTCATCAAGAGGGTATTTTCAACACATTAAATCCAATTTCAAAAAAGAATGAGCTGACACAGTCAAATGCACATGACCAAAATCCATAGTGTGCTTCCCCCGCTGCCCTTTGCAGCCACTCTCAATCCCATCTTGGGGGTCCGGGCATCCATTACTCCAGTAATTGGCAGGCCTGACTGAGGACGGGGAAACTCCAGCCCCGTCGCCGTCTGGGCTTTTCATTACTTAAGTGCATTCTGACTTCAACTATATTAATGGGGCTCCAAATTTTAACTATTGATGGCTTTCAATAGGAATTTACATTTCTGTCCTCCTGGGGACCACCCATCACTAAATTCTCACCTGTGGTGAAGACAGCCACACGGGGAATTGGTTTCAAAGACAGAAAGCAGTGATAATATATGCAATGCACCTTACTACCGGCAAATACATATAATTGTCTTTTCCCTCTTTTTCTACATTAAATTTTCAACTCTTTACTACATCTTTTAATGAAAGTACTGACTGAAAAATATAAACATGGATACATAATTCCCAGCGAATTGGTCTGAGTGTAACTTGTAAAACCTGGATTAATGGTACAAAGCATGTACTTTATAAAAATAGCCTGTAGAAAAAAGCATTAAGCAATTACAACTCCAGCTCTGAAGGCTCCAATATTATAGGGTAATATTTCCTTAATGTTAGACTTCATTAACCCTAAGATAATCTCTCATAAATTTTGCTGATTTTTAAGGAGAAAAAAATAAATTATGTTTATTAAACTACTGAATATGTTTATGAAAACAAGACATAATCTAGTGCCATAAACTTCTTGTCTTTATCTGAATGATCAAGGAGCTCATAAATAAAATATCACATAACAAAGTGAGTGTTAAAATTCATTACTGTAATAGCTATGCTCATGATCTATTTCATTAACATTCCTCCTCTCCTTGGATAAATGGGCTTCTTAGCCTACGAGAGGAAAGCCATTTACAAGACAAAATACTAAGCCGCTTTTTCTCATTTTCCCTTATCTCTTCTATTCCTAACTTTCTAAATTAATTCTTCTCTTAAATCTTATTGTTCCTTTCAGTGTAACTCACAGCACATTAGAGAGAGTGGAGAGAAATAGAAGCAAAGAAATGGGTCTATAGAGTATAAGTTAATTAGGGATCTAAGTGACTAGTGATGAGATTTGATGACATGGAGCCCCAAAGTGAATTTAGAAGCTTATCTTCTTAAAATATTTGAGAATAAAATACAAATAATAGAACCACAAGAAATATTCAGTGTATCAAACAATCAACACGAGTTTAGTAACTGAACTCCATTTCCTATTTAACTATATATTGCAGTTTCCATGTACAGGATTTGCTAACCTTTATCTTCGGTGATCTTCCAAGTAATTTTATTTTTATAGATGTGTGTATATACAAATACTGAGAGAGAAAGGCAAGTGCTTGCCTATGAGTTACCAAAAATAGACAGATGTGTATAGATGGGACTCTAAACTCACAGGTGAAACATACCAACTCAAATCACCAAGTGGACTTCTTAACTAAAAAAAAACAAACAAACAAAAAAAAAAACAGCAAAGCAACAACAGCGATGGTTCTATGTCCTCCCCTGGCCATTTGCTTAATCTTAATTCAGTAGAGTCCTAGGACGCAGTATCCTCTACCCAGATAATAACCAGAGGATGCTGTTTATGATAATGGCAGAAATTAAAACAGAATTTTACAACCGCTGAGCTGAAAGAACGCAAAAATCCCCACACGAATATTAAACAGTGTAAATAAAAAAGAATCCACTCGTTTTTATTTCCAACTACATACCAATTTATCTGGCACTGATTTGGTGTAGAGACCACATTCACAAAACTCCACATGTATGTAGATAATCAAAGTAGACTCAACAAGCATTTATGTAGAGTCCTTCTCCCTGTATGTAGGAGAAATGAGGTACATGGGGCAGATGAAGGTAGACATCATGCCCTCACGAATGCCCTTCCATTTGGTGCACGTGGTCTGGTAGTTGACTTATCACCATGAGCGAGATGGTGGTCAGTCTGTACTGGAAGGCTAACACAGTGAAGAGAGCAAGCAGTGCTGACAGCTTCCAGCCAGGGCTTTAGGGATGAGATGACACTGAGCTGGGTCTTCAAAATAGACAGGATTTTGATTATCTTAGAAGAGATTTCAAGTGGAAGGAATTGGGTGGGCAAGTTTCCTTTCAGCAGGCAGGAGACTGGACAAGAGAACTTAGTTTTCAACTCCACAAACAGATCAAGCACCTGGAGGCAGCCCTAACCGGCCCTCCCAGAGAGGCTGGGAGCATTCCCATGCAGGAAGGAACTGTGAGCCCCAGGACTCCTAACACTTTCACACTGTTTTCCCTTAAAATAGGATGTGTGGTCCCAAAAGTATCTTCCATAGTTCGCGTGCCACACCAGGGCTTAGTAAGAAAATTCTCTTCAAAAAGAGACACACAACTTAGGGTTGAGTCAAGTGACCAGCTTTAAATAAAAATAGCTGACAAATGCAAAGTGTTTCCCATGTCCTGGGTGCTGCACTAACTGTACACACCACATTAACTCATTTCATCCTCAGAACAGCTCTACTATTACCTCCACTGCACACACAAAAAAATAGAAGTAAAAGAGGTTAAGTGACTTGCTTGAGGTCACACAGCTAATAAACAGCAAGGCTGGGATATGAATGCAAGTGGGCTGATGCCAGAACCCCCACTCCTAACAGTCACATGTGGCAGAGATTGCTGTGTGCTCATCCAAATCCATTTCCTCTCCCTCCTGGGCACAGAGCTGAACTACATTTCCCAGCCTCCCTGCAGTTAGGTGTGACCATATGATGGAGTTCTAGCCAATGGAAGATGGGAAGTGACCTATGCCATCTCCAAGCCCGGCCCATCAAAACCTCCCATAGAGTCCTCCACATTTTCTCTCTTGCCCTGTGTGCTGACTGCACGAAAAGCCTCCAACAGAGAATTTGGAGGCCCCCAGTAATGGGGAAAGGAGGAGTTGGAAGGATGAGGAAATGCAGTAGACAAAGTCTGGGTCCCTAAGTCACTGTGTGGAGCAGAGCTTCCACCAACACAAAACCCACTTGGTTTTTATGTGAAGTGAAAAATAAATTTATATTTATTTCTGTTTTATTTATTTTTATATATGCATATATTTGCGTATATATGTCCATAAAATACATATGTATATATTTGCATATATATTTTTTCTATTTCTTTCTAAGCCTTGGAAATTTGGTTACAGCAGGATGCCTACTCTAACTGATACATGACACAAATCTGTCTTCTGAATCGTCCCTCTGGCCTCATGCTGTCAATGGTTGAAAAAGAGATTTCAGAGTCCTTGCCAAGAATGTGGCAGTCTAGCAAAAAACTGAAGAAAGTAGTCTAGAATCAGTTGAACCAGAGCTGGAATCCAGATCATCCAATTTACTAGCTCTGTGACCTTGGGCAAGCTACTGAACAGGTCTGTGCTGTGGAGCCCTAGATAAAATTACAGTAAAAATTAAGGAGAAATATGTATGTAAAAGACTTAGAACAGTGATGGACACATAGAAAGCATCCGATACTAGTATCCTCATTATTTTGTTATTAGGTTTTTTCACAAAATGAACACCTGTATCAGTTAGGATTATGTTCAGCTACAGAGAACAAAAACAAAACAAAACACTGAACTATCAGTGATGCAAACAAAGTAGAAACTTATCTCTCTGGTACATAAAAGAAGGGAAAAGGTGTGCAGTCCACGGCTGGTATGGGAGCTCCGAGAAGTCCTCAGGGACACAGGTTCCTTCCAATTCTATGCTCTGCCATGCCTAGCATGTGGCCTTAGTCCTCATGATCCAATATAAATGTTGGCATTCTGGCGATCACAATCAACTCTATGTAGACAGCAGAATGAGAGAAAACAAGAAAGAAACATCCTCGCCCTTTAAGACAACTTTCTGGAAATCCTCCATAATACTTTCATTTAGCCACATGGCCACATCTAGTTCCTAGCTGCAAGGGAGGAGGAGGTGGCCATACACAAAGCTAAAAAACCAAGGTTTTTGTCAGGAAAAGGATGGAGAGATGAGATATGGGAAGCAACCGGAAATCTCTTCCGAAACACAAGAATCAGCAAAAGCACAGCTACACTCCTCATCCAAAGCTCTGGTGAACTTAAAAAAAAAACCAAAAAACAAAAAAACAAACAAAAACTCCTTTAAAAAGCCAATTTGTGATAATTCCACTACAATTTCTACTCCTGCCTTTCTACAATCCATTCTCCACACACCAGGAAGAGTAATATGTTAAAAATGTAAGCCACACCCCTACTTAAAACCCTCCAAAGGCTTCCCACTGCAAATCAAATTGCAAAGTATGGGTTTATTTGTAGCAGAAGGTCCCACCTGGTCCAGCTCTGTGCACCCCTCTGACCCCATGGCAAGCCATGCCCGACTGCCCCCTACAGCAAAGCCGGGCTGGCTTTTGCAGCTGTGATGGTCACACTGCGAACACTCTGGCTTGCAGCTGCCTAGAGCCTTGGCACTGTATGTTTTCTTGACAGAAATCTCATTGCTCCTGGATCTTCCTTTGACGGGCTCCTTGTTGTCACTCGGATCTCAGACTTCAAAACCATCTTATCAGAGCTTTCTCTGACTCCCAAATCACACCCTACCTAATATACAGCACATCACCCTACCTTAACTCTCAGCAGTGCACTCATCATGCTCTGATATTTGTCTTGTTTATATGTTGGTCTCTTCCCTTACTTGAATGTGTGTTCCCCTTGGAGAAATGTCCATCATATTCATTATGCCAAAAACTCCCAACCCCACCCTCTGCAACTCCTAATTATCACCTAAGTGGACACTCATTTATTGAACAAATACTGACTGAACACCTGCTCTGTGCCAGGCCAAACCACAGGGTGACATGATACTGCCCCAACCAAAGCCCATTTTTACTATGTAAGCTAACTGCGCTGACAGACATATCTGTCTGAAAGATGTTCCTTCGATTAAGACTTTTCTGAGACTCTGAGTACAATAAAATGATGTTCAAGGAGTCCAGTAAAGGGACCTACTGAACCTGCATTTACGTAGATGAAGGAGGGAGGAGACTGTTTTCATGTCATCCTAAGAACCTCAAAGTGAATAGCCACCAAAGGATTAAAAAAAAAATGGCCCATGAGGTTAGGAACACATGCTGGCCCTGGACACAATCCAGCTTTTTTTTTTTTTAGTTTTTAAAGGACAGATTTATGCCCACAGATGTCCTCTGCTCAAAATCCAAGGAGTGCAACTGCAGGAAAAGTTATCCAGCAACAGTCTGTGGCTCCCAAGGACCCTGGGTGGATGTGAGGTTGTAGCCAACACATGCAGAAGAGACTCAGAAGTGGTGCTAACTGACAGGGAGGAGGCGGAAGGGGGTGGGGGACAAAAAGTGCATGCTAGCTAGAAGAGGAGAACCAGGAGCAAAAAGAGAAAAAGGGAAAACAAATCTAAGAAAGCCCAGCTATTAAAAATGCTGAGTTGAAAATGTTTCAGATGGCCTCTGACATCTAATAAGTCATCTGTCTCTCTCAATACAGAAAAGTCATTACTTACCAGTGAACTAATACCAGCAACTGTGACAAGTAAAAACAACAAAGCCCATAAAAATATAAAAGTTCACCCCTTGCAGTTAGGCGAAAAAAAAAGAATGTATTCAATTTTTCAGATGAAAAACATTTGAACTGACTGAATTTATTGTAATGCAACTTGTATTATATGTTGGGAAAATGAAAAGGGAAAAAACTGCCCGTCTTCAACTTTCCCTTGGAAAACAGAACACAATACGGTTTTTGAGAGCGTGAACTCTTCATAGAAACCAGTCATAAATATCAACATGGCATCCTGGCTACTGGCCATCAATTCTCATAACAGAGGCATGAATTAATAGCACCATCTGCCCTGCCTACCAATACCTCTATATAACCACCTCCTCAGAGGGTATAACCCAGACCCAATGTCCAGAATGAGGAATGCAGGTCAGAGAAAGGAAGAGCTGCAGAGCCTTTGGGCCAACCACACGCATGGGAGGGCTCTTCCTTTCTGGGCGAGGCTGGAAGCAGTAGGGTATCTAAGCAGATCAGGAAAAATGAGAGCACAGGGATGTCCTCAAGGGCAAAAGGAGGTTTGCCTTCGCACAACCATAAATGCCATTGCCATTCTAGGACTCATCTCTGATTCTTCTGTTTCCTTCATTCCTGCAGCCAACCTATTGCAAGCACTGAGCTGATCTGCAACACACAGCCTGTGTCTCTCCACTCCCTTTCATCTTGACTGCCCACTCCCCAGCTCAACCACCACATCTATCTCAGAAACTACCGCAATAACCTCTAACCGAAGCCCCAGCTTCTATTCTTGCCTGCCCAATTTCCAACGAGCAGCCAGCGTGGTTTTGAAACACACCAGTGAGATTCCACCATCCCACCACTTAAAACCTGTCACTGGCTTCGGTGGTTTCCCATAGCACAAAGAATCTTACCCCAACTCCTTCCTAGGCTCAACCATCTCTGTGACTGGCTCTGGCCCCTTCTCCTCCTCCAGCCTCTGCTTCCCACATGCCCAGCCAACCCCCCACCCAGTCTCCTCTCCCTTGCTTGAATTCCCCTGGGGTCTTCGCTCCTACTGTTCCTTCTGCCTGACCCCCTCTCCATTGCTTTGCACAGCTGCCTCCTCACCACTCAGCTCTCAACAGCTGCTTTTCTGAAGAGGACCTTCCTGGACAGTTCATCAAAATTAGGCATCTTCCTTCAGGTCACCCTCTAGTCCAGCTCCCTATTTTATTAGAACCATAGGAAATTGTCTCATTGAGAAATTTTTAAATTTATCATTGTCTTCCCTAACTAGAATGTAATTTCTCCAAGTGTAAGGTCTCCCTCAGCCCCGTCCACCGATGCATTCCTAGCACTTTCAACTACTCCATCAAGTGCCTGGTACACAGATGGCGTTCAGTAAATGTTTGCAGAACGAATGGATCAGTCAGATGAAAGGGTGATAAAGGTGAACAGACCCCTCGAGATTATCTGACTCTGACTCACAACTTCCCCCATCTTACGTACAGAAGGACAGAGCCATAGGAAAAAAGTTAACCCATCTGCAGTCCCAGTTACCACACAGCATGGTGCTCCTCCCCTGTGCCATCTGTGCCGTCTTCCCACTGCTGAAGGCAGGAGGTGTGAAACAGACACAATCCCAGACCACTCCTAACTAGTGAAGAACAGCTCAAAGCTGGGGGACAGAGAATACTGCACACCTCGGAGAACTGCAGAGGTAAGGAGGATATAGAAAAATGATGGTATCTCAAAGTGACTACCCAGCTATAACTCAGACTGGAATTGGTCTCAGAATTGCAGGAGTGAACGAATCCAAGGCAAACCACAGAAGCAACAAAGTCTTAAGTAAACAAGCACATCAGAAGACAAGAAGCTCATTATTCTAACTCAGGCTTTCTCTAACATGCTCCTGGAGTGTCAGTCCTAACACAGTGATTACAGAGAGAGATGAGGACACACCCCCGACGTAAGGGCTCTGGTCCCAGCTCTGCGTCTAACTTGCCCTAGTTCAGGTGCTTAACCTCCCTGGGCCTTGTTCAGGATTAAATCAGACTGGGCTAGACATGTGTCATTGGTGTACACTTGACTTGGCTAAACTCAGGTATACCACATATACTTTTTACAGAATATTCTGACATCAGCAGATTTATTTTTAGCAATTTTGTAATATCTCCAAATATAAAAGCCAGGATCATTTGCCAATGACCCAAAAGGTATACACACACACCCAAGTAGAACACGAAAACAAAATCCTATCATTAAGTTCTAGTTAATGCTCTTTGTTGAGCACTGAAGGCTCTGAGCCTAAGACTTGATTTTTAAAAAAAAAAAAAAAAACTTATCAAGCATTAGAAAGGCATTAAAGAGAGACCAGCATCAAAATGGTGCTTTTTCCTAAATGGAATCCAAAGGATTGCAACAGAATTGAAAAGGGACCAACGTGCTCATCGTGTGAGTCCATGCCACTTCAAATCATCCTACATGCCTGTTGACTCATATCCCACTTTAGAAAATTCTGGTTTCAGCACACAATCCTGAAGGCCTCCACTAATGTTTACCACTCTGTGACTGGAGATCAGTGGGAGTGACCCATTTGATGAAAGAAGCAATGGATTTAACAATGCTGATAAGACTGAAAGAGGATTTCTTAAAAGTAAATGAGAAACACAGATCATTGGAGCAGAGTGGAGGAGGGCATTGGTGATAATGACCATGGTAATAGCAACTAACATTTATTTGGTGCTTACTATGGGCAAGGGGTCAAAACTAACTGAATCTTGCTATCTTTCCTTTGAAGTAAGTGAAATTATTTTTAAATAGTTTTATTATGGTACAGTTAATGCACACATTTTTAAAACTGCACAATTTAATGTACACAATTTGTTGAGTTTGGACATATTCATACCCGATGTAACCATCACCACAATCAAGGTAATAAACATATCTATCACCTCCAAAAGTTTCCCTGTGTCCCTTATTTGTTTTTTGAGATGGATACAATTATAATTCTTATTCTATAGTTGAAGAAACTTTAACTTAACCAAGAAAATACAATGTTTATTATCTGGTGTAAGACAACTGAGATTAAATTTTCCCCAAATGTTTCTGTCCATGATCCACAATAAGACAAAGTAGGTTAAACCCTTGAAATTCTCAGTATTTGACTGTCTTTTACCTACAGAAATAGCAAATTTCTGTGTTCAGTCTAATACATTTTACATTTGGACCCAGTCTACAAAATACATACATGTGTAGATACACAGATTATAAACATTCTGACACGTATACACCTGTGTGTGAATAAATGTATGTGTTTGTGTATATACATATAAGTGCACACATCTAGCATGAAAGTTGCATAAACTAATATTTATCCTAGTTATGTGCCATAATTAAATCTCTCAGTGGCTGTATTTTATTTTGAAAGATGGCAATTATACTGAACATTTTAAAAATTGAACTGCGATATTGTCTATTCTGATATATTTTTATAACTTTAGTTACAACCCACTAAATTGCTTTTATAACTCACTAATGGGCTGCAACTCTCAGCTTGAAAAATTCTCAACTAAAGGAACGTTAAACATAATCAAGAAAATGATGGAATGACCACGAGGAAGGTGAAGGTTGGCATTTCACACCACCTCCTCCAGTTGCAAAACATTAAGAGGCACAGAGTCTGGCCCTAAATGTTTGTTGAATAAATAGAATTTCTGTCATTGGACTGCAAGAGTAGTAACTATCACGCAAAAGAATGTATGAGTTTCATTGCTCAAGTGAAATAAGGAAAAAAAACTTTGATACATAATCTAATCTTTTCTTAAATTGCTAAATAACAATAAAAGCCTCTACTTAAATATTTAACTATGAAGATAAATAGCTGAAGATAGTTTGAAAAATTGAAGATGGTGTCCTGTGGGGAATGGACTCAAAGCTAAGGAAGAAGAGGACATGGAGTGGGACTGCATAACACAACAATAACAATAAGCGTAACAGTATTATTTGACTCTCTAAATTGCATTCGTGTTTTACTTTGGGCAAAAAAATTATTTGGTTAAAAAATTCAATCTTAATAGCAATTCAGTACAGTGGAGTAAATCTTCAGTTTGAGTCTCTGAAAACCTGTCATCTACATTATGAGTCCAGGAAAGCTGCTTGACTTCTTGGGGTTTCACTTTCCTCTGAGGTAAAACAAAGGATTAGAGTCTAAAGCATCCTCTTCATCTAATATTTTAGGACCCTATGACCATGCAATAGCTGGTGGTGATTTTCAGATCATTTTAATGAAAGGACAGTGCATCCCAAGATTATCCAAATGGCAAAAACTCTCAATTTGGCACATAGAAACTCAGAACAAGCCTAGTAGTCTCAACAGCACAGCAACTCAAACAATCCTCGTCTATCTCCTTCAGCGGAACCCAAACCACTCAGCTGCATTATTCCTTCTCAAGTGTGGTCCCTACCGTATCCCATAAATTATAATTTTATGTATCGTATTACTTTTTTCATGTTAACAAAGTGCCTTTCTTGGAATTTCTTTCTTGAGTGTTTTCAATGTAGAGGCAAAATTTGTTTGAACAAAACCATAATTAAATCTCTTAGTGGCCGTATTTTATTTTAGAAGATAGAAATTATATTGAACATTTTTTTTTACTGAATGTCGTTCTTATCTTAACTGTGGTTTAACCTCGTAATCTAATTATTTTTTCTAAACCTACTTTACAGCTAATAAAAGAAAGATATGAAAAATTAAATTACACAATAAAGCATGAAGCAAGTGTATCATGAGACTCAGACTGAAAAACTATCATGAACTAATTTACACTGTTAAAAAGCTAGGGGTTTTTTTTAACCTATATTTTAAAATATTAAATAAAAAGAAATCTCTTTAAATGGACTAATAAATCAGGCTATTCTAATTCCTATGTATACCTTTCAAACCAAGGTTAAATTATCAAAATGAAATGCAGACTTCTCAATCACAGTAGAAAGAAGAATCAATCCTACAAGACCTGCTGGTATGGTCTCTGTCAAAGGGATCTGTAGAAGAATTACTCCTTCTTCCCGCTCATCTTCCTTTCAAAGCATTTAGTTTCCAAATATATTCTAATATTCCTGTTTTCCTTTAGTTTATGTCCTAAATGCTTCTATCTTCCATAAGGATCATATCAAAATGTAAGTCCCTCAAAAGTACGGCACCCACACACCACAAAACACCTTTGCAGATGAAATATTTTTTAAATGATTGATAAAATGCATTCACAGTGGCAATTCTTTGGGCCATGAGGAATCCAGTGAGTAATACCTTCATTTGAGAAATCATCAAAACTTCTGACAAGTATTTTAAGTCTCTGCAAATAGGGACAACCTTGCAAGTCAGCAGAAGCTACAAAATGTATGTGGGCACCTCCCTAATTTGTACTTGGATTTTCCCGAGTCCTGAACTCAAAGCTCTGATCTTAGCAAAGACAGCAAGTAATCCCTTCTTTATAGCAGTCTGGATGAAAAATATTGTAAGTAGTTTTGCGATTTACCCCTTGAAGGCCGTGAACAAAGACCACCAAATTAGTTTCAGGGAGAATGCAGTGGGTTGGGATTTTGCTGTTTCGGTTTGTTTAAACCAAACATCTCCACCAGTCTGAAATTAAATCATGTATTTAATGACCTCTCAACTAACTTTTCTGGAGCACTTAGTCTGTATAAAACATGGCATGGAATTAGGTACAATGAAAGACACAAAAAGCATTAAACATGCTCCTGCTCACAAGGGAAGAATCGTTAATTAGTATAGCGGGTGGAGTGATGTTAAAATGAAAAGAGGCCAAATCCAGTATCTCTGCAGTGAGAAGCCTGGCCAACAACTGCCTTAGCCAAGTGATCAAGGCTAACATCCGGAGGAAAAGCCAAGTTGTTATCATGAACCCTGCAGATAACGGAGTAATACCACCTAATGTGGTGTCTTTCCCAAAAACCCGTAACCCTGATCTAATCATGAGGAAACAAACCAGACAAACCCAAGTTAAGAGACACTCTACAAAATACCTGATCAGTTCCTCAAACCTGTTGAGACCATGAAAAACAAGGGAAGACTGAATTGCCACTGACCAGAGGAAACCAGGGAGACAGGACAACTGAAGGCAAGGTGGTACCTGGGACTCAGAATCAGATGCTGGAAGACACAAGGGCATTAATGGAAAAACCGATGGAATCCAAATAAAGCCTGGTGTATTAGTTAATTATGTTCCAACACTGTTTTATTGAGTTGACAAATACAGCATGGTGATGTGGAGTGATAACATTAGGGGAAGTGGAGTTAGGGTTTTACAGGAACTTTCTGTACTAACTTTAAAACTTTTCTGTAAGACTAAAATTATTCCAAATAAAGTGTATTATAAAAAAGAAACCAATTATTTTATGTGAGTTTCACCCCAATTAACAAATACATATATACCATATGTGTGTATGTGTGTATATATATATATACACAGAGAGAGAGACTAGATAAAAGAGGTAAGTGGTACACGGGTTTTAAAAGACTTCTTCCACATTCAATCTTATGAAATAGCCAATATCTGACCTTTTTGACCTACAAAACAGCATTTTCAGGTGATTCAACCCAATAAATCGCTGTGGGCCAGGAAGACCTCAAGATGAAATGCAGCTTCTCTAGGCTGGATACGAAAGGAACTGGAAGCAGCAAGAAGGGCACATTCCAGAAGAAGGGGACGGTGTGAGCGGGGGTGGGAACATGTGATGGGGTGAGGGACAGGAGAGAAATGAGCCAGGGAAGTGACACAGTTGACACTGGTCAAAGCACAACTTTGAGCAGGGCCGTGCATTTTAATAGAGAACAATGAGCCTGGCCTCCCAGTGACCAGGCATGTCCTCTGGAAAAAGAAATAAAAAGTGCAGCCACTGTTGGTATGGACACGTGAGCTCATCATGCTGCAATGATGCCTCGTTTTCTAGCCCAGAATCGAGTTCCAGCATAATGGAAAGATTGCTGAACTACAAATTGGCAGATTAAGTCCTCACTCTGGCTCTGCCACTAATGGGGTGAGAATCCCTAAACAGGTCCCTTGCTCTGTCTGGATCTCAGATTCCCACCCCGAAAAGGAGGGGAAAGGGAGGATCGTCTCTAAGGCCTCTTCCAGCTCTAAAATGCTAACTCCGACGTGGGATGAAATACGTTTCCTGGCTCTTGGAAGCAACATGTGGTTCACTGGAGTGAGCGAGAATGATGCAGGTCCGTGAAAGCAAAAACACTGAGAATAAAAGGACTGTGTTTTTATACACAAGAGTCTATTCTTTTATGATACATGTCTAGACCCCTCTAAATATTTAAACAACAATACTGTACCAGTATGAAAACTCTCTAAATCAGGCTCTGTGGTTAAGGAGGATATATGAACAGATGTGATCTTATTAAGGCCCTAATGTAACTCACAAACAATTTGTCATATCTGACGGGTATTGTTAAATTATGTCCACCTGCCAGAGGCAACCAGCGAAATTACCAGCCGCCTTTACTCCACTTCTACTCAAAATTCCCTAAAAAGCTCCTGTAGATGTGTCCAGGATATGTATTTTTTAAAGCACTAACCTAATTGTCACCAGCACATAACAGCCAATGTCTCACAATTCCTTTTCATGTATATTTTATTTATTATGGGCCCAACTGTTTCAACACCCTAGTGGTTCAACTTTAATGTAGCTCAGGAAACCCCCTAAGTAATATCACAAAATGCTTAACATCTGTGAAACTTGGACCCAAAAATGTTCCAATTTTTCCTTCGGTTTAGGAGGGGGAGGAGGGGAGTGGGCCATGCTGGCCAGGGTTTTCATGAGCAATCCGGCTCCAGCTCACAGTTTTTCTTTGTCACCTCACAGGCAAGAAGACCATTTCAGGGTTTACCTTACTAAATGCGCAGAATTATTTCAAACGATGAGCACCGCTGGCTTAGTGTCAGTTTAAAAAGGAATGCACTTCCCTTCCTTTCTCTAAATATTTGCCTCATCTCTCCTTCTTGCATTATAGTATTTTAATTAAGTGAGACAATGAGACAAGAGAAGGGGGAGAATCAAGTGTGAAGCACATGGCATATTTCCCAAGCTATTTCCAAACTTCTCCCAAGGGCTCTTTGCTCTCCAGTGGTGTTTGAAATATTCTTTATCCCATGATGAAAAATGGATCGCCCCCGAACTTCAAATACTGCCTATTTCTATGAGTGCAGACTGCGGGGAAGAAAGGCCAGCTTTGGAGGCACCAGACCAAACAGGAAGCTATTCTCAGAAGGGCCCCAGCTCATCCCAGGCAGCGCCATGGGCGGGCGGGCTGTGTGCATAGAGCCACTAGGAGGATCAACACCAGCTCCACCGCTGAGAGATATCAAAGCAAATCCAAGAGGAACTGAACGTGGAGTCAGAACTTGGTGATCCGGATTAACTGGGGGTAAGTCAGGTTGGATCTGGACAAAGCCTTTGGAGTAAAGGGTTTTCCTGCAAAATCCAAATGAACACATTTCAAGGCTCACCCCAACCCATCCTCCTGACTTCGTCTCTTCAAAGCCTCCTCCCAGCTCCCTTGTGCATCAACCAGTGGGCTGCTCACTTGTCTCCACGCAGAGTAGAAACTCCCCTGTCTTTATGCTCCCTCTCCCTGGGCCTGAAGTGCCCCGCCCCCATGGTCTACATGGTGAACTCCTTCTCAGTGTGCAAGACTCCACTTCGGACGTCACCTCCTCCACACAATGAACCACAGGGACCCCCCAGCACTTCGTGCACACCTATGTAATACTGTAAAGTTCTCACCCTGGCTAGGTGGAATTAAAATTACCCAGAGAACTTTTCGATAAAAACCTCCATCTCCAGCAACTTGGAGTGAGTTGAGCTGGGGTCCTGCCTGAGCATCGGTATCTTTTTAAAGTGACCGTATCGTGCAGCTCAGGGGGCGAACCTTTGGGACAGAACTTACTGCACTGAGTTCCCTGTACCCCAAGAAGAGTGAGCCCTCAACAAAGGCTTGTTGTCAGCAAGGATGGACGACACAGATCCTTCAAGAGGTGTCTCTAAGAATACGGAACTTCATGTGATTTCTCAGCCTCTGTCCTCATGCAGCTTACCAACATCACCAGTGCGCCTCCACAAGGGGTGGCAGGCCTGATCAAAGTGGGGAAGGACCCCTACACCAGCTCGACCTGACTTCCCACTGTTTCCTCAACCCAGTAGGCTCTTTGCCCCTTCTGTGCCCTGGCCCCTTCCTCTCCATCTGGTCCATCTGTGTGCCTGGTTCAAGGCCTGCTGACCGCTTCCTCTCCTAAAGGCTTCTCCTGTCCACTCTACCTCTCTGGGGTTTCCTCTCCCCATCCCAGACACTTTACTCAGCACCTGCCCTCACATGCCTTGATTGGTTATGAGCTCATGGCAGGAGTGTATGTGTATGAAAAGCTTCCTTGTGGAGAGCATAAGGAACGTGTAATCTCACAGAGATTTTCACCTCCTGCCCACACTGCAAGACTGGGCATACAGCAGGCCCCCCGCACATACTTGGTGATAGAGCTGGCTCAGAGTTGGCCCTCTTCTTTCCAGGCCAGGTTGCGGGATCACAAAAGAAAGGTAAGGACTAAGAATGGCATTGCTCTCAAAATCCACACCACCACCAGCACACCAAATACTCCTGTGCTAGATAGAACTCTAAGGTGGCTCCATAACCTTTGCCTGGTGGTGGTACTTGGATGATTCTGTTATGCCGGAGGGCAAAAGGGATTTTGCAGTTATAGTTAAGGTCAACTGGCTTTAAGATACAGAGAATCCACTGGGTGAGCCTAATTCAAACATGTGAGCCCTCTTTTTAACAGCAGAGTTCTTCTCTGGGGAAGTTACACTTAGAGCATAAGGAGGTGTCAACTGGAGAGAGACATAGCTTGCTTGAAGGAGGAGGCCCTGAGGAAAGGGTCTGAGAGCATCCTCCAGAAGCTGAGTGAACCCTAGCAAACAGCCACCAAGGAAATGAGGACCTCAGTCCTACAAACGTAATAAACTGAATTCTGCCCACACCCTACACGAGCGTAGTAACTGATTCTTTCCAGACACTCCAGATGAAAATGCATCTTGACTGCATCGATTTCAGCCTTAGAAGATCCCTAAGCAGACAACCAGGGCAAGCCTGCCCAACGTACAAAAATACATCAGTACTGTCTCAAGTCATTAAATTTTTGGTAGTGTGATGCAGAGCAATCCCCTACCTCCTCCCTCAAACTAGTCAAACGTGAGAAGTGCCTCGTACAAATTATTAAACATACCTTAATATCTGCTTATCCTGATTAATATATATTCCACATATATAAATGAAGGCTTCTGAAAGAGTAGAAACAATAAACCAATGCAAGGTACTCTTAATATGTGTCTCAAAATCCCTAACTGCATTCCATTCTTCTAAAGAGAAAGATGGCAAAATGTCCTAATGGTCTCCATACTTAGTCCTATTAATGAAAGAGTCATTTATGAGTTATTATAAATTGAATAACAAATCATGTTATCTGTCTCAAAGGCTATTTACTGAGCACAGCCTGTCACCGGCCAATAGGAGTTGGGATTCTTAGCTCAAACTTCCTGAGCCTGATGTCTGGAGAGTACACAGCCAAGCATGAGACAAATATTCCCCCTCTATGTATGGATAAGGGCACCTAAGTGCTCATGCCAATTTCTCCGGCAGCCAACAGTCCTACTGTTTCTCAGTGTCTGCCCTGCCTGGTGACAAGCAAGAAGCAGGTGGTCACAGAGGGACTCTTGGTGAAACGTTCTCCACTCTCCTGGGGTCTTCCTAGATCCAGACATCATGTTGGGCTCCCTAAAAGGCCAGGTGAAGGCAGCCTCAACCACCCACCCTAGGCCAGCCTCCTGTGCTGGCGGGTGACACCCTGGCACACATGTGCTTTCCCAGCAGCCATTCCTGAAGTCATCCTGCCAGGCCACCGCCCCTCAGCCGTGGGCTCCTGTCTGTGTGCGTCAGCGTTTGTCTGAACATCGCACCTCCATCATCTACACGGGAAATTGATGGCGGTGGCCTGGCAAAGGAATGTAACTACAGCCTATTCTAAAAGCACGCATTTATTTCCTTTTATTTCAGAAATGTATGCATTATGTATGGCCGTACATAAATGTTTTTATAGAGCCTCTTAAATGATTTACCATGAGGTATGTGTTGATTATAATCTCTGCTTATTTAAGAGATCCTTGTTTAGCCCCATCGTAGTTAATACATTGAGATGTGTTTCAACCAACAGTGACACCAGTAAACAAAAGTTACTGATCTATCTCGTGAGTTATAAAACTTGTAACGTGCTGTAAACAGCTCTGTCATTTTATTTAGCATATTGCATTGTGTGAGCCACCCTTATTTATCTAGTGGTAAATCTTTATGTATCAAAAATGCTACAGAAGGCACAACAGATAAATTACAGACAGACACTAACATCTGACTAGTTAATCAAACAAATAGGACATGTAACAAAGAGAAAAGCTATAAATATTGACAACAAGCTGCTTCAGTCACAAAAACATTCAATACTTCAGTTCTCAAGTGTGAGTTTTATATCAGTCCCCTGGAAACAGTTTGTATCCTCCAATAAATTTTTACAGTTGATTCACCTGCCTGATACCCCTCAGCCATTTCCTTCAGAAGCTGTCAAAGCCGCCAACGATAATATATGGCCCGACCAACAAGAACAGCTGTAGCCATTCTCTCTGCAGGTTCTTGTACCCTGTTCTGCATAAAATAATACATCAAGATTAATTGATTTCCCGTCAGTCTCACAGAACAGAAAATTAATTTTCATGTAGCTATTTTCCCCAGCATATGAATTTTGTACATGGAAAGTAATTTAAGTTTTTAATTATTCATGAGCGAGGAGGGGGTGGGGAGAAACATGATAAAGTAAGCTCGCCCAAACCCCAAGGCCAATCCCTGGGCCTGGCTTTGTGCTGAGGCCACGAGCGTGTTCGCTCATGCCCGTATAAATAATATATGTATTAACATACATCTTAGTACAACACCAATTTCTTTTACCCTGGCCCGAGACTACCAGGTCACCCTGCGGTGCTTTGTCAAAGTCGCCACGTTGGTTACATGTGACAGGCTGTGGGAAAACATGGGCCACATAGGCCAGACTGAAGTGACCTCTGATGGCCCCTCGGTGGCCACGGGCCCTGGCGTGAGAGGTGGGAACTTAACGGTCAGCATGCGAGGGGGACGAAGCCCAGGCTGCTCATCAGCCAGGTGCTATCTCAGCAGGCTTCCATTTGCAGGTGCCACTGACGTGTGAACAAGAAGAACAGAACCAGAGAATAGAAAGAGGGCCCTGGGCTCACTCAGGCCTCATCTTTCACACACTCTCCACAGATCTGCACAAAGAAAACTGTCTCCTCAGAACAGGGGCAAAACCACAACGTGAGCACCTCTGGCAATCAAGCGCATTTGCTAAAATGCCAACTAAAGTGGTCCCAGAGTCCCTCCTCAGAAATTTCCCTGCCATGCTGTGTACAAACTGCAAGGTGGGCAAACGTGCAGAGCCTGCCCCCGGTCACAGAGCTCGACTTAGCTCCGTCAGCACGCACCCCAGCCAGAAATCCTGGGCACGAGGGAAGCTGCCACCGGAGTCAAGGTTCCATGTCATCGATTACTTTCTGATGCCTTCTTCTGCCCTGAATATTAACATTTAGTGTGAAATTAGGAGATCACTATAAACAACTGATCTTCTCCCAGTACATAATAATCTGACCTCACTAGCACTGTGTATGAATCAGGGATAGGAGAGAACCTGGTCACATCTCCACACTCACCCAGGACAAGGACAGTCCAAAAGTGACACAAGGAACGAGAGGTGTCTCTCAACCCCATGAGCTGCAGAGAGAGACCATGAACCAAGGACTTCTGAGAGGAGAACCTGGCTTGGGTAGCCTGAGTAAGCAGCTCTGATTTGGAGGCACCCCCACCCCCACCCCCAACCCCCACTGGCAAAGGCCCCACCAGTAGGGGGAGCATTTTGGCAAAGAGGAAACAGGCTGAGAAGGTCAAAAAACAAAAATGCAAGGAACTCAAAATAAACCAGAATAAAACAAGCAAAAATTTACAGGAGGTGGGGAGCACTTGACTGGGGGAAGGGGTTGGGTTTAATGAATTTTATGAAATATTAATAAAGGCACAAAAATGGAAGTATCTATGAACGTTCTTTTTCACTTTTTTTTAAAGTGTATACAAATGGCCACTCTAACCAAAACCAGAGAGTCATCAAGAAATCGCTTCTCTGTCTACAGTAGCCATGTCTCACGCTGGAGGTCGGAGAAGAACTGGGCTTCCAGTGTTTCCACTGTAAAACCTCTTTCCCCGTAATCAGTGAAACGTGTAAGAACTCACTTTAACCAGAAATTTGGCACCCAGGCAGCAGCAGGGTGTAGGTTGTTTTAATACTGTTTCAGAATAGGGCTTTAGGATTCTATTTCTGTTACCTTGACGGCCCCAGACAAAGGGGTAACACGATAGATCATGTCAGGCAGCTCATTATTAGCACCAAAGACCAGCTAGTCAACTTAGGCTCTGTTAAAATTACAAGGAGGGGAGGCATTTGCCATTGTTTCCTGCGGTGTATTTGTCAAGGGAGGGTCAATGAGGTTTGTCTACGTCTTTGTACCTCTGGGTTTAAAAAACGAAACAAAACAGGATGAGAAAATTAAATATAGCATTGAGACCCCAACGACAAAGGCCTTGGCCAACTGCTGCCAAACAAACCCAGATCACATGCTGCAATGGGGTCCGGGGCCAGAAACCATGTCCAGGTTCTGTTGACCTCCTTGACACATCCATGGCCACATTCCTGGGAGCTTCCCAAGCCTCCGGCCCAGAGGTGATGGGGTGAAACCACAGGGCCTGGGGAATGCCAGGGAAATTCTCAGCTAATTATTTCTCACTGCTCAACCTATCTGACACACTCCCTACTTTGCTGAGAGTTCTGCCATCCTGGCAGATTTAAGAGGTTTGACAAAGCCAAGCAGCAAAAAAGAGCTTCTCCTCCCAGGATGCTAAGGGCTTGGTTTACTTCTGACTAATGATGGTGCTTCAGGAAGGCAAGTTAGGGTGTTAATCCAATGAAACAACTCTGGCATCAGGTGATACTTGAGCCATGTGTTGAGGGGTGTGTGTGTTTATGTATAGGAAGGGAGATGACATGGGGTCCAGGGAAAACCGTAAGTACTCAGAATGGCTCCAAAACCCTTATCAGCCAAGCTTCCAGCCCAGCCCCGCCATCCTCACGCTCCCAAGAGCACAGGAGTGCCATCTGCACGGGAACAAAGGTGCATTTCAGTTTATACCTGTGTTTGTAAGTTTTCTTCATCTGATGGGGAGGAGGAGGTGTGCTTTATCTCATTTTGAAAATAATCCTATTGAGAACATAAATGAACTCATTATGCACACCATAAAAAAAAATATATGTGTTGGCAATTCTGTAACTAAAAACGTAAAAAACTTCTTGAAGTCGACGCTGCTACTGGCATAGCTTAAAGGTCTTTGTTTCTGTAAATTCAATTGAGTGTTTCTATTTCTAAGTCTGGCAAGAGGTTCTAATTATTGTTAGAAGCCTAATTAGCATTTAGTATTACATTACAACAACTGCAGCAAAATTGTACCCATTCTCCAATAAACAGTATTCACAGTATGCAATCAAGCCGCTGTACCGAGCAATGAGAATTAATAGCACCGCACGACAATGGTAAATCCTCCATCTCCCGCTGTGTGTGTTTAATAATTTTTCACTCCTTCCAGATTGTTCCCATCAAGCACAATTCCCAAGGTCCTAATCAACCACCCTCCCCATCAATACTACACAGAGATCTGAGCACTGAAAATTATCTGCAATTTCAAAAAGTGCTTTGTTGCATTATTAGGCCACTGACCTAAGAGGTAATGGGTAAATAGTTTCTGAAAAATGTCCAAAGCACAACATAAATTAAAGCTTATAGTCTTGCCTGCTGTTCTCACCATAGCTATAACTGCAAACTATTACGCTTTTTACACAATATTCCCAACTATAATTTTACACCGTAATATTGGTGCAAAGCCCCCAATGTTCCACTTTCACGTGCTTTCATTTACTAAACAAGGAGAACTGGGGGAGGAAGCTCATGTATTTGGCCCCTGGGAATTACTTTTGGTCACCCTTTTCTCCCTGTCTTGCCCATCTCCCCACCCCCAGCCCCAACACACACACATACACACACACTCACACACAGTTTACAATTAATGTGTGAGCACTTTACAGTGGTCAGAGGTAAGAGACTTTTATAAGCAGTGGTGTGTGTCAGGCTTTTGGCATCTCACCAACATGTGAGTAGGTGCACAGAGTCAAGACATGATGCTTCCAAGTAGACTGGAGGGTGGACTAGGGAATCGCAGCTGAGACGGTAGTTTACAGTACCTTCCGTTGCCTAGTGACAAGTACAACAATGTTGTAGGAGACCAGATGAGGAGGAGAAACACTTCGTTTCAGCCATAGGAGAAGTGTATTTTGGGTTAATATGAAGAAAAGTTTTTGAACAAGAGAAATGGAGCCCAGAGCCTCAAATCAGAGCATCGTGCAGGAGCAAGGGGCATCCAGAGTGGCTCACCCAGAGGCAACACACAGCACATCACAGCAACTCTCACCGAAAAAACACAGCAGTCCCATCTAAGAGTTTGGGCTGAATGTTGTGTTATTGTGAGCAAAGAGAACAGGAATTTCTGATAGCTTAACCCAACTTAGCCAAGTAAATATCTGAGAGCTTTCCCGGAGCAAAGCTAGATGCTAGGTTACCTTGTGGTCAACCATACCTTCCCAATGAAAATACTTCTTGTTTTGCCAGTATTCATCAACGCCCTTCAAAACATTTCACAGCATTAGTAGATTAATGCCATCAATTTCTCAAGGCTCATGACTTACTGAATAATATACCAAGTTTTATACAACATCGTTAAAATACTCCACTCCTCAGTCATACAGTCACTCATGAATCCATTCAATAAGTTATCTACTGAATGTCCACTGTATCACCAGGTACACTGTTGAACAATGAAAGCAAATATTTCTGCCTCTGTGGAGTACATATTCTAGCATGAATTACACAAATCATCTCCAATTATCCCAATAAATAAGTAAATGATATCACATGTTGGAAAGTGATAAGCGGTAACAGGTAGTAGTAAGGGAAGAAGAAAAAGCAGAGCAACCTAAGAGGATCAGGAGCTTCCAAGAGGGAGAGTTGTAGGATTAATTCAAGTGGCCAGGGTGGGTTTCTATAAGAAGGTGATATATGAGCAAAGACTTAAAAAGAAGGGAAAATGCTGGATAAGTGTCTTAAATCTCTTAAATTTCTTCTTCTAATTCCAGGCACACCCTCCATTCTGTTCTCTGATACCATATTCCACTGGGCTGGTTAGCATACACTGGTGGACAGATATACCTGCAGGACAGTAGGTGACATGACCACAAAATCGATTTCATGTTGCACAACAGCCACCCTCAAGGTTCATTCTTGTCACAAATAACAGAATTTCCTTTGTTTTATGGCTGAATATTTATATACATATATTTTCTATTATACACATGTAAATATATGTGTATATATATATGTATATATATTTACATGTGTATATACACACACATACATATCCTCACATTTTCATTATCCATTCATCCATCATTGGACACTTAGGTTTCCATGTCTTGGCTATTATAAACAATGCTACTTTGAACATAAGGGTGCAAATATCTCTTCAAGATAATGATTTCGTTTCCTTCAGATATATATGCTGAGGTGGAACTGCTGGGTCCTATGTTAGTTCAATTTTAATGTTCTGAGGAACTTCCATACTGTTTTCCATAGTGGCTGAGCCAATTTACATTCCCACCAAGAATGTACAAGGGTTCTTTTTCTCCACATCCTCACTAGCACTTATCTTTTTGATAATAACCATTATAACAGGTGTGAGGTGATATCTCCACATGGTTTTGATTTGCATTTCCCTGTTGATATTGATGTTGAGCACCTCTTCATTTACCTGTTGGCCATTTGAATAACTTCTTTAGAAAAAATGTCTATTCAGGTCCTTTGCCCATTTTTCAATTCTATTACTTGTTTTTTGCTATTGACTTCTAGGAAGAGTTCCTCATATATTTTAGATATTAACCTGTATCAGATAAGTGGTTTACAAATATTTTCTCTCATTCCATAGGCTGTGTTTTCATTTCGTTGATTACTTTTGCTATTCAAAAGAAAAGATTTTCAGTTTGATACAACCCTACTTATTTTTGTTTTTGTCGCCTGTGCTTTTGGTATCATATTCATGAAATCATTGCAAAGACCAATGTCAAGGAGTTTTTTCCTTATGTTTTCTTCTAGGAGTTTCATGGCTTCAGGTTTTATGTTTTAGTCCTTAATCCATTTTGAGTTAATTTTTATGAGTGGTTTAAGAAAGGGATCCACTTTCATTCTTTTGCATATGAATATTCAGTTTTTCCAACACAATTTATTGAAGAAAATATCTTTCTCCATTAAGCACCCTCAGATCCTTTGTCAAGTATTAGTTGACTACGCATGATGGATTTATTTCTAGGCTGATGATTCTGCTCCTTTGGTCTACATCTGTCCTATGCCAGTACCACAAGGTCTTGGTTACTATAGTTGTATCAAAAAAATGATACCATCAGTTTTGCTCTTCTTTCTCAGAATTTCTTTGGCTATTTGGAGTCTTTTGTGATTTCATACAAATTTTAAGATTGTTTTTTCAACTTCTTTAAAAAATGCTATTGGAATCTTGATAGGAATTGCATTGAGTTTATAGATGGACTTTGGGTAGTACAGACATTTTAACAATATTAATGCTCCCAATCCAGATATAACACAGGATATATTTTCCAATTATTTACATCTTCAATTTCTTTCATCAGTGTCTTACAGTTGTTAGTATACAGATCCTCCTTGGTTAAGTTTGTTCCTAAGTATTTTACTGGTTCTGATGCTATTGCAAACAGGGTTGTTTTGTTTCTATAACTTGTTGTTACTATATAGAAATGCAACTGATTTTTGCATGTTGATTTTGCATTCTCTAACTTTACTGGATTTATTAGTTCTAACAGTTTTTTGGTGGAGTCTTCAGGGTTTTCTATGTATAATAATACCACCTGAAAACAGACAATTTTATTTCCTCCTTTCTGATTTAGATGCCTTTTATTTCTTTTTCTTGCCTGATTACCCAGGTTAGGACTTCCTTGAATAGGACTGGTCAAAGTGGGCACCCTTGTCTTACTCCTGATCTTAGAGGAAAAGCATCCACTCTTTCACACCGAGTATGGTGTTAGCTGTGGGCTTGTCATATCAGCCTTTATTATGCTGAGGTACATTCCTTCTATACCCAGTTTGCTCAGAGGTTTTTTTTTTTTAATCATGGACAGATGCTGAATTTTGTCAAACGTGTTTTTTGCATTGATTGAAATGATATGACTTTTATCTTTTATTCTATCAATGTGGTATATGACACTGAATTATTTCCATACATTGAACCATCTTTGCCTTCCAAGGATAATTCCCACTTGATCATGATGTATGATCCTTTTAATGAGTTGTTGAATTTAGTTGGCTAGTATTTTGTTGACAATTTTTGCATCTATATTCAGAGATATTGGCCTGTAGTATTCTTTTCTCATTGGGTTCTTATCTGGCTTTGGTATCAGGGTAATGTTGGCCTTGAGAAATGAGTCTGTGAGTGTTCCCTTCTTTTTAATTTTCTGGAAAAGTCTGAGGAGGACTGGCATTAATTCTTGTTTAAAGGTCTGATATAATTCACCAGTAATACTATCTGGTCATGGCCTTTTCTTTGATCTTTCTGGATACCCTGAGTCTTTCACAAAATATATTTATAAGAATAACATTCTTAGAGCTGAAAGGAAACGAAAGATCCTCTAGTCTCAACAAAAAGGAAACTGAGACCAGGAGCAGAAGTGATATTTTCAGGACTAGAGCACAACTCTTCCAAATATTCATCATATGAATTTTCACTCCTCACCAGAGACCGAACAACATGGCAGGTGATTTCAGAGGTTGACCAATTCTTCTTTATCCCTTCAACATGGCTCTGGCGATTATTCTTTCTATCCCCATGTGTATGGTCTTACTTTCTCAATAACCATTGGATATTTTCCACTCTCGGCTCAGCCCTATTATTTTCAAATTTTTTCTTACTCCTCCAGGTTCATATCACCTAAGCAAACCAAATATAATACTTGACTCAAGTGGGAAAATAGAAGACAACAGAATACCCCAGGCCTAGGCAGTCAGAAGAAGAATAAGCCACCTATCTTGGGCTCATCAACTGACATGTAAATCCAGAAATCCTCTCCTATGTGTCTCCTGAACACTACAAAGAGCAGAGTCAGCCCCAGGCAAAGGTTAAGACTCCAGAAGTGAAAGGCTTAAGAAGTTTCTTTCTTAAAGAAGATTCCTGTACTTCTAAATAGAATATTACCAATGAAAGTCCATTTCTGTACCTCCTTTAGGCCTCTAGATCCATCTGTGACTTGGGAATGACAAATCCAATCATATACAAAGAACTTCAGTTGTCTCCAACATCCTCTCCTCCCCCTCCCACCCCAACCCTACTTCAACATACAAGATATTAAAAGATGAGTCTCTTTCATGAGAGAAAGCTGCTTCCCTCCCCTCCACTAACTCCTGAAACAATTTTCCTTCCCCTTTCTTTTCTTCCTAGCAATGGCAAGGCAAAAAACAAAAACAAAAACAAAAAAACTTCAAAGTAAGAAACTAATGTGTGAACCCTCATTCTGCCTCAATCACAGGCATCTAAATAAAAGAGTCCCACTAATTTTTGTTCACTCTGTATGAAAAAACAAAGTCAAGTTTGGCACTAAAATAGAAAGACTAAGAGAGCTTGCTCATGAAGTCAGGGCAAGGAGATGAATATGTTTACAGGATGGGAACAGTTTACCTAATGACGACAGATAAGCATGATAAATATGACAATGACAAATGTGAAACATACAAACTCCTCAATTCTCACTCAACAACAGAAAATGACACAACCTAGCTGGCCTTTCTTGGATAGTTAGACATGGGAATCAATTCATAAAAACTGTAGTAACAATAATAATAATGGCAGCTACCAATTATTAGGAGCTTTCCATTGTGCTAAGTACCTCCCAGGCATGTTTTCTTCAAAGCTGGGAATCTGGCAGTGGCCTGGGCATGGCTGTCATAATTACTCGTGGGACACCACAGTTCATTAGAGCATAGCCCAAGTATTCACTTCAGTCCATTCCCGAGACACTTACCCGCAAAGAAATCTCAGACCACTGGATTAACAACAGTGGTCCAGATCTGAGGTGATCTCTGTGCGTGTAATTCAGGAAGTATGGGCTTGTCCTTAGCCTGGAAGCCATGAAGCATTAGTTTTCCAGTGCATTTCTTTGTCATTAGCAGTACCACTCCCAGGCCTGAGCTAGGGGAGACCGCTTCCCTGAGCCAGCTTCAGCCTTCTTTGGGCTGTGCCCTCTCTCATGGGATACAAAGCCCAGGTGCATGCCAGAGCCCACCCTTCACCTTCCAAGATGTATTTTGGGTATCCAGAACTCTGAAACTCTCTGCCCAAATGACCCAGGGCTCACTTCCAGGGACTGCACACCCTAATCTATCCTACAAAAGTAAACAGTGTATCTCATCTTAACCCAAGAGATGGTTGTTTATGATGAGCTGAGGATGGACACACAATGTGGACATGCAGGCACACCTGGACACAGGTGCAAGAGGCTCCTCCCAGAAGAAGACAGAGCCAGGGGCACATAAAGAGGGTGGATGGGCCATGGACCAGGGCAGGCTGTGTCCATACTACCATGTTCTAGCTTAAAACTGCCAGGACATAAAGAATTTTAAATTTAAATTTGGAATTTCAAGTCACCAATGAAAGTCTATTTGTCATGACAAGAAGATAGAACATTTTATTTATTTAGCATTTTTAGTTTGCTTAGTAACTTTAACTATTTAGACATACGGTATGTGGGCTTCCATTTGAACTCTCACCCAATAATCTGTAAATGTTAGGGATAGACTTGATCACTGCCCCTATGCTGCTCCCCATGGTTCAGGATTCCACATCAATTAATGCTTCCTTTTCAACACAGGTATGCCTTCTTTTAAACAAACCCAAGATTTAAGTGTCCAGAATTTATACCAAAGACACATTTGAGAGTAGGTGCTCCATTTACTAAAGGATCCCACTATTCAGCAAGCTCCCCTGGTGCATTTGAACCAACTGATAAAAATTTATTACAGACACACACAAAATCTCAAAAATTCATCTCTTCATATGTAAAGGTGTTAGCGAAAAAGAACCTAAATAATTTCCCCTTTACTGTAAAGTTGATTTCACAGATAATAATCTAGAAAAATTAGAAAAAGAAAATAAAAGGAATAGTACAAAAGCATCTCTTGTAGAACTTGGCAAGATGAGCACTTTCGGCATTTTACAGTGCATATACTTCAGATATTTTTCAATGTCATTATGTACATGTGAAGATACAGAGATACAGGTGGCTTATTTTACAAGAATGATGTCATACCAAACTATAAGCAGCTATTCAGTACCTCCCGTGCACCAGGCACTGCAAGTCCAAGGCTAGTAAGACATGGTTTCTGTCCAGTTTGACAAAGCCTGTGCTATACCTGAAGAGACCAACAGATAAACCAGTAATTATATTACAGTATGAAAGACATTTTAGCATAAGTCTATAGGAAGGACTACAGAGGACTCCATACAGAGTCCAGAAGTGCAAATGACTCTCTCTGCCTGGGGAATAACTTCCAGGTTTTGACTGCACTAATATTCAGGCTCTGGGCTTCCTAGTCTCATTCTACAATTATTTATTGAAAACTTAACTGTGGGCCAAGCACTATTTTAAGAACTGGATATATATAGTGATGACCAAGACAAAGCTCTGCCCTCAGGAAGCTTACATAAGCCAACAAATTTACAGGTAAACAGATGAAGCAGCGGCACACTGTCCCCTTGACTGACATATATAGCAGGTGCTCAGTAAATGGTTGTTGAATGAATAAAGGAATACAAGTACGTAATAGCCCACCTCTGTGGACTTCTATTCTCAAGGCAGCTATTGTCCTTGAAGTTAGCAAAGCAGACAGTTTTGAAGTTTTAATACACAACCTGGTATGTCTGCTCTGTTTCACTTAAAAATATGAATCCGATAGGCTTAATCCAAAATCTCTCACTCTGAATTGGGTTACCATGTGTTGTATTTGATTTGTATTTCCATCAGTATCAACCCTAGCATCCTTATATAGACACCAGCCATGTACATGATTTATAGCAAGTCAGTCAAGGCAAAGCCTATAGCTTCCCTTCACATTTTGACGTTATCAGATTACTTCAGAAGCTGGCAGCAGCTACCATAAGTAACAAGCTGTCAGTGTAAATAAATCACTCTCTCAAAAATAACTGCTAAAAAGTATAGATTAGTATGAGCAGAGGTGGGCTTGGACTTTTTCTTTTTCATTTCCCCCTTCCCAACAAGTCTCCCGTATATTTAATTTTATACAGAAAGAAGAAATGAATTCATTTTCTATCTTTCAAAAAAAAAAAAAAAAAAGGTTCCAGGCTTAAGATCTCTGTAAGAAATTCAAGTCTCAAAAGGAAAGTTTGAGGCTCTGGTGTATAAATCATAAGGCAATCAATCTGCAATCACTCAGAGAAGCCCAAGGTATGGGGAGCAACTAGCAAGTTCCGTGAAGAGCAACCCACGCCACGCCGATTTAATTTCCTTCCAGGACGGAGTGACAGGCAGAGGAGATAAGAGAGAATCAGTCGCCAGCAATCCACCTGCACGGCAGGGGGACTCTCTGTCTGTCTGGTCTCACATGATGCACCTAATAACGACCTGGCAAGACTAACCCTCGCCGTCCTCGGAGGGCTAGAGCACCCCACCCAGAATGGGCTGTTCGATGTCCGGACTACCTGCGGTGGGGAGCGGCAAGTCTCCATGCATCTGTTAACGGGTCAGTGGTGGAAGGAGCACCACACAATTGTCCTTGGAAACACTAAATAGGGAGGCATAAACAGTGTTCTAAGACAGATTCTAGAAAGGTCCTAGAACAAGTGAAGTCTTAGTGTGAATAAGAGAAAGATCTCTGGAGAGGGGTGGGGTACTGCTCAAGTGGTAGGGCGCATGCCTAGCAGACACAAGGTCCTGGATTCAATCCCCAGTACCTCCTCTAAAAATAAATAAACCTAATTACTTCCCCCACCACCCTGCCAAAAAAACAAAAGCAAAAACAAAAACAAACAAACAAAAAGTTTTTACAAAAAAAGAGAGAGAGAGCTTTATGTGCTTTATCGAACAACTCCCTATCACCTGAAAAAGAAAAATGTCTCTGTCATCACATTCAGTTACTGCCAATGACAGTATGGGTCACAGTGGCTTTCAGACTGAAAAGTAAAGGAGGTTTTTCGTGGTGTGTTATGAGAAAGTTAGGCTGGCACTGGGCTGGGTTAAAAGCAGCCTGACGCAAAAGATTGAGGGTTCATCCCACCACTTTATTTGGCGTGGGCTGAACAACAGGGTCCAGGCCTTGCTCAGTCATGCCACCTTACCAGAGAGGTCGGAGGGGCCACAGAAGGTGACACTAGGCATGTACACAAACCCCCTTCCCACCCTAGTTTTTAATGATGTACCCTCTTCGCCTGCCCCCTCTAACCCAAACAAAACAAAACACAACACTTTTGGTCTCTGTGGCCACATTCAAATTACTGAGGGTGATGGAGCAACTCTAGATGGAGTCACACCAAGAGCTCTCATTTCAGGATCTCCACCACTGGATAAAATTCCTGAGCGAACACTGAAGGATAAACCTAGGGGCCTGATGACACATCTCTCTTACTTGGTATGCCCTACCTTGCAGAGCAACAAAACATGAGCCTTCCTTCTGACGTCAGTGGACATGTGGAACTACCTGGCTTGCACTAGCTGACTAATAACATTAAAAGACATTCACTCATCCATTAACTCATTCAAAAAAAAATTGGCTCAACTAGTCTATGTGCCTGACTATTTGTGAACCGCCCTCTCTTCATTGGAGATTACTGTTAGTGAGAGAGACAAATAAATGAATTGTTAAAATAAAATGTAACCCGCTTTATGACGGGAGAATAGACAGGGCTACGGGAACACACAGCAGAAGAACCAGACATCATGTGAAAATCAGAAAGGCCTTCCCAGAGGAGCAGACCTTTTAGCTTAGACCTGCAGGGCGATACACAGAGGTCGGCCAGAGAAAGCTACAGGTACAGAGGCTCAGAGGTGAGAAGACAGGCGGGACTTGGACACAGTGACAGGAGCTCAGCACGGCTGGGTACCAAGGCCGGGGAGAGGGGTGAGATCATCACCACCCTGGTCTCACACATACATAGACCTACTCCTCCATCCACCCGAAAAGACACACTTCACCCCTATCAGCCACCACCTCACTACATCCCTTTCTCCACACAGCCTTAACGTGTCCCTGCCGCAGAAACAGAGCCACTCAATCGCACCCTGGAATAGCTGATGCCCTTTTCCAAGGCTCTGATCGAATCTCACGGTTGCTACCACAGCACCTGCTCCCAGTGCTCTCTCTCTCTCTCTCTCTCTCCTGAGCTCGTATAGCACCTCCATCCTGACCCAGCCCTTAACTCAGCCGTCCTCATACACTGATGTTCACCCTTCATTCAAGTTTCAGATCAGTCTTCTCTTCCCTTCTTGAGGACGTGAACCCTGTTTTCAAATTTCCACTCTCTCTCTATCAGTAAGACACACACACACAGAGCACAGCTCCAAGTACAGAAAGAACTAGGCACATAATAAATGTTCGAAGACATTCGATAATTTTTTAATTTCAATGGTAATTTCTAATGAAAGGTTATATGTATTGTCCCTCACACTTTCCAGATAATGGGTTATTGTCATTTAGGGCCCCTTTCTGTGGTTGCTAGAAATGTTGTATGTTTAGGAGGCAGACTGTGCAGTTTGGTATCACGGAAAAAAACACAGGCTTTGGAGTCAGACCAACATCTCCCTCCGAGTTTCACTGATTGGTGGCTGTGTGTCTTCTGGCAAGTCACTTCACCTCTCTAAACCTCAGTTTCCTCATCTGTGAAATTGGGATCTTAACATCCTCAGAGGGTTATTATGAAAATGAACTGAAATGATGCATAAGTTATTTTCGGGCTTAGAGTAGACGTTCAAAAAATATATGTTCTCTTTCCCTTTTCCCTCTTATTAAGGGAAAAAAAATTAAAGATGGCCTTAATGCAAATTTGAGTCAGATGCTTCCTCCCAAAACAGATAACTCCGGGAAACAAACTCATCTATGAAGCAGAATGAAATCTAAGACATAGCTTCTAACAGACAACATTTGCATTTTTAGTGGAGACAGGTATACAACAATAAAATTAAATTAGAAGAGCTTTATACCATCACTAGAAATGTCCTTTTCCAATTCCACTAAATAAAAATAGAAAAGAAATTAACCGAGGGAAACAGAAACACCCACAGATTATCATCTTCCCTTGTTATGTAAAATAACTTGCGAAAATCATATTCAAAGACTTTTTTTTTTTGCATTGTCACGTTAAAGACCGTATTTGCTGGTTAAAATAAGCAATCGTAAAATAAACACAGTGTGGGCATATAATACACATTTTAAAAGAGAAAATGAAAGCAAGCTACAGCCATATGCATGTCTTATTGCAAATTCAGCCTGTGACCTTTCTAAATGAAGACAAGAATATAACTCTTCTCCTGAATTTCTAATATGAGGCCCTAATCCTCATATTTCCCCCAATAGATATTTAGTTTTCAACTTTAAGGCTATCGAGGTAGCACTCTTCACTCGTCCTATTCGTCTTCCGTGGCCAGCTGAGCTCAGATACCCAAACACACAGGCAGACGTGCAGAGGACAGATTTGTCACGCTGACCTTTCATATCTCCTACGCTTTTTTAACTGATCGAGATTCCATGCCACAGAAACACGCACACAGCGTCCCACAGCAGAGAGAAATCAGCTAAAGGATGGCAAAGATGAATACCAGAGAAGCAAGCTAGAACCTGCATCCAGGGAACATTGTTCACAGAATTATTCAAGGGAGGAAAGCTAGTTTGAAAGCACTGAAGCAGGCAGTACACAATGCAAAATTAACCAGTGATCTTTACCAGAACGTCAAAGGTCACAGCAACTTGTAAGGGGGTACTTCCCAGGTGCCATGTGCTGGACTGTTTGTGGACTAGAACCGGTGTGACTCAACAGTGAGGAAACTGGCAGAACAAAAACGTCCTCCACGTCGGATGTAAGTGCAGCTTCAAATGAAGACTGACTCTGGGTGTAACATCGTACCCACAGTTAGCTCCCCAACTTGTTGGTGTGGAGAGTTACTCATGCTGACTCAAAAATCCTAGAACACAGCAAGCAATACGCCACCTCCTCCATGGCAGGCTTATCTTGCTGGACTCCATGAGCATTATTCTGTGAAACGCCATGGTCTTCCCAAGGACGGCTAAGGAGCTATACTGGTCGTATTTACACCACTCCAGAAACCTCGGTATCATCAGGTATCACTGTATTTTTCCTCCACGTGAGATGAGAGCATCCCTCCCAGTAGGGGCCTTTGGTTATGAGAAATGAGTGTTTTCCTCTTTTGCCAGTAAGCAATCTGAAGACCTGGTGTAAAAACCACTCAGGCATAACAAGTTACAGCCCAGCGGGCACCCTGATTAGCTAGGTTCCATAACCATAAAGTCAACAATAATCTACCTACATGCCCTTTCTGCAGGTGGTTGACCTACAAATGCTAAGTAAGTCAGCAACAGTTCAGCTGAAATTATGTTGGAGAGCGTTATGCGTAAACACGAATGCTCCAGCTTTTCCTTAACTACACCACCAGGACTCCAGACCCTCAAACTCATCCATTACCCCCACTCACCAACAACCCCCCGGCATCTTTTTTCCTTCTCCATATGAATTTTCCCACTGTAACTGCATTCATGCTTCCTCTGCGTGTTTCCCCAGTCAATGTGGCCCTTCCTGCTTTCACTTGTGCATTCTATCCACGGACCATCCTTCATACCAAGGAGAGGACGACTCACTCCCCCTCCATTGTACATAAACTTCAAGGTAGTGTTTCCAGTAATGCTGACTGATTGTACTAAATTTTTTATACTTTCTTTACAGTCCTACTGGAGGTACTGATCACACAATGGAAATCCAACCCCCTAGAGTATAGGGCCACAGGACAGAGGATACACACACCCACACTGCATTTTTTTAACTTACGAAGGGAAAACTATTCAATTTAGGATCACTGATTCGACAGCTCTATTCCAAGAGTCCAGAAATGTTCCCTAAGTTTGACTATTAAAGCTTTTTTTATTTTAGCAAGACAAAAACCCTTCCACTCAGTCAGACAAGAAGGGTAGAGAGAATCCTGGGAAATGATGACTAAGATTAATATCCTGTTTCTTCTTTTTCTTAATGGTTTAGAATTTAGACCAAGTTAAACAACCAAAAGGACAGTGCATCTCTCAGATTCTAATAGGAAGGGCTGAATCCAAACCTACCCTTAAGAAAAGCCATTAGTCCCTCTGAAAGCAGCAGGTATGAGACCTGATAACCTGTCATAAAGAAGGGTCAGTCTCTGATGTTGGGATTAACACCATGGGGTGACACAGAGTGATTTACACAACCCCTAGTCAAAAACGGTGCAGAAAGTTTGACAAGTCATAAAATCATAAATTACAAATCAATTACTGAAGATGGAGAGGTTGATTTATCCCCGGACCATTCATTCCCAAGATGTGAGACCCTTTAACAGAACCCCTTTGGCGGAGGAGACCAAGACAAGGAGGGCTCCTTGGGGCCATTTCTGCTGTCCCAGCCTTTCTTTGCCAACCTGTCACTCCTAGAAGCTGGCCTGTAAGAGGAAGGAGCCTGGATTCTTCCAGTTCCCAAAATGCAGGTGAAAATGGAAAAACCCTATAAAATATTTAGGATACTGAGCTACACGGTACATCCCCCACGTGCAGAAACACCTGCATACATAACCAACATTTTTTTTTAGGACTCATCTGACATGATTCAATAAGATTGGTTTTTCCCAAGTTCATCAATCATGCTATGTCCCTAAAATTTCTATACCACAGAAGGGTCTTGTTCAGTCTTCTAAAAAAGCAGGTGGGCTTCTTCTATACTCGAGATGATAAAAGTGAAACAATCTATTTTGGCATGGCCCTATGTTCTGCTCTGGAGATAGGTATCTACAGACAGGGGCAATCAAGCAACACACACTCAAGAGGAAATTATTCTACCCCCAATCACAGGGCTGAGCGAGCCTCACACTTGTCCATCCCACGGCTTCATTCCCTAAAACCAGCAGTACAAAAGGGCTGACAGTCCCCTACTCCTAAACTCCTCCCAATAAACTGTCTTCCCGGTGACTCGGCACAATACTAAGAAACTCTTATCTTAACCTCCTTCCAGAGATTCTTGGACGAGAGGATTATAATGCCTTCTTTAGAGACAGGGCAACTGAGGTGAGTCAGGTCATAAAAATGAGCAAAAGAAAGGTCTGGGGGTGGATTCTGATGGCAATCCAGGACCCCTGTCTCCCAGGGCTAGGCTCTCTTCACTGCACCACTCTGTTGTTTAGTCAAAGAAAATATCAATATTTCTCAGGCTGCACAGCTGAAGAGATAAATCTCTCCTCCCATACCTCAGATAAATTTTAAAATGAAGAGAGTAAATGGCAATGCAAATACTACTATTTGATATTTATTATGTTGCAAAGCTTGAAAACAGTCAGGAAAATGGAAAAGTTACTTTTTTCCCTACACAAATTTGTTAATGGGTGCATAATGGGGAGCTCTGTTTGCTGGTGCTCTGTGAAACATCTACAAATTGCCTCTGCAAAGCATTATAGGTTGTCAGACTAATGTAGTTGAAGATAATTTGGCCTTTCAGTGAATTGAACCTCACAGCACGATTATACTCCACAACAAAGTAGAGTGTCACAATTATTCTTTCATGCTGAATTACCATATAATGTCATGAGTCTACCTGTCATAAGTCCTGTAGCCTAGTTTGAATTTTTCCCCCTAAATCTATGGTTCATGGCAAAAAAATAATAATAATTTTTTTTGCTTCTAATGGAAATCTGATTGTTTTTATCAACAATAAATTTCATAGCAAATCAAAGGATATGCTTGGACAAACAATCCGATACTCAAGGTTAAAAAACACACAAATAATAAATTGCTGGTGTGTCATGTTCAATTTTTACTACGGCATTACACTGCAATAACCATAACAGGATCTAAATTGTTGTCAGGACATTAAACAAACCCCCATACTTCACAAAGGCATCCTGTCTGAGTAATACATACAACAGAAACAACTATCAAATTTTCCACTGTCCCACCACTACACCATACATCAGTGCAATTTTATGTATTTGGACAATTCGTTGAATAAATTACTTCCATCCTGCCTGCTCTTGCCACTTCTGTTAAGAGTCATATCAGTTTTAATTGTCTTTCTGTCTATATGGAGCCATTGTTTTTCTGGCCTTTTCCTGTGCTGTTTCCTGAGCACCAAAATAAACTACGAACACCCATCAGAGCCAGGCGCTAGGGACACACAATTGCCAGAAAGGGGTGTCCTGCAGCAGAATGTGTGTTTGGGAGCATGACAGTTCGGGGGGGAGGGGGACATGGGGTCTTTTTAACAGCATAGCCCTAACTAAAGGCTAAAGGTACCCCACACCCCACGTTCCGCTCTGTCTCCATTTGGTTGTTTAGGTTCTGAGTTCATCACCACACTGAGCCTGGCATAGGAAGTAGGCTCAGCCAGGGCTAAATATCCCCATTTCATCCATGGTTGGAATCTGGACTGAGTCAACACAGCTCACCAGCCAGTTCGTGGCCAACACCACCAGCTGCTGTCCTCTGGGGTATGGCTCCCAACAAGGGACAAGCCCACCTTTCCAGGCTGGCTGTCCCCCCACCCTCCACAGTTAACGCACAGAGGCTCATGCCACAAGGTCAGCTGTAGAACAAGCAAGCCTGTCGTGGGTGCAAATAAACTTCGACTCTACAAAGGGGGAGTTAGTGACTTCCCATCCTGCTTCTCCACACCTTCGATAGGGGACTAAATTGACACTGTCCAAAGGGAAGCAGATCAAACGGATACAAGTTTGTTTCCTAAATAAGATCTTTCTAGGCTTGCCTACAGTTCAGCCATGTATTTCTCTGGCCAAACTCAACCTCCCAGGTCAGATAATTTAATGAGTCATGAAACCTAAGTCAAGGCGCCAAGGCACCCCCAAACTACCTTGGGTGCCATTTTAAAATCAATCCATCACCTACGTTACCACAGGCAAATAAATAACCACACACTGAAATCTCACCACGCTGGCTGCTTGAAGCCTGATGCTGCCCAAGAAACCATTTTATGCCCAACTACTTTTATTATTTCCAACAGGGAACTCCCTCACTGAACTGTCTCCAAAACAGATCTGCTGTATACTGAACACCGCCCTCCAGCACATAGTCAGGTTGGTCTGGTTTGGCTTCTCAGGTTGTGTAAGAGGAGGAAGCCCCATTCAGAGAGGTTAGCCCTGGACCCGGTCCCCCAGGTTAACTTGGGAGCCTTGCTAGGTAGCAGAAAGTAACTCCTTATTTATAACCCCAAAAGCAGTAATAAACACAGAACTATGATTTACTCTGAACCTTCCTATTATTAAAACACTTTGTCTTATAGTTTTATTGATTTACAATCTGTCCTACTTACTTTTTTAGCATCTGAAAACAATCAAGGCACAAAGCTGCAAAATGTTTGGACATTAATTGTTAGGCGGCAGCATTTTATTCCAGGCGAGGGGTTTGAGGCCTCGACAGCGATGCATAACGGTACTGGAATGATTTATGGTCCTGTAGCAATAACGATGCACCAGGGCCATTAACATATTGGCAGGCCCTGGGATGGATTAGTGGCATTGATTATTTCATGGGCCACTGATACCCATTTGTTACGGGGAGCTCAAAGATGGCCTCTCCCTAACTGAAATCTTTTTATGAGCAGACAGCATTTTAAGTATTGGGAACCTGGGATTTGGGCCATTTTTTATCATCTTGCTGTCGCCTCACCTTCGTATGCAACCAAAAAAAAAAAAAAGTGTCAAAAAATTAAAGTTCATTCCTCACCACCAGCCTTAATTCCTCAACTCATCATAACCATGTCTTCTTTAAAAATTAATGATTGCCAGCATTTAGCCACTGGTTGTTGCTATGAAGATCTATGCAAAAAGCAAGGATCCCTATAGAGGGTGTGATATATGGAATACTCTTTATTACTACAATAAAACTTACTGACATTTCAATACTTCTGCAAATAGCATTATAGTATCAATCTTCTGAATTAGGTTGAAAATTAAGTTGTAAATTAAAAGAAAGTGTACTTTGGAATACAACATGATATGTCACCTAGAAAAGGACCTTTGTGCATAAATGAGCTAGGGAACAGAGAGATGAGCCCAATGCCCCAGCAGTGCCACTTGCACTCCAAAGATTCATCTAGAAACCCTGCCACTCCATCACTAGGGACATTTTCTTTCACTGTAAAAAGTCAAGGGATTTGACAACAGCCTCTTACAAACACAATGAAGCCCCCAATGTTAATATATTTTTCTCCTTTGCCATATTCTTACCATAAATTTTCAAATATGGCACATACAGATATTAAATGCCTTCTAAAATACACAAAAATTACACATACATTATGCTTATTATATGTATGTACACATATTAAAAACCATTTCCTTCTCTGTGCCACCAAATACAAAATTACTCTCATCTCCACCCACTCCCACTTGGTCTCCAAAGATGCTCAGAAAGCTACCCAAGGCACTAAATGACAATTCCCAAAGCTGAGATGGCTCTGAAACTCTTAGGTTCAAAGGCTAATGTCACACACCGTACATTACAAATAGCCTCAGATCGGAGCCAACACAAAATGATTATGCAAAAGACTATACAGGCTTTCAAATATGCATTTGTTGAAAAGTCCAATGTCTTAAATCACTTCAACGTATCTTCCACAGCGTTCTCTGGACCTACAAGATGAGATTGCATAGTTAAAACAAGGCTGCTATAGTGACTTGAAACATCTCGATAAAAACCCAAACTAACTCCTGCCCACCCACGATGAGTTCTCCCCATGGTTTCCATGCTTCCTGGACTGTTCCTCTAGACTAGAAGCTCTTCCAGGTTTCTCCTAGATCCCACTGTCTCCCCCAACCCCCACCCCATCCTCAGAGGTGTACACACAGTATGCCAGGGAGAGTAAAGAGGTTTCACTTCAGGAGCCCACTCTGCTCCCCTAGTGGTGGCTGGCTGTGATGAGAAGGATTCTGAGGCAGAGTTTTGGCTCAAGACGAAAAGATGCCAAAGTTAATTAGCTACATAGGCTGAGAGCACAGGAGCAGGAGAGATGACCCAAATGACAATACAAGGGATTCTGAATCCTGAAGTCAACACACTTTCCCTAACTAACTTGAGGACCATCCAGGTAAGCTGAATGAATCCTTTGAGAGCATTTTCACTCATAGAATGTGCATAAGAAAACAAGGCCATCTTCTCTAAGGCAGTTTTAACACTGACCATGGATCAAAGGTCTTTCCAGAACCGAAGACAACCATATGAAGACCTAATTCAACTCTTTTATTGCATAGATGGAAAAACCAAGACATGTTGTTGAGTGACTCACATGAGGTCACACAACTGATGGTGGAGAAGCTAAATCCTAGGTTTCCTGCACTTGTGCCCCCTTCACAACACCCAATGCTTCCCTTCCCTGCCATCTCACATGCTGCTTATTCTTCCTTGCTTCCCATGTGTATCATTTTCATATTTCACTAAGGTTTCATGTACTGTTGCAGACTTCTCAAATTTTGGATTATATGATGAGACATAAACTCAATAATCTATATTACTGCAAATTTAAGAAAACAATTTTGGAGCATGATGTGTAGTAATTCAGGGTTAAGTAGAAAACAACACAAGGAATTTGCCACTTTACTTGTTAAATTTTGCCTTTTATTTTAAATAGGGAAGACAGACATTGTAAATGTGTATTTGAGATGCACAGAGGCATTTTGAGCTCTGGCCTCTAGCTGAAGAGGCCTTTCCCAAACTACCCAACATTAACATACACAGGGAAAAGAACCCCCTCAAAACCCACAAATGATCCTACCATATCCAGTTTATAAATTAATTGGGAAAGTGGACTTTCCATTTCCCAGGGAAATTGAAGTCCTCCAACACTCTTTACAGCAATCTGTGATAGAACCACGGGCTACCTACTCCAGTGGAATAATCATAGCCTTCCCAGGATAACAAGGAGACGGGGTCAAACTAAAGGACTCAACATCCAGAAACAGATCCTCAGAAAGGTTCAGACTCCCTGATTCCAGGGAGAATAATACATGACCACCTGTAAGAGAAAGAGCTTCCTTTCCATCTAAAAGTTAAAAATTAAATCCCCTCTGGAGAATTACTCCACTACCTGAAATCAACACTGGGCCAACACCTCAAAACAAAACCCATGAAAGGAGTTCTCCTGCAGGTCTAACTTAATTTGATCAGGCTGAAATGTCAACCTTTTCCTTTTGATTCACTTCCTGGTTAAGATGAACAGCAGCTGACTCCGTCTCAGATAAAACCACCCCCTGTACACCAGGAGAATATCCGTCAAGCTGTTCTTCAGGCAAAGAATGCCAACCCCAGAAAACTCCTCAGATATATCATTTTGCAAATTATTGTTATCACTACCATTCCTCTGGACTTCAGCCAAATTTCCTACATCCTTCTCAAACTTGGTAGTCTAGATGGCCTTACGGGGCTGGGTGTTAACTGAAGAACAGCTTAACTGTTTGGATACGTTATGCATCTATTATCCAATTGTCAATCTTGTAATGTTTGCTGTGTGACTACATCTTTGGGGAAATGAATGCCAGATGAAAATTTACCCTCATCCATTTCTCTTTTTCTTCTCTTAGGGCTCTTTCTGTTGATTTGTTAACTTGCTCCAGTTTATTCTATAAGCTCAAGATGGCCACATAGCCAAAATCAACAACCAAGACCCCGGAGAGGAGTAAACACTTATTAATGGAGATATTTGTCCCCTTTGAAATATTTATCCTTTTTGTCTACAACAACCACTCATGAACATGACTATTAACGTGGGTACAGCAAGAAAGACCACACAGTGATGGAGCTGATTCTCAACAATATTGATCCTCATGTTTCTAAACCCCACTTTTAATTTTTCATATAATTTTCCTAAATTTGTATTCTACTTTTACTGTAAACCCTTCTTAATCCACTGAAGACACTGGAAGTTTTGAAAAAGACTGAAGTGGAATTTTGTCCTATTTTGGATGGAGAACCAAACCAGGCTCATGACAGGTGCTTAGTAAGTTACATACTGACTAAAGCAAATAATGGAGCATTGCAAGGTGTTCTCAATTTTTCACTCTCCCTGTACCTAAGCCCTCTTACCATGTGATATTGTAGTTCTGACCACAAGACTTCACAAGGCCCATAGTATATGGACTAAAGTGACAATGGGCCACTTCTGTGTCTAAGCCTTAAGGCATCACCTATTTCCTCTGAGAGCCCCTGACATCTGAAATCAGAAGAGCTAGCCTGGAAAGACCACTGGTTCCACACAAAACAGAGACACATGGAGGAGGACAGCCCAACCAATGCTCAGACCTGTAACACAAAGCAGAGCATCCCCCATCCGTCTGAAGCCTTGGGGTGTGGTAATACCTGCGCGTAACCGAGTGCCTCTAGGTGCTGGATGGTTTGCCCAGAGCAGCACTGGTGTGGCGACAACCGGTAAGCAATAAATGGTGAAAATAAGATTCCAGGACCATGTGTGACTTGAGCAAAACTGTCCATTTATACAGGAAGAAATTTTAATTACAATGTATTTGTTTAGGTTCATTTAACATATCTAAGAATCTCTCTTTCACTAGCTGGGGACTACATTTTCAAACAATAAAAACATTTTAAAAATATAAAAATTACTTTTTTGTCCATTAATTAGGATGAAACCTGACCCCACATATCTGAACTACTGAAGTTTTACTCAGGGATCAGAGAACATATTGATGGGAGGAGGGGAGGGGAGGAAGGGAGGAAAGAAGGAAGGAAGGACGGATGGACGGACACTTCCAGAATCCCCATCAGAGGAATTGCTGGCATGTACCCGCTTCCATCAATACTCTTCCTTCTGCTAGTCCTCACAATAAACATATGCTCCCTGTTTGGAAGGGCGGGATGGCAACATGGGCAGGTTCCACAATGAGACTGAACAGTTAACTCAAGTTGCCTGTTGGGCTAGCCAGATGAGACATCTCCAGCCACCCATCAACCTCCTTGCCTCCTGGCCCAAAGACGTCATGACAAGAGGACATCAAAGCAGAGCATCCCCAGGAGAGACCAAGTGCAGCAGGGAAGTCTCCTCCAAAAGCACCTCGATGTGCCACCAAGGTGGCCTCTGCAGCAGTGCAGTAAGAGCCACTGCCATTAAAGGCAAGTTTCCGTTTTATGTGCTCAGGCCTTCTGTGGCAGGATCCCACGGTTCCCCAGGAAGCTTGATTTACCATCCCATCACCCTGTTTTTATAGGGCCTGACTCTGCAAACGGAACTGATGGAGACCTCAACCGCGAGTCACTGAGTCCTCAGGTATAATTGCAGATTTACAATGCCGACAAAGACATTCTGTCACACTCATGTCTTCTCAACGTGCCTCTGGAGGGGACTCCCTACAGCTTCAGCTGAGCTTTGTTAGCTGCTCCCCTCAACCTCCCCCAAAAACCTTCTCCTCCTCTGAGCCCACTTTCCCTGCCCCAGAGTTCTCCTCGCAGGAGGCCCTGGAAGGATCTGATGACTGCAAGTGGGGACCAGGCAGTCACGTGTAGGGTGGCTGACGAGGTATTATGGGAAGAGGAGAGGATGAGGAAAGAGAGAAAGAAGAAGTGTCCTCTGAGTCACTGTTGGTGAGATTTTTCACAGCCAATCACACACAAGACTGATTCACTGCTCACTCTGCCCTGCTCACTCATTTTTCATACCATACTTTTCACGGCCCCATCAGCCTGTTCCGCCAAGGTCAAATGAAGGGAATGAGAGCATGCACATCACACTGAGATTTATTATAAACGGAGTCACTCACCTTTTATGTGGAGCCAGTGGGCTCCTGACATCACCATTTATGAAGATGGACCTGAGCAGCAGTCATGTGAGCAGACGGCAAGGGAGGGGGACTCGGTCCAAACAGCATCATGAAACACCCGGACTCTCCCTTCCTTTGCACAGAATACAGACAGAGGCTACTCACTAACCTGAACCTAGGTGCACACAAGACTTTTAATCAATGCCATGTTTGGAATTCCACCTTTGTCCTATTTTCCATAAAGAGATGGAGAAGGTCTATCAGACAAGGTAACATTTGAACAGATCTTAAATGAAGTGCACTGGACAAAGGCCACTGTTTCAAGATCTTCACTATACCCTTAAAACGCTTTAGGTTGCAATTAACTGAAAGTAGCTTAAACAATAATGGTTTGTTATATAACAACAAAAGGAGTCCAAAGGTAAAATGCTTTCCAAGTTTAATTCACCAGTTATGATATTACCAAGGACCACAGTGTTTCCCATCTTTCTGCTCTGCCACCCTTAATTCAAAACATCCCCTCAGGGGTGAAAGATGGCTGCTGCAGTTCCGAGCATCATACGTAGACACAACTATCATCAGTGAACGTTCTCTCTTTACCACTGGCCATCACAGGATCACATGCCTATGCCCAGACCAATCACAGAAAGGGGGGAAAGAGTGGCTCTGACCCACTGAGACCATTCATGGTTCCCTCTCTGCAACTGGGGAGGAAGCACTTTCCATGACAGAAAGGTCACAAAGTTCCTTCAGTGACACAAAGAGCTAACTACATGAACAGGGCTCTGAGCACAACTACAAGAAAGGACTGAAGTGGTTATTGGGGAGGTGACCAAGGTGCCTGCCACAGAATAAATTCCATTTCTACCACAGGATTTTGTCCTTACTGTTCCCTCCACTTTTCCCACACTCTCCATAGCTTCTTCCCTCACATCAGTGAGGTCTCTGCTCAAAAGTCGAATTATGCAAGAGAGCTTATCTGACCAGCCCACCTCAAAGAGCTACACACTTACCCATTCTCTACTGTGTAGTTTTCTTCACAGCTCCTACCAGTGCCATATGTATACCTGTATTTGTTTACCACCTGCCTTCCCCCTCCAAAATAAAGCTCCTTGAGGCACATAATAGACACTCAAATACATGCAGGATGAATAAAAAAAATTGAATTCACTGGTGTGTCCCACTTTAGTCTTACTTCTCTACTGTTGGCCATGCGAGCAAAACAGATCTCCCTAGTCTTCCCTAGTTCCCTACCCCCACCTTTTTATTCACACTTCTCCCCTTCTGGAATGCTCTCCTCACTTTTCCTCTGTTTATTTAAATTCCATCTTTAAGGGTCAGCTCAAATTCCACTTCTTTCACAAAGCCCGCCCTGATGATCCAAACCCAACATGATCTCCTAATAGCAGTCATTTCAATTTGGAAAACTCAAGATACTCCTTTCCACTTCATTTTCCTTAAACCCAAACTAGAGCTCTAAGTACTCATAGATCTTGACACACTCAACACTCTCTTTATAACGGAAGAAACCAAGTTCCAGGATTGTTTTGGACCTGCCCAGGAATGGACCAGGAGAACATGTACTAGTATAGACAGTCCCTATTTGACAATTCATCAGTTCTAAAAAGTTCATAGCAGAGCATTCTCCAATGGATAACTTTTGATACCTGCAATATGACTGGGCATTTGGGGAAAATCAATGGGAAATGAATATGCAACTCTCTGCTAATAAGCACAAGTAGATCACTCTGTCACACCAAAAAAAGTTGAACAAAGCTCAACTGAACAAGATAAAGCCTCTTTATCCTTCTCCCACGGGTCTGAGCTCGGTGATAGAACTGCATGGTAAAGGGGCTGCCAAGTAAAGGGAAATAAAAAATGCCAGGGGGCAGAGAACAGTGAAGGATGTCAGTTACCTGATATTTCTGAGCCTTAGCATCGTCACCTATGAGAGGAATGGAGTTAGACTAGATCAACTATCTAGCAGGAGAGCTTGCTTTAAAAAAAAAATACAAAGCTGATGGAAAACCCTAAAAGTGGAACTACTCTGGTTGTAGTGGGTACTGCTGAGATTCTCACCCTCCAACCCTCTTGCTTATCCCCAGCAATGGTTCCCTCACCACTAGATGGCTTAATCTTTGGAGATGTCTCTCCCAGCACTGCGATATGACAGTTCTAAAGTAGATGACCATCATACTCGTAGTACTAGTAATGCTGAAATACTGCAGTAGCTTAATGAACAATTTATACTCTCTAAGGCTCTAAGAAGATGTCACTCATATAGGGCAGACCGTGGTCTTCTGAAACCATGATAAATCAAGTGTTTATAAATCAAGAATGGATGGGTGGGTGGATGGATGGATGGGAGGGAAAAAGAAAAAGCAATTTAGTTTTATTTTAAAAAAGACTCAAATTGTCATCAATTGCAAATTGAGCCAAAGTTCATCACAGTTATGTTGATATGGGTGAAAAAAGTAGCCTAGATGCCCAACAAATGAGGGACTTGCAAAGAAAGTATGACCAAATACCACGTTTCAGTGAAATTACCAATGACATGAGACTATGCTCAAAATACATATTGATATGTGGAAATACTGCAAAAGTAATTAAGAAATGATCGTAGTTTTCTAAAATGTAATGTGGATGGGTTTTTTCTAAAAAGATTGAAAGATACATAGCAAAACATTAACAACAATTAACTTCTGGGTGATGGGATTAGTAAGTTTTTTTTCTTCAGCATTTTTTTTTCAAACTTTCTAGAGTAAACATATATTGTGTTTGTAATTAGGGTGGGGGGAAGGCTAAAGTAAGTTGAGAGGTATAAAACAAAACTGAATGAACCTTCTTTTGTTTATCACTCACCAACTTAAAGGCTCCAAAGTCCAGATTTGGAGATTTGGAGGGAAGCATCAGAAATATCCAAATGGACTCCAAAAGACACAGAGGGGAAAGGCATAATCTTTCTGGACCACGTGTCAGAGTTCCCCACACAGATATCGCCCAACCTACTCTATCGGAATCTCAGGAGGTGGGGCTCAGGCACCCATACCTTGCTTCAAGGAAGCACAGATGCAGTGGTTCTGATAAGACGTGCTGTTAATAGGATGTGAAAATCATGGAAGCTACAAAACTCCCCAGAATGGCACAAAGAAACCAATTCCCCTTAGTCTGCCTTCACAAGTCAGGGATCCACATGAAAGAAGAGTTACTATCCTTTGTCCAAAAATGTCCTGGAGTTGCCTCTGAGACCCCAGGTTTTGATATTACAAAAAGAATCAGAATTCTGTGTGACCTGTTACCTTAAGCTGTATCTCTGGGCCACGTATGATCCAGCTTTAGTAAACTTAATTTTATCACTTGTCAAATTTTTCAACCTGTGAAAAATTACTCAATACCAGGATTAAGATGTGATCTAATATCCATGTGGTTTGCCTGCTCTGAGCTCCTATTATCCCAAAATAATGCTGGATGCATACCTGAGGGTAGCGTGGCTTCTGGGCTACGAGAGCCTTTAGTCTCCCTTTGAACACGGGGGTGATAGATAAACTATGCCATGCCTGAAAATATGTCTCCTGGACCTCCATGCAAGAGACAACTTACTAATTTCATCTTTTCAAAACTCCCATTCATCACTTCTAGCAAGTCAACAGCCTTCTCCCCAGACCTTGCTTTAATTGTGAAGGCAGCTGATACTGCATATTCTCGAGTCCTTCAAGGGCCAGAAGTTCCTAGGACTCTGCTGCTACTTCCTACACGGAGTCTTTGTGGAATTTGAGGAGAGAAATAAATGTACTCTGGAGGAATGTCACAAGAAAAAGATCTGCTTCAAAACTGGGTGTGTGGACATGTGAATCGGCATCCTTAACGGAAAGATTTTGTAGTATACAGGCAAAAATTCAGAGACTTTGTCCTTTCAGACCATTTCTTTGAGGTGAGAGGGAGAAAGGAAGGGAGGGAGGGAGGAAAGAAGATGGGAGGAAGGACTGGAGGGAGGAGGGGGAGACAGAGAAAATGAACTTTCTCTTTTTTGGATGGGAAGTGGATACAGGAAGTATTCAACCCATCAGCATCCATTTGGAAATACAAAGTTTCCTTCAATGTACTCCAAAATGAGAAAGAGACTTCCTGTAAGGTTCCTTAAATATACCGAACATATAGTGGCTCATTTTGAAACTACCACACCTAAGGCTGGATTGTATTAAGTTTGGGATACGTCACTGCTTCACTTTCCAAACAATTCATGTCTGTCTGTGTGTAGGTTTTTCTTTTGGAATTTTAATATCACTAGTTCTTAGCCCAGACTCCTAAATCAATTGGTCTCAGAAAATCATTTTCTTTATTCACGCAAGGAAACTAAATCCTAAATATACATTTTAGTATGATATTTAATTATAACAATTTGATTTACCTTCTAATGCTCCATACAATCATCAACTATATGATTTTTTTTTAAATTTCAAACAGCTTTTTGTTCATAGACTCTTATTTTCTGAAATGACCATCTGTAAACAGTAAACCTATTGTAACATATACGACACTACACATTTTTCTTAGGGAGGGGAATAAAGATTCATTTTTTTCCTCTCCCAGTTTTTTTTTCTTGTTTTTTAATTCAATTTTATTGTGGTAAAAACACTTAACATGAGCTCTACTCTCTTAAATTCTTTTTGCCTAATACAACATATTCAGGGTCTGGGTTAGAGTATAGTTACTTAAAGTAAAATGTCACAAGTATTAAATACTGAGTCCCTTATTAATATATACAGACTGGATCAAGGTAGAAAGCCACGAAGTTTTTCCTGCATAAAGGACGCACACTTTACCATTGCTATCACACACCTTCATAAAACAATAGATCTCCTTCTAGAAACATCATTTTCAGAAGGAGCTAGTAAATATTATTATTTACTATACCAAGGCAACAATAATTGATTAAGGCAAATTTAGTGGAAAGATTAAAATAATGGCAGGAGAAGAAAATCTATTCTGCAGAAACACTGTGTGAACTTATTGGAAATAATCAGTCGCTCAGTTTGAATTAAATGAGTGTGAGTGAATGCAGTGGCGGGGGTGGGGGGATTTTAAACGGGACTACAGGGAGGTTGAGAGAGAAAGCCTGGAGCACACACACTAGCTGGAATCTACCAGCTTCCCTTAGCCGAGGCTGGGAGGAAAATCTGCAAAGATGCAAACCATCCTTGGGTGTGCAGTTAGCAGTAAGTAAATTGCTGTGGGAGCTGAGGGCGAGCATACTTCAGCAAGCAATTCCTCTCTGTCTTTCATTCTGTTTGTCTGTGTTAAATTCCCCTTCTGCCCTCATCCATTCTCACATCCAGTTCCCCGCTTTGTCCATCCATCACTCCCCTCACTTTGTCAGTGCTGACTTCATCCGGCTCTCACAATCGCGGAGCAGCCATCCCGAGGCCGCGGGGGAGCCCCCGCCCGCCGCGCCGATCTGCTGACGGAGGGCCCCGCGGCGGCGTGTCGTTTTCTATTGCACAGGCCAGCAAAAACACTAATACTCAACCTGATTCCTATCGTCCTGCCTTCCACCTTTTCTACTGAGGGAGATGGAAGCGAGAGAGACACCAGGAGAGAGAAACGGTGGGGAGGAAAGAGACGGGTGGGGGCGGCGGGGAGGGGGGGTGGGCTGGATAATGGAGAGAGATGTTTGCTGAATTTTCTAGAACAATTTGCACACCAGTCAGGTGGAGGCTCAATCCGGCTTCCTGTGCTACACATCAATAGAAATCACAGGGAGAAAATGTAGCACTAATTAAGGGTTGATAAGCTGTAGTCAAGGGCAGTTTAGGGGAAAAAAAAACAGCAGAGCACCCGGGCCTGTGTAAGCACGGCTCTAAGCAGCACTTTAATCGCCAGCTTAGGATGGAAATTCTGCAGTGCTCTATTTTGTTTAAAATGGTTTTACCTTCAAAATCAAACAGGCCAGGAAAAAAATATTAGACGATCATTTTTACTCAGAAGATCATTTGCAAAACATTTCGGGGGTGGTGGGGGGAGCTTGGTAAAGAAGAAAATAGTTACCTAGCAACAAAACTATTTTAAAACATTCTTCAGTGTATTGTCTGATTGTGTGATCTTAATTCAAAGGTGTCTAATTCGGAGCACCTGCCAAATTAATAAAATATTTCTAACCCTGAATTCTAAATTCCTCATTTTTCCCCCTCAACAGGGCAAACTTCACAATAAGCTGTAATGAGGTTGATTTTTAAAAAAAAGAAAAAAAAAACTTTTCAATGCTACACATTTCTTTAAATTTTACTCGGAGTGGAAAACAAAATTACACTTGAAATAAAAGTAGTTAGTAGAACTATGTATACAACTCTGCTTAAAATGACTTTACAATAAAGGTCCTCAGTGGGTAGATTTTCTTATTTGAGTTCTTAAAAAAACAGTGGATTGTAACTGGTGGTAGCCGGAACTAGCCTTTGCGAGATCCTACTACCTACAAGGCATTTTCATCTATGTTCTTGGATCCTCACAAAAATTCATTCTAAGTAGTACCTGCTTATTTGGAACTGAGAAAGCTGAGGCCCAGCAATTCAGTAACTTACCCCAAGTCATACCACTGCTAAGAAGGGGCATCAGGACTTAAATGTCCCTGTGGGAATTCCAGCCATTTCCCCAGCAGATGGGCACGTCAGTCACCTAGCCCCGACGCTTCTTTCTAATTAAAGGAAAAAAAGCCTCAAATATGCAGTGGGATAAAAGTGACGAAACTGAATCAGTTTCTGAATCCAAAGTACAACCACAAAATATCAAAACTGACGTTTTAATACATCATCCCAAACTCTTACTTAGGGAGACTCTTCACTTTTTTATTGAAGGAAAAGAGACTGCCTCTGCAACAAACTGAGAGAAGTTTCCAGAAGCTGCTGAGAAATGATAGGAACTTAGGAATAAATGGGCTGCCTTGCAAGGCAGTGACTTTGAAGAGCTGAGCACTCGCTTGTATGTTTAAGTTTTGCTGTGTTTGTTAGGAAATCAATCACAGCATCCCGCGGTCACACCTCGTATCTCAGAGGGTTTGGGTGGCAAACTGCAAATTACTAACCCTGGCAGGTAAAACCACAGCACGAAGAGAAAAGAGGGGCACTGCTGAGCCAGTCTCCACCTCCCTCTGCACGGTCACCACACATCTAGTCCAGAACCTGCACCCACAGCTCCCTCCTCATTCCTTTTGTTTCTCAAACCCTCATGCTCAGATGGGTTTTGGCCATGACAGAAGAGACCAGGGGAGGAAAAAAAAAAAAAAAAAAAGGCAGCAGCAAAAAGTCTCCTCTGCGGTGCTACCATACACATCAGACATCTCTAATTAGACAGCAACAAAATTTTATTAATAGGATGGACATTATAGAATGAGCTTGTTATAAATGGGCCCTGTCAGGGCCTTATTCAGCTACCAAATGAGTATTCTCAGTTCAGTGCTCTCATCTGAGGCATCACGCCTAGTGCTGGATAACAAATGATTGCTATTAACCGTATTGTTAGTAATGATGGCTGAAAACAAACAAAAACCCATAAATAACAGTCTACAGAAAAATTAACCCATAAACTTGATAGATATCCAGCTGAGAAATAATAAATGACACTTTGGGGCCTGCTGGGAGAAGCGAGTGGTTTTTGTTTTCCTCTCTGTCATTAACACATTTTCTGTGCTAAAAATTAGATTCTGATATATAATTATCAACACTCCCAGATATTAATTCTGCTATTGCTCCCTCGGTTTCTCTTCTGGCTGGGCTCTAATGTTATTCACAGATTACTCTGAGAAAACACATCAAACACTTAACAGAACAGGTCAAAGTGACAAGCAGCTTCTGCTGACAACACCAAACTGAACCGTCTTTTTTTTTTCTACCAGGGACACAAAACAAATTTCTCATATTAATTAACTAGGGTTCCCTTCCAACCACAACAGGCCTGTACAATGCGATGTGGCCTTAAGCAAATTCCCTACTTCTCTAATGAAGGTGGCCAAGGGAAGCGAGGAGTGACAAAATTATCTTGCATTTATGGCACTCAAATCCACATTCATTAATGTCTTTCAGAGAGAAGACACAGTTCAAAACAACTTTTCAACTGCCGAGCCTCTCTCACCTTGAGCCCCTTCCTCTTAAAGGGCTGCACAGAAGGCCAAGGACGGACACACACACACACACACACACACACAATTAAGCACGTGAGCAAGAGACCTTTCCTGAAAGGAGCTAGAATTTGAGCCCCAGAACCTGAATTAGCACCATTGCTGAGGACTTTAACTTCCCAAACGTCATGACTTCTGCACAATTAATTGACCTTGACTGGAATACAATCTCACCTGTCAATGGCTTGTATTTGTCAGGAAGTGCCACAAAAAAGTGAAATTTACCAGGATCCTCCACAGACTGGTCCATATCCTATAAGCAGACGAAGACCCCCCCTCACACCCCCCTCCATATTCTCACGCACATGTGTCAAGTACGGAACACCAGCACTGGCATTGTCAATTCCATCGATGGACTACTACTGCTGTCGCTCTGAAATTTTGATTTCAAGGAAAATAACTGTGGGAAAACTTTTTTGTTAATTAAAAAAAAAGTAAGGTGCCCAATTTAGAGAATGCATATAAACTGCTAGTTTCATTAATAAAAGTAAGATGGTGAAATTTAAGACGAAAGACTAAGATAGGGGAGGAGGACTCCATGCCAGCAGGACAGTGCAAGTAAGCGCATCACGAGCCGGTATAGGATCTGTTTCCCAAGCCTGCCCTTCTACCAGGGACAAGAGGCAGCAGCTTCCTCTTCTTAAGCAAATGCCTTCAACTACAAGCTCTTTTGTCCTTTAGGGCAACATAACGTCAAAAACAGGAAAATTCTTTAAAATTAGGCCACATGGCCAAACCTCTGAAACACAGAAACAATAAAAGGGCTGAGGGGGAGGGAGAATGAATGCAGAAAAGAGACAGAGAAGAGAAAGCACAGGTGAAAATAAAGAAGGCTGAGAGCTGGTGCTGTGTGAAAAGCTGAAAGAACCGGGTGGGGTGTCTGGCCACCAATTTAGAAAACCTTGCTCATTCCGATCAGTGGTGGGATGTTCCCCTTTTCCTCTCAAGCTCCATCAAGGACCTGGGCCCGCAAATCATCTACATAATATTTTCGAGATGGTATTTCTTTTTAAATAAGCAAATGATCTCCCATCTCCCCCATGCCTGGTTTTTAACCCCCACGCCTCATCCCCCTGATCACGCTGCCTTGATGACAACAGCGTAAACTGCAAATCCCTCACCTCCCGTGCACTCCATTTTCTCAGTATCTGGCATTGCGATATTAAATAACTATAAAACTAGAAAGCCAAAATAACTAAATCACCTGGCAGCCAATTTCTGAGAGTTAAACCACAAACCCGGAAAATGGTGGAGTGTGTTGAAATAATGTAAAGGAAACCCATAAATTCAAACTTTATGTTCTGTAAAGAACAAATATGAAAAAGGCATCAAAATAATGAAAGATTGTTTATGTATTCTGGCATGAAATGGGAATGTGTTATGAGAGAGGGAGCAGTGGTGGAGACAGATCGACAGAGCTGACAGTGTGGTATTCATCCTGCACGGAGGAGCAGACGGCCCGCTAGTGGCAGCAGACAGCGCCATAAATCAAGGGCTCTCGAAGCTGTACCTACAGCTTATTACATCCAAGATGACAAATAAATAATAATCCCTGTCAGAGCAGCCCTTTGCTCAAGGATTGAGCCTGAAACCTTTGGCTCATCACTCCTCATCTTAAGTGAAAACACTAGAACTGGGGAATTGGAGGCCACGCTTTGCTAAGCTCATGAAACACAAAACAAGCAGGACCCAGGAACTAAGACTGAACAAGAAAGGTCAAGAAAGAAGGAAGGATAAACATTTAAATACTACTGACCAAGACGGGGAAAAGCATCCGAATGAGTATGGGTTAATGTGACCAAATCATTAGGGGAAAAAAAATCCAGAAACCCATCCTTGTCCCCACCCCTTGCTGGGGGCTATATACCAGGCTTCGGTTTAAAGGCACTCCCAGCAGGCACAGGACAGGTTCACAGAGATGCCAGGACCCCAACACCAGTGACCACCACCTGCAACCCTTCCCGAAGCTGTCTACCTCCTACCTTATTTAAGACCCAAGCAAGTGGCAGCAAGCCACGCCCCCATGCAGTAAGTCCAGGTCTTTGCATCCTCGAAGGAGAGGATCAGTGCTGACCAGCACACTGGCACAGGGAAGGCCGAGTCACAGAGCCATTCCCCTGTCTCCCTGCTTGGCATCTTGGCCACTGCCTCTCATTTGCACCCTCTGACTCTTCAATGTAGGCCTGATAGACACCCCTGCTTCTAAGTCTGCCTGGCATCCATGAGTGTTACGACCTTGAATTTGTCCCTTAACCTTGAGCATCCCCATTTTCCTACTGCTACTAATTGGTCAGACAGAGGGTTTCTCTAAGGACCCTGAGCAGTGCTCACAGAGCACCCCTCTCTCTGAGTTGGCTCAACACTTACAGTGGTTCCCAAAATGGCCTTCCAAGCAAAGCCTTCGCCCTGTATGATACATCTCAAGTCCCTCCAGTGCCTTGAAGGAAGCACAGAGACAGACAGTAAAATCTGACAGGGCCAAAGGGCTCTGGATCCCAAGTTCTCCACACACACACCACCATCCTAACAACTCTTTAATATCTTGCTAGCTGCCCTTCAGTCAACTACCAATCCACACCACTCCTAGGCATTAAAGCAACACTGTATTTTGTGATTTGAGAGAACTGCAGAAAGATGGGCCTACAGAAGGGCACAGGTATCCCTACAAAGGGCTAAGTCCCAAGGGCTAAAATAAGAGCACCTGCTCTTACAAAGGGGAGGTGGCCAGGGGTCCCCACTACTGCTTCATGTCCCCACACAACTGGCAGGGTAGAGCAAGCACCTACTTTGGTTGTGTGAACCTGAGTTCAAATCCCACCTCCATGGAAGCTGGGTGGCCGCACTGAGTTTCCACATCCTCAGCTACTGAATCCCAGCCCAGAGGGCTGTTTGGAGATGAAATGCTTGATAGTCCCTAATGTAGTCCAAATGCCAAACAGATCCAGTCCCCATTCCATTTCATTTTTTTCCTAATTTTCTACCCTCCACTAAAGCAGAATTTTAAACAAATGTTATCATCCACATTACTTTAGAACCTCATGAACCTTCAAACTATCCAAAATTCTCTACAGAAACACAAGCTTCTTATAAAAATCATTTCAACTTGGTTCAAACACCTGGGCCAGAACTTAGAAGAAACTCATCTAAAGCTTCTAAGAGGTTTTGGGCTCTAAGTGGGTAAGTGATACAATGCAATAGGGTCTCCTGCACCCCAAAATTCTATACCTGTGAGATAGGCTGGGTCCTGGGACCCTCTGCTGCAGCACCTACACCTGGACAAATGTCTCCTCGAGCAACAGGACACAAAGAAACTGTAATGGACTCAAAACAACTCTGTGCACATGCAGTGGGGGAAAATTGTGTACAAGATACAAAAAGACCAAAAACCCAACAGCCGCTTCTGAGGTGTCAGGAGCAAAAGCAGGGTACGGCAGCATGACCCCTGCACACAGCCCCACGGAGGGGGTGGGCAGACAACCTAAGTTACCCCTCTGGCCCAACCATGGGTCCAGCCCTGCCCTTACCCCATTTAAGGAACCAGCTCACCGCCCCCCTCAGGGAGGGAGCAAGGGAACCTGTTACTTGCTTCTGCCCCCTTGTACTATAGCACGAGTCCCAGTAATCTGTTGCCTAACTTTCTCATCTGGCCTCGTACTGATTTCTACTGATTAAATAGTCTAAGAACCCGGGTTGATAATACCTGGAACTCTATTCTTAAGGAAATAAACCAAAACATGGAAAATTCATGTGCACAAAAACATACATTATACTGTTATGATGGCAAAAAATATGGAAGCAAACTAAATAACCCATAGAGGCATTTAAAAATATGTTGAAAATTGTTTTTTTTTTTAATATGGAATGCTCGTTTGATGGAATAACATGCAGCTGTCAAAAAGCAATGATTACAAAGACAATAAAGCAACAGAGCAAAATGCCTAGGAACTAATGCAACATGAAAAAAGGCAAAACACAGTATTGACCCTTGGCTCTCATTTTAACCATGCAACATTATGCCTTTGGAGAAAGACAAAGAACGGACAGAAATAATAGTAGTTGTGCTAGAATGGTAGAACTATAGAAAATTATTGTTTCTTCTTTCCCTTTCTTTCAAACTTTCTGCAATTATGTTTCACAATACTTTTGTAATTTAAAAAAGGGGATTCAAAAAACTTTTAAGAAATTAAATTGAGGCTCACCCCAAATCAACACATGGTCGGCAGGAACCTTTGAGGGAGTGCGGGAAGGCAGTAGTGCACCATGCCCAATCCTTAAAGCATGCCATTGTCCAAGAGTCATTTTTAAAACACATCATTTGAGATACATGTGGGTTCACTGGCTTAAAATGGGTTAACGTTACAAAAGATACAAGTAAAAAATAATAATGCAATCACTTAATACAGTAATACCGCTGCTTAAAGGTCTTTTAACATAAACACGGCAATTCTGCTAATACATATTACATACATTTGCAACAATACAAGAAAGCTGAAAGGTGGTTATTGTTGAATTGAAAAAGTCCCAGAATCCCACTAAGAAAATAACATGAGACAATAATGCATATTTCAGGTACACACTATAACTGACTTAAATTATTATGGATGTACTTCATACTTAATTACCTTTCTAAAATATGTCAGGGTATTTTGTCATCAACTCTGCAGAGTCTGCTGTACCTCTACTAAATACTGCTCTGAAAGCAAACCCTTTGCTAATGTTTTTATTTGAATAACTTATTACTCAATATAGCAAGCATCAACACATTTTATAGAACCAGAACTTGGCTCTCTGAAATTCCTCCTACCCTAATGCCAGTCACTGTTGGGAGCATTTAGTTATAAATTGTCTTTCAATAAAAGTAAAAGCTCCCAAAACAACAAAATGAAAAGACACAGCAGCTTAAATCAAGGGAAGTCAATTTCCACATGCCGATCCTAAATATTTCATGGCCCTATTTTATTCTGACATTTGTAGATGACTAAAGTGTTACAAAGGAAATAAAATGCTGATTAAAGAGTTCACTGTCATAAAGGTTACTGAATTGTAAATGGCCCTTTCCATCTTCCTGTTAATAGGTACCCAGCTGTAAACATCATGAAGGATGTGAAGGGAGGGCTGCTTGCCTCCTTTAGGAGCTGTATGTACATTAATCACTGAATCACCAAGCCATGCTTAATTGCAAGCTGTATATCACACAAATCCATGGTAAGTAGAAGGAAACTCATTATTGCTGCTTCATAACTACTGGGTACTTCTCATTTTAACCTCCTCACACCTGGGACACTTTGTTGCTTTACAACAGGAATGCAGAATAGGTATTACACCACTAATTATAGCCCACACTGGCACCTCCATCTCAGCTGCCTGCAAGAGAAAACGGAATTCTCTGATCTGATCTGCAGCCGTCCCAGGCTCCGGCCTCATTGCTGCTAAGTGAGTCTTTCTATGTGGTTTGCTCCCTGCTACTGCCCCTGCTGCCCCCTCCTCCCCTATTCCCTTTCTGGGGACAACATGTTGAAATACATTACTCCTTGAGAGTTTACAGAACTGTTTAAATGATAAAGAAAAAAAAAAAGCCTGCAGTATATTTTGCTTTGACAAAATTATTGATTTAAATCCCATACAATAGCACAATACTATTTAAAGGTCAACCCAAGAAAAATGAGTTTACACCCGAACAGAGCCAAGCTTATCTGTCATGAAAGTGTAATGATGTGTTTATTCCCTCGCTCGGGTGTATATATTTTTCAGGAAGATATAACAGTCTACTTGCAGGTGAAATCTGCTCTTAAGCGAGAATTTCAAGAGATATTTACATTTCAGATGGTGGGGCTGATATCTGAAGCCCTGAGACCCATTTCTGCACTTAATAGTCGGTTGAGTATTTATTTTCATCACTCCAAAATTATTCTTCTCACTCCCAGGTCAAAAACAAGACATACACTTGAAAACTATAACCACAACTCATATAGGAATCTTTTAAGAAGCCAATGGCTGCAAACAGAATGCAAAGGTAGCCACGGTAACTGCCTCCCATGCATTTTGGTTTCTCTTGCACATTTCAAAAATATGGTAATAAACTGTTCTCAGTTCATTATTTCTAGAAATATTCGTCATTAATGAATCTGCATAGTCATACTTCTTTTTCCTTTCCAGAAGGCCAAGGTATCATATGATCTACCACATAACCACCATCACCAGCCTTCTCCACCTGGCCTCTCAAGGTACACAGGCCTGGGCCTCTCTGGGATGGGGTGAAGGCAGTGAGTGGATGAGGCCTAATACCCTGCTTCCTGGTCACATTCCCTAAAACCCTGGCCACTGCCTCCCCTACTGAGCTCAGTTCAACCAATATTTACATATTAGGTGCCAGGTATTATACCAGTTGTAGGGGACAGAGTAACTCAGTACCTTCTCTCTTGAAAAGCATTGTTCATTTATCCGGTAAACACAGACTGAACACCTATCATGTACCTGGTACTGTGCAGTGACCTCCCAGAGATGATGGTCTTACAGGCCCAGAGACACTGAATACACAGTTACACATAAAATAACTATCCCAAAAAGGGACATTCAGGATGCTAGGGTGCATAAAGCAAAGAAAACCAAACTAGTCTACAAGAATCAAGGCTGGCCTTCCCTAGGAAGCTACATTTAAACTGAGACTTAAAGGATGCAAAAGTGTTAGCTTGGTAAAATTGGTGGGGGTGGGCGAAGACGATGGCAAAGGCACCTGCAAAGGCCCAGAGACAAGGGAGTCCTCTGCAGAGAACAGAGGAACACATAATTTGGCTGAAGGGTAGGAAGGAAGAGGAGAAAATTCTGCAAACAATGGTTAAGAGTTCTGAACCTAAGGTGGACCCCTGGAAGATTTTAAACCTGAGAGCGATATAACCTGGAGCAGTACGGAAAATGGATCAGACATCAGCCACAGTTATAGTTGGAATGCCCCCACCTAGAAGGCTATGAGAGGAGAGAGAGCAATGACAATGGGGGCCCGTGCTGAGTTTCCAAAGAACAGCGAAGAAGCCCACTACTCCACCACCACCAGTGCACAGGAAGGACATTTCAAGAACTGGCCTTTCCTCTTACGTGTTAAGGACTGAGCAGACTAGGGGCATGATTCAGCTGGTAGCGTCTGCTCGCAGTTTCACAGGCACAGTTTGGCGGGTCTTGGGGTTCCAGCAGCTCTGAAGTTACTATCACTTGTCAGCACCCACCAGCCCGCTGGCTATTTTCTCTTTTTAAAGTATGCAAAGAGGAGCATCTTCATAGATAATACACCTGGACACTCACATGAGGATGAAGACCTTTCCAAACACCCGTTTCCAACATATTCTCTCTATAGCCTGAGTTTCTTGCAAAAAGCAGTTTCTCAATGGCATTATTATTTTTTTTTTTTTGCCAAATATTATCTGTTGGGATTTATACTCTGGTAGGCATGAGGAATTTTTTTTTAAACAAAGAAAGCTCAGACTTTTGTAAAAGAAAAAAATGGAGAACTCTTATTTACAATTTTAAAATCTCGTAAGTTCATTCTCATGACATAATCATGGAATCTGTTGGAACCAAAGATTTTTGTATTCAATCCCCAACTCATAACCAAGTATAATGTAAAGGTTCTGTTATTTGAAGATTTTTTAAAAATAAAATTAACCACATCATTGATATCCTGTAACCAGAGACCAATAAAATTTGCAAAATGCTGAAGACAAAAAAGAGGGGAAGACATCACTATGAACTGCTCCTCAAGGAGTCTTCCCAGGTGGCCCCAGACCGTGTGCACATGGTCTTCACCTGCTCCAGTGAGGGAGCCAGTTCAGCCTGAACGTTAAATACTGATCCAGCTTATTCCCTTCTCATTTTCAAATTATAAAAATTAGGATTCTAACACTGTCTTCCAGCATGCCAGTGTTTCCTGGTATACATTCCTTAGGCACAAACTTTTCACTCTAAGGACTACTGCCTTTGTGTTAAGGGTGAAGGTCCTTGTACTGATGGAGAAAATGAAGCTAAGAAAGGCTAAGGAAATTGTCTGAAACAGCCTAGGGAGTAGGTGTCAGAGTCAGGGTTTGAATTCTATCTTCTGATTATGTGTCTGGGCCGTGTTCCACTGCCCTGTAACTGTTCCCTTCATTAATGGGGTGGGAAAGGTGAGGAGGGCAACCCAGGAGAGTGGTTCAGACACCAGTTCTGAGGCCAGATTGCCTGAATCTGAACCTTGGTCCCATCGCACCCTAGCTCTGTGACCTTAGGTTTATTAAGACTCTACACCTGTTTTCTCATTTTCCAAATGGGGATAATAAGAGTATTCCAGAAGGGGATGGCAAGGATGAAATGAGTTAATTCATGTAAAGCACTTAAGACAGCAACAAACACACAGTACGCAAAAGTATGCACTCAGGTTGATGTTAGCCACACAATAATACCTATTTCATAGGGCTGTTCTCTCCAGCACTTGAGAAATACACGCATATACACAGACATACGTGTGTGTATATGAGGGGTGCACACATGCACCTGGTATATAATGGGTATCTCATGACTGCAGGCTGTTCTTAGGCTTTTGTTTTTAATTTTGAAGGGAATATCAGGGTTCCACAAAGTCATAAAGCTGATAAAGGTCCTCCATATGGACAAGAAGGCATCTTTCTGACGTCACACAGGCATACCACTCTCCACCTTGTCTCCCAACATCAGCTGCTTAACAATCCAGTGCCCCCAAAAGGCTTTAGGTTATAACGCATGCCCTGCTGGTAAATGCTTATGTTCACAATTATGATGATAGGAAAGCAACTAATAAAATATTTTTTTTAAAGAAAGCAACTAATATTATTTTAACAGGAAGGTCCAACCTGGGTCTACAGTGAAGAATCATGTGGAAAGTACAACCTCATATATCCTAACTTCAAGTATTAAAAGGTTTTTCTATTGGGTTTAAAAACCTCAATTCTACCTACCTGTCCCCAGTGTCTGAAATAGAAAACTGAAATGGTTAAAAAAACAAAAAAAGTCAACCAGTAGAAATGTCAACCAAAACTTTGTCTTCTGAATTCACAGAGTTCGCAACAACAAAACAACACTGTCCACGCTGAAACACTAGTTTTCTCACCTTCTCCAAGTAGGATGGGTAGATATTAATGACAAATAAATCAACGAACATTTCATTTTGTGGAGTTCCTCCTGGTTTCACCTCCTTTGAGTGACTCTGCTGAACCTCCATCATTGTCTCAGCACCACCTTTTATATACCCTGTGTCCTCTGTGTAGAATTTGATGGAAGCATTCAAATCCTAGTACTTAAAATAAAAATCAGGTGCATCTGTAGCTTCATTATCAAATACTACCTACAGGAAAATATGATGGTGGCCGAGGAGTTCGGAAGGGGGAAGCCATGAAGCTAAGCAGACCCAGAGCACCCAGACCAAGTAAAAGCTGCCAAATGAGGGACTGAGGTCAGTGGAGAGGCAGTCAGGACTTGCACCACTAATACACAGGCTTAGCAGCAGGCTCCCCAGACAACAGGTCAGACACACAGAAGAAAGAAACCACATTGGATTCAAGTCAAGAAACCTGGGTTTGCATCCCTAGTTTGTTCCTCTCCAATGCTGTAACTTTGGTAAGATTATTTCCTGCCTCTGGCCCTCTGTTTCCTCCTCTGTAAAAAGTGAGAGAGTTGAACCAGCTCATCTTTTTAGAGATTTTTAGCTCAATTATTCTGCACCTCTTCAGTCATCACCAATCTGTGTACTGCTAAAGCTAGTAACTTTTCTTACGTTCAGAGAAAGTTTTCAGAACTCATCTGTTTTGTACAGCCAATTAACAGCATGAGGGGTGTTTACCACGTAGGTCTATTTCACCCTCTTCAGGTGACAAGGTAAGAACAGAACCTTGTAATTAGTTCTGCCAAAAAGCTGCAGTACGTTTACTTGCTGATGAAAGAAACTTCAGAACTTTCCCTTCGTTCAGTGTCCAGCAGTGTTCAATGTGTCAACTGCCCTGCTCTCTTTAGTCCCTGTGTGACTAAATTTACCAAAGCCCCTCTACCAACCCACAATGTACATGAAGCATCCTAAGAAATACATCTGCACTGTCTTATACCTTTGAGATTCCCAAGTTATTTGTTACTGCAGCATAACTTAGCCAGACCTAACTGATACAACAAGCAGTCTGAAGTTTAAATTATTTTTATCATTGATATTATTATTTACCCTCTATTATTACTATAACTACTACCTATAATAAACAATCATATTTTTATAATTGTTTGCGTGTGTCCATTACTCTGCCAACTCAAAGGGGTCTCCTTCAAAGAGCAATGACCGTCTCCAATAAGAATGAAGAAGGTGAGAACACAGCAATCACACTTCAGCTGCATTCAGTTTCAAGAATGACTCCCTAATGCAGCAGACACTTAATTCAGGCCATAGAAGAACATGACAATGTTTTTTTAGAAAAAAAAAAAAAAAAACTGCTGGCTATAGGTATGTAATAGCAGAGGGTGGGCAAAGATATTTTGCTCACAGAAAGCAGATGAAGAGGAGATAAAACCACCTCCTACCTGAGCTCTAAATGTGAACTGCATCCTTCAGGTCAGTTAGCAAAGACTACCGAAGAGAGGTGGAGCAAGGGACAGCTATGAAGGATGAGTTGATGAGGTCTTGTTGGAAGGGAAAGGGGGAAAGGAAGAACAAAGAGTTACAAGCTTACAGACTAATTAAAAAAAAAAAAGAGCCATGAGGTAGTAGAAATATAGGAGCATATAAACGCGTATGAGATTTAAGAAGCAAAAAGCTAGGTAGCTAAAAAAAAATCTAACTTCCAAAAAGCATAACAGGAGAAGGGATACAACAAAAGCAATTGTATTTTAATCAATTGATAATTTGCTCGCTGAGGCTTTTGGGGGAAACGGTGTCAAGAAAATAAATTTAATAGACATAACACTTAAGAAAACTATTTATGATATATGTTTTGAACCCAGAGTTAAACCCCTGTAGGCTATTTCTTGCATTTAAAAAAAAAAACCAAGACACATCGCCTGTCTTGGCTAATCACCACACTGCTGCTGGACAGAGAAACGGTCAGTGTGACCTTGACTCTAACCTACTGAATAGCCACTCCTCGGGTACCAGACGTATAGGCCTGACTTAACTAGCAAACAGTGGGGCAAACTCACACCCAGTGTGCAGATGCTGCGGCTCTCACGGACGGAAGGAGGTGCCGAGGAATTAGCAGTCAGACAGTGGTAATAACTTCTTACTATGTCAAGGAATTTACATGCAGATCAATGTGACTAACGTGCACTTGCCTATCCCCACCATAAATCACAATCGATTGGCACACCAATTCCCCGCCATAATTAGGATCTATGGACGGGGTTGCAGTATTATCTTACATCCTGTGTCACTCCCCTCCGTACATGGCTGGTTCCCAGAAAACTCTCACACTGCTGCTCTTACCTCTGCGACACTGTTCCTTTGTAACCTGGGGTGAGAAGTGGGGGAGATAAGTGAATACAATGTCCCTGTGTGCCCTGTCTATCTGAGAGATTCCCCGTACCTTATTAGAGATTCAAAAAAATGGGAATTCCTCCATATCCATATTGAATTCCTGTGTGCAAATTTGAAAGTTGGCAACATGCTGCTCTTAATCTGATTTATGCACCAATTTATTTTATACATTAGGCACAGTGTATGTAGGCTGACGGATGCATAAAAATTTCATGCAAAAAAGGACTCACTCTCATACAACTGCCTTTCAGTTATTATTACCTCTTGTGGTTCACATCCTACGGTGGGGAGGGCAAATGACTCCATATACCAAATGCATTTTGCCCGCTATACAAACATTTTGATCTGTTTCTATTTCCCCTCTGCTCCAACTCCAAAAAGCTAAAAACGCTGTTTCTTAACTTTTTGAAATCCTTTAATGCTACAGAACACTCATTTATGCAAAGAACTTCTCTCCATGTTCACTGTTTAACTGTGTATCATAAACACACAAACCTGCACATAGAAGCAAACAGAGACAGAGAAACACATACCCACGACACATCAAGGTAATTTGGGGTGTTTTTTTTTTTTGTTCAAGCATTTTTACTCTATGTATGATAACCACCATGCATTTTGCATTATTTTTCTAATTACCTTCCTGGGGATATGTTCCCCAGAATATTATTAAAAGCAAAACTCCAAACAAATATAAAAGCTTTTGGGGTAGAGTTTTTAGTTAGGGAGGAAAAAGCAGCTAGAAAAGGCATCTTTCTGTATTTTCCTTTTATTAGAAGTCTCCTTTCATCCAAGAAATATGGGGCCTGAAATAAATTGTACCATCCTGCTTTTTTTATTCAAATCCTTGCCAGAGCTAGGCAGTATGCTAATGAAAACAGGTTGATAAATGACTCCCTGATATTTTCCAGACATTTTTCTCTCAGAAGTGCTCTAAACTGATGTAGCTCAAAGAGAATAAGGCGCATTAAGTCATTATATCAATTTTTGTTACCCAGATACTTCAGTCCCAGTTAAGCGCTGACAGCCAATATAAAACAAGGCAAGGGCATCATACGACTCCATCGATCAAATCTTGTCGTAGATAGATTGCCTATTACACAAATAGAACTAGCGGATTCAGTTTGTAGTTTTATGCTCTCCAATTAAAGGATAACAGGGTACTTTCCCATAAATCTGCTAATTGCAACTGAATTAATTTAACAAATTTCTCCAAGCACAGAGGAAAAAGCGATTGGTTAAGCTAATGTAAACTAGCACAGGTTGTCACAAAGAGGTTCCCATAACATCCTTTTGCTATACCTTGATTGGGCAAGGTGTCACAAGTATTTAGCTACATTGTGGTTCTCTGGCAACAGACAGCTGACAAGCATAAAACATTGCACAAATAGGAGATAATTTATTTGTGGTACTCTTTTTTCTCTCCCTTACTCCCCACTCTCCCCCACCTGAAGGATGAAGTAACTCCCTCTTTGCATCTAATTAATGTTTCTCTCCAAGTGAAGCTGTTTTTCTAAATCAGAATTACACAGGCCACAGCACTATATTACAGATAGGGGTCCCTCCGCGCCATGCAGCCGACAGTAGGAGTGACAGGCAAACACTAGAGCAGCTGCCTCCCGCATTTCAAAGGAGGAAGGAGCTTAATGCTCCTGCGTAGGGCAGGGCGAATACATCACAGGGCATCCCACTCTCACAAGTTCAAATACATGGATAACTGCAGTCCAGGTGCCAGATTCAAAGCAGATGATCCCAAGCCATAAAATAAATATGTCATGGAAGAATCCCTCAACTGTCGTGCTCAGTCACTGGAGGTGGACCTGTGCTGACTGCATGCAATGACACTCCTCTGCCTCTCTTCCCTCTCCTCCGTGCCTCAGCCAGCGATTCACGCGGGCTGGCAATACCCACAAAGGCCTGGACAGCTAAGCCTCGGGGAATCAAGTGTGGCAGTGGGTGGGGGCACTACTGGGGCAGACAGCGTATTTCCACATTTGGTGCAATAAGACAGATTTTAAATATCTTGTGCCATTGTGTCCATATTTTTAGACTGGATGTTTTAAGTGTGTGCTTGTAAAACACAGTTGTCTTACCCATACTCAGCAGGCACCACCTCCTGCCAAAAGGAGGTCAATTTCAGTTCCGGAAGAGGCTAAGGAGCCCAGGAAAAAGACCTCCCCAGGATGGACCTCCCCAACGTGAGTCTGTACCTCCAGGGCTTGTCTCTCCTCTTGTGATCACAGCTTCAAGCTTCCTTGCTGCAGAAGCCGATTCTTTTCCTTTTTCTTTTTTCTCTCTTTTTTTTAACCAAGGGGAAAAAAAATCTCTGAGTAGAGCCTCTCCTCCAAGCACATTCCTGATCATCCTGTTTATCCATTTGTGCTTCTGAGCATAAAGGAAACTCTGCTGGGTCACCCCAATTCAACAGCAAGCTATTTGAGGACAAGAACCTTATGCTGGGGGAGGGTATACAGCTCAACAGTAGAGCGCATGGTTAGCATGCACGAGGTCCTGGGTTTAATCCCCAGTACCTCCATTAAAATCAATAAAAAAAATAAGCGTAATTACCCACCCACCCACCCCCAAAAAGATAGAACAATACAGATTGTCTCAGATCCTTTAAAAAAAAAAAAAAAAAAGAACCACATGCATTTTGCACTGTGAGTCTGGTGCAATGGAACAAGGCACGCTGCCTCCAGAGTACAACATACACAACTTGAAAACCAGCTGAGTCATCCCACCAAGCGGTAGCAGGGTTCTGTAAAGGGAGAACAACCCTGCTTGGGTTGAGTCCAAGCAGGGAAATACATGGTGTTGATTCTTACACACTATGAGCTTGCCAGTCTGTACCTAACCAGAAAGCAAACTGAGACACACACAGAGAAGACCAAAAAAAAAAAAAAAAAAGATGCTCTGAATAATAAATATTTACGTAAAAATGCTGGATCAATGTCAGGAGACCTGGGTTACAGCCCCAGTTTTACCGCTCACTAGTTGTATAATGCTCGGATCACAGCTAAGGGTCTCTTCTCCATACATAAAAGGATATCAGAGGAGATCTCAGAATTAGAGCTCACGAAGTCTGGGAGATCTAGCCACTGCTTTTCAAAATGCGGCTGCACTTGGCATCGAACTCCAGGGTGCTCCTAGCATTTTTAACAAATTATGACATATCACAGTACACGGCGTGGTGTAAGGGTAAGTACTGTTTTGTGATACTTCTAATTCAGTTATGTAAATATATATGTGCATGCAGGCTGTAATGGGAAATCTATTTCTCAATGTCAGTCACAGTCAAAAAAAATGTTTAAAAACTAAAAGCCACCAATCCAGTCCAACCCAACGTTGGAATGTGAAGATTCTCTAGCTCTGTCATCACACTTTCACATGCAGAGTGGCTGAAGGGCTAGAGAGCTGGCGGGCTGAGGCTTTGAAAGGACCCGTGCAGAAGCCTTCTCCCCCAGCGGCAGCTCATCTGTCATTGCTGATGAAAATGACAGACTGGGAAACCCCTCACCTTGAGAAAAAGGCCTGTCTATGTGCAGGTAATGGAGTGACTCATTTCAGAAACGGCCCAGCATGGCCCCCATCCCTGGTGGTGTGGGGAGCACACCAGCTCAGATTGAGAGGGCACAGGTCTGCTACCTATACACTCCCCACCCAGAACCTGAAACCAGGATCCCCAGAATTCCTGCCAGAGGGAGAAAACTCACATCTACTGAAAGCAAAGGCTGGCTTCCTATGAACTGCAGAACAGACATTTCATCGATTTATGATTCACACACATGCAGATTCAACAGTGAGGACTCACTCCCTAAGAAGGGCCTGAGAAAGGAGGACCTGGCGAGAATCATGTCAGCCTAAAAGACCCTGCTGGCCACCTCTCAAGAATCCACATATGATGAAGTAGGATCTATGAGTAATTCCCCAAATCCTTCACTTCTCCAGTTATGCTGGGCCAGTAATTATTTCTACTGTGCCTTGTTACGAGTTATGATCAGATGTGTTCGTTGGAAGGAAAATCTAAGAAGTGATTTCATATTACAAACATGTTGAGTCTAAACTTCTGGAGGGAAAATACTCTTTCAGCTAAAAGATTTTCTACTATTTGAATACATCTTATATGAAGATGACTTAAGGGTTATGGAACTTGGTTTATGGAAGACCTTGAGAGTATGATACTACGAAAATTGACCACAAAAGAACAGCCATTAATGAGAGAGGTAAATAAAGGGTCTAGGAACTCTCCAGTTAGCCAGCCAACATGTATTGCAGAACACCTGCTCCATGCCAGCCCTAGACATCAGAACACAGGGTGGACACAGCACATACAGTCTCTTCTCTCAGGAGCTTACAGTCTGGGTGGGTAGAGTGCTGTTAAGTACGTTTTATATACAAACTAGCACCACGAAGGACAAGCAGAAATAATTAAGGGGCTCTTACTTAGTTTGGGGATGGCCTTCCCTAAGAAAGTATCCCTTTTACACTGAGACCTACAGGTTAAACAGGAGGGCAGGTGGAGAGTCCAACAGGAAGACTCCAGGCCACGGCAGCTCTCAGGTCACCTGGCACAGCCCTCAGCACCCCGGCTCTCCGCTGCCTCTGCACTCCCATGGTCACATCTCCATCAGTTCATCTCTAGACTCTCTCATACACCCAAGTGGTGCCACCACATCACCTCCCCTGGATCCCCACTGGCCTCCTGGCCTCCCCAAGCCAGTCCCTTTCTCACCTCTCTACCCCATTGCTTCTTCAGCCCAGGATGGTTTTTTTTGCAGCATTCTAGCCTTTCAGCTTGTTCAGGTTCAAATTCCAGCTCTACCACTCCACAGCTAGGTGGCCTTGAACAGAAGTTTTCATCTCTCTATGCCTCGAAGTCCTCATGCAGAAAACAAGAGATCGTGGGCCTACCCTGTATGTTTGGTATAAAGATTAAATGACGGAGTGACTGCAGCATCTACTATATATTCACTATTCAGAACTTGTAAATAAAACATTTAAGGAAACAGATCGTAAATGCAAATTAAAGGACAAATGTTCTCAAACAGAAGGAAAAAATTGGAAAAGATACATGCACCCCAATGTTCACAGCAGCACTATTTACAAGAGTCAAGATATGGAAGCAACCCAAGTGCCCCTGAACAGAAGAACAGATAATGAAGATGTGGTGTGTGGGTGTGTGTGTATATACATATATACACACACACGCACACATGTATATACATACATACATATACCCAGACATTAAAAAGAATGAAATTCTGCCATTTGCAGCACCATGGATGCACCTAGAGACTATCACGCCCCGTGAAATTAGTGAAAGACAAATACTGATTATCACTTATATGTAGAATCTTAAAAATATAAAATAAATGAATTACACAGCCAAACAGAAACAGATTTACAGATAGAGAAAAACTAGTTGTTACCAATAAGGAGAAGGAAGGGAGGAGGGGCAAATTAGGGCTATGTATTAAGAGATACTGCAGAATGTGGAAAAGCTGTTACTGCTATTGCTGCATAACATACTGCTATTGGCTCTCTCTCTATATATATATATACACACATATATAAATAAATTGAATTTTTGGAAACTTCAGCTATGCTGTCAACTTTGGAAAAAGTATCCCAGTTGTACTGTGTTGGGTTGGCATTCTACAGAAATTAACAGCCATATTGGTCTAGAAATGTTAAATGTAATTTTTTCCATTTATACTGGGATAACACACTGTATTAAATATGTAAAGTCCTATCTAACATGAGTTTGATTACAGAAACTAATAAAGTATTCTCAAAATAATGACAAAAAAAGAAGAAACTACAAAGGGAAAAAATAAAAGCTACAAGAACTCTACCTGGCACACATTCAGCGGTCAATTAATGTTAACTATTACTGCCATTTTTGTTATTGTGATTACTGTTATTTGTTTATTTACTTTATTCGTTTTCTGTATTTCACCCTCTTGTACAAGACCCAGGTCAAACTGCCCTTCCACTGCAGAGCTAGCCAGACTTGCTGTAGCCAACATACCCACTGCAAGTATATCATACATACCTCTATCATAGCCTTTACCACATTACACTGAAATTATTTATGCATCTCTTTGTTCCCTGGACCTCAAGCCAGAGGCTACATATTATTTATATTGTCTACCCGGTGTCTGGAAATCAACAAGCTCTCAACAGACATATAAGAAGATGGATGAATGAATGACTTGATAATGGGTGACCAGATGGATGGAGCAGCCTGGAAAACTCACCTTAGAATTCTCTCTTTCACTGAGGAGGTATCCCTCCAAGTACTTAAGCAAATGGGTTGAAACCCTCCCATCCACGTCATGACCTCTGGCCTGAAATGCCACTGCCCACGTTGGCCAACATTTGCAGAGCACCTTGGGGGAGTAAACCTGTCCTTTAGAAGCCAGGAGAACCCTACAAATTTTCAAACCCTCATGAAGTATCTCTTCTCAGAACACTTGTAAGCGTAGTGAGGCACACTTTCTTTAGGTCTCTAGCTAAAATGCCTGAAAGCGTCTTTCTATTTATTGGTATCGTTACGTGTACAGTAACAATCCCAGGAGCAGGGCATGACTGCACTAGCTTTATGTCTGGCAAAATCAGCATCTGTATTATCTGAACTCCAAGAGACTATAAAATTAAATTAAAGTGACTCACTTTACTACCAGAAGGAGAAAAGATCCAGTTTTAAGACTGAAAAGAGAAGAAATAATTGCTACTGTTTGGTAGGAGTTTATTATGTAAATAAGCAGAGGGCATGTCAAGAAATACAGATGCCCAGCCACATTTGCACAGTAACGAGAAACAACTTGGGAGAGAACAGAAAACATGTTCCCTTTGGTGGGATCAGAAATAGTACCTCCTCTGAGGCTTCAGCTGCTCTCAGCAGCCTCACTGGCCTGGAAAACCCAAGGTCAAACCCTGATAGGCCATGAGTCCTTTTCATGGAAGGGCACGGTGGACCATTAACTCCCTAATAATGTCTCTTTGGCATATTCTTTCCTTTGCATCACAACAGGACAGGTTCTGAAGTCCTTGGGAAATGCTTTATCTGTAATTAAAGGGGGAATTGATAACGTTGCAAGAAAGGTGAAAGCAAAGTTGGTGGTAGGTTGGAGCAGAGCCTCCAATACGCTTCCGCATCCTAATGCATAGACAACAGGCTGAGTCAGATGGTCACTGTGAACCCCAGGACACTGATTTTCTCATTTTTATAAGTTAGGAATACCCGCCTAAGAACTTTCTTACCATTAGTCCATCCCCACAGTAAAGTCAATCTATAGTTAAAGGTGTGGCCCCCTCTTAAATGGTCACAAAGGTAAAATTCACTTTGATGCCAGTTACCAAAAAAAAAAAAAAAAAAAAAAGAGTGCAGAAGTAAAAGATCTAACAACTCTGCCCATCTTGTGTCTAGAATCCTAGGCGTGAGAGAGATCCTTTTACCTAACTCAGCCTACAGATTCGACTAATTGTAAAAGTCTCTCATTGTCCCTCATGAGAATCTGTTTCAGCAGTTTTCTCGACTGGCTGATAATTTGGGGGAGAGGAGCAGACAATGATAATCCCTCTCACTGCTGCCTAATTTCTATTTTATAGTATCTTTACCCAACAAAATATTTCAGCCAAATTGGAATGGCAGAACTTACTCCTAGGGCACAGAAAATACCAGAACTCATCACCAGAGATGTTTCAAGGATCACTATAAAAATATGTGCTTGTCTCCCCCAGGTAAAAATCTGATCCATAAAAAACTTATAAAATGGGGTGCAGAGGCTGGGCATTCCAGAATTGCAATGAACTCCCTGCCTGCAGTGGACCCAGGCAGAGGCAGCTCCACGAGGGGAGGGACTGAGTCACAGGCACTTTGTAATCTCCACGCTCAGTTTTGTGTCCAGCACATAGTAGGTGTGTAATCAATTTTCCAAGAATCCAGGAAGACCTTCTCAGGTATCTACACCAAGTCAGGGATGCCCAGAGCAGACCCCTTCTATAGGCACAAGCCTACCGTGGTAATAAATTTCAGAAAGACCCAAGGACTGCCTCAGCCAGCTTTCAGGCAGAGTAAAGGAGAGGGAATGATCAGCACCCAGGAACCTTGCCTGACACCAAAAACAGAGTGCAGGACATTTTATTCTCCATTAATTTGGATATACAGTATTTCTCTATGATTACCGTAGCAGGCAATGTTCTTATAAGGTTATGAACTGGTTTTGCATCGTTCCCTTGCTAGAATTTAATACTGTACTAAGTGTGATATATCTCAGCCATGATTAATCCTGCCCAGGTCTGCAGCAAGTTTCTATAAAAACCAACTTGAAATACAGGACTCTTAAAGCCCTTGCCAAATCTGCAAGATGTGATATTAACAGGGCTCCAATCCAGGCGAGCACGCCTAACTTAACGCTGAGACCGGCCACACGGTTGCCTCTGCGCTCTGCGACCAGCCATTCATCCTGGCGCGGAAGCCCAGGAAATTCGGGGAGAGCGGCCCTGGCCTGCTTTGCAACAGCATTAGTGAGACTGCTCGACAACAAAGTAAAATTACAGATAAAATCTGAATAGGCCCATTATTGTTTTTAGAGGGAGCTAAATAAGCTATATAATTTGTTTGGGCCCGTCGCACACAACGCCCGCCAGGACAGGAGAGAAATGCGCACGGCCGCCGACTTGCCACTGGAGCTCGGCTCCGTGTAAATCCACTCCTCGAGCGCCGTGAATTAAAGCAGATGAAAGTTTTAAAATGTCAGGCGAGTCCCTGGGGATGGATATGCTTTATGTTTTTTATACAGTGAACATTAATTTCAAATGGAAAGGGAAAGCAGCCCTCTATCTCCAGACATTTGCTCCATTTTTCCTTAAGTTCCACGTGTCCACTTTTAACAGACCAGTCTCAGGGGAATTGATGCTGCGCTGAGTCAAACCTTCGGGCTCAAGGTAAAAGGCAAGTCCTCGTGGGGAGGAAAATAAAAATTCACCACCCTCTTCCAAGAAGCAGCCCCAATACAGAACATGTGGCTTGGAATTAGACAAGTGAGGCTCCAATCCTACCTTCAACTCTTCCTAGGTGTTTGGCCTTTGGAAAAGCTAGCTGCTCTGATCATTAATTTCCTTCTTCACAGGGTGATCAAATTAACTAGTATATGTATGTATACTGTGTAATACATAGTATCTGTATATGCCCACGTATGTGCACACATACGTATAATATATATATGCATATATAAGTTTGTGTATGTCTCACACACATACATTCTTGAGGTTGATACTTTAACTCTTAAACAGCTTTCTCCCTATTTAACTTCTATCATGCATTTCCAGGCTTATTTAACTGTCAAACAAAGGAAACAAGACTGTCATTGATTATTCATTCATTTCCTCACACAATACATACTCAGGTCTAGTATGTGCCAGGTCCTTTGGGATCCAACAGAAAATAGGATGCTGTCTTTGCCAACTAGGAGTTCACAATCTAGAATATTGATTCTTTCCACAAGTTGAATCCTGGGTGAAAGTCAGAAGCCGCGTCTCCTAGTTTGGGTCAAGGACTCGGTTTGATATGAAGATGAAGATGGGACAAATAAATGTCCTAAAGCATTCTGACCTAAGAGTTCCAAAACCAGAAGGCCCATGATAATTCAGATTATTGTCCAGCAGTCATTCCCTGCCCCTTTCACTCTGGGCAGAGTTTACTTCTCTGCCCCACTGATATTGGTCTAGGCCATAAGACTTGCTGTCAGGCCAATGAAATTTAACAATGTGATATGAGCAGAGGCCCTAAGTGTGCTCCCATCACAGTACAATTTGGCTGGGCTCCTGCATTCCACTGACCCACCATGAGAAGAGCATGCTTCACCAGCCTCTGCTCTGAAGCCTGAGCCCCAGATCACACACATGGAGCAGAACTGAAGCCAATACAAAGCCTGGGGTCAAGGCCAGCTGCCCTGCTGCCTGGAACAGAGCCACCCTGCCTAGATCAGCCAAACCACCATCAACCTGCAGAACACAAGCAAGAAAATAAATGGGGTGGCTTCTTATGTAGCATTACTGTGGAAATGGCTGACTGATGTAAGGTCTACAGGGTCCCAACCAGAAAAAGATTGCCTCATCAAAAGCAATCTGGCACAACTTAACCACTGAAGCATTAAAATGAGATTATGGTACAAAACATGCTCTTCATGGTCAAGTCAATCATTCTGTCTCAATGCTGTGCTTGGTTTCAGCATTCTCTGTGTTGAAGGAAATTAACACAAAATAAGTTGATCTTGATGAGTATGATTCAAATCTATAATGTTAATTGGGCTCCTGAGCATAAGACAAAATGACTTCAAATAGATGAAAGCTTTCCCGACATTCAGCACCACCTATTCGATAAATCCATAGTGGTCTGGAATTTCCAATTTCATTAACAACACATTTAGCATGCTAAAAAGACAGGAACAGTCTCCTGACAAAATATTCTCCCAGTGCCTACCACCATGTTAACCGAAGACTGCAAAGCATATCCAATTGTGTAACTAAGTTATACCTGGATAAGGGGAGAGGTACTCTGTGGTGATGACTTATTTCAAACTTTAATTTTATTATTAGCTTCCTGTCCTACTCACCCCTTCGCCACGGTAATTTATGGAATTACTGGATATTTTCCTTTATAGTCTATTTCATTCTAGGTAATATTATCTACCAAAGAAAAAAAAATCATTCAACATTCTTATGTAACAAGTGTGAAAAGTGCCAGAATAAGCAGGAACAGAGACTTTTTAGAAACAGTACTGCCAGATCCCTGTCCTCAGGGAATTTTCAGTCCATCATGACTTACGACTAGATAGCCAATAATAAACATATAAAATAAGCAACATCAAGAAGTCATAGTAACTAGACAATTGTTGGCTTACCTCTCCTTATCCTCATCCTGACAGTTCCCTAGATTTCCCCAAATTTGGTTTGTTTGCAACTGACTCCATTTTCCTGCCCAGAATGAGGCTAGTGCATAATCTTACCAGCAGAGTCCACTCCCCCTGACCACTAGAACTGTTTCAGGAGATAGACTTGACCCTATCTCAGTCTGCTATAACAAGTTACCACAGAGTGGGAGGACTGGGTGGCTTAACCAACAAACATTTACTTCTCACAGTTCTGGAGGCTGGAGTCCAAGATCGGGGTGCCAGCATGGTCGGGTTCTGGTGAGATCCCATTCTGGGTTGCAGAATGCTGACCTCTCTCTGTATCCTCACACAGCAGAGAGAGGGTGATAGGGCTCTCTGGGATCCCTAAAAACACCAATAAGGCACTAATCCCATTCAGGAGGGCTCCACCATCATGACCTAATTGTCTCCCAAAGGCCCCATCTCCTAATACTACCATATTGTGGGGTTAAGACATCAACACATGAATTTTACGAGGACGCAAACATTCAGTGCATTGCAGACCCCATTTAGACCTATAGGACCAATGAGACTCAATTTGGGGAATTTTGTTTGAGCCCTAAGGGAACTAAACTCTCTCTCTTCTGCTAGATTTGAATCAGAACATACACACTCTTAACAACTACTTGCAGCCACCTTGCAATGAATCAATGTCTTCATTAAGGAAGAGTTGCTTAGGAATGGAGAGAGGACACCTAGATCTGGTTTGACTGAGTTTCTGGCTCACCCCTTACCTAAAACCCCTGCTACCATAAAGGTCAACACTGATTCTTTTTTTTTTTTTTTTTTTAAAGACAGTTTGAGAGGATTTTTTTTCACTGTGATTTGCAAAAGCCCATCTGAACAACAGAACATGCAGACAGCTCCTAAGAAAGAAATTTTTGTGGACAAGGAAAATCTAAATAGAGGAAGTAGGGTTTGTCCCGGGCCTTGAAAAAAGGATAAACTTTAAATCACTGGGGAGAGGTGAAATGGTGACAGGAGAGAATAGAATGAAAAAGACAAAGCAAACTTAGACCTAAATGATGCCATGAGAATGGCAGTGTGTGATCTTAATGATGTTCAGGGTGATGTTATTAACAATAGAATGCCACACACGTGCACATTGCCTCACCAAAAACATCACATATGTCACTGTTCTGTCACCCTATGAGAGGAGCATAACCAATTCCAGAATGCAGATGGGCAAAAGGGGCAGTACCACAAAGCACTGGCTTAGCCTCCCAGAGAACTGGGCAAGAATTCTGGATCTGACACTTATGAGTCATATGACTTTTCAGCAAGTTACTCCAACCGCTCAGAGCCTCAATTTCTTCAATTTATGCACAATAATAATGCCTATTCTCTAAGGTTATGAGAATGAAATGAGGTAATGCATAAAAGTGGTTACTACCATGTCTAGCACAACATATTTGATCCATAAGTATTAGTCATTATTTCTGTCACTGTTTTAAAGGAATAAAAACTAGGTTTAGGACTTACAGCCACAGTAGAGGAGTAACAGGACCAGCGGTTAGCAATGACAAATTGGAAGCTTTAGGCTCAATGTAAAAAATAGGTTTCAAACACTTAGTGCTTTCTGCAGCCATAATGGATTGCTTCAGAAGGACTGAGCCTCCAGTTCTGGAGGTTTCCACTCAGAGGCGAAGCAGTCTCCCTTTAAGGATGGCATGGCAGGGATGTAAGCACCAGCAGTGCTATTTAACGATATGGCCCCACAATTCTTCCATCGGTGAGACTTAACTCTGTGAGACACCACTGTCCTGCCAGTTTAATTACCAGTGAGCCCCAAAACAAGGAATTACCAGATCCTCTTCCCTCCATCTTTCTAGTCCTCAGCCCTTAACAAGACTCAAAATCACTTATACATTAAAGAAATGCAATACAAATTTGACTGGACTCACTACACCCGCACTATTCTCCAATACTGTGAAAAGCTAATTTTGGCTGTCACTTACTGAAAGTAAAATGACAAATATCTGTAATATCTGTCAGGTTATGAGTGCTTTAAGAAGAGTTATGTAGCTGTCAACATTTTGATGACATTAACAAGAGAAAAGTAAACGAAGAAGAGGAAACAGCATGTCTGTGGAGTACCCAGTTGCCAAACTTCTCTATCACTTATATTAATAAAAATCAAATTACTTCCATAAAAAATGCAAACAACGAACACTTCTGGAGAAAACCAACAGAGGTAAATCTGTTATTAATGCTGCCAATTCTACAGATGAGATCATCAGAATTAGCTTCCACACCTCAGGAGAAAGTGACTAATTCTATTAAAGGATGCGAAGGCTGTACCCAGCTTCTCCCCGCCATGATAATACAGGAATGGAGTATAAAAGCCCTGGTACAGAATAATCAATCTCTTTTAAGAGCTTCTTGTCATATTGGCAGACAACGTACTATATAAATATGTGGCTGTGCATCCCAGTTCGACTGGGAAAGTCCATGTCTACATCCATTATCTTGGCATAATTATTAATAAAGTGTGCTAGTTTGGATAATAAATTATGGTGTGCATGTGTCTATATGTTAATGTATACACAGTCAAGTATGTGTGTCTGTGCACATACGTGTGGTTCTGTAGATATGCATGGGTCTGCAAATGTCTATTATGCATGTGTGTATATATATGTATGAATGTGCATGTGTGTATGTGTGTGGAACTTCCATTTCCAAGTGGATCTTGTCTATAACATAGGTTAGCTTTGGAGGACAAAAAGTACATTTTACAGAAGGGATTTCCATAGTTACATCACACTAAATTTCTGCCATCCAACTAATCAAAAATAAATACAGGAGGCAAAAATAACCCTATGTTTCATTCATATATTTATTTGACTAAATGTATCACATACACACTGAACGCTACCAACAAAACGACCCCTCTGGGAAGAGGGATGGGTGGTCTAATTTTTAGTTTAGGAGGAGATTTTAACTCTGTGGGTAGCTGGCCTCAATATAAGATTCTAAGCCAAAACCCACACTGTTAATCATTACGTGGTATCTGTTTTCCAGTATTTCTGCTGCTTCTCCAATACTGGAGAAGGGCAAAACAGAAAACAACAAATAAGAATAATCAGTGTGAAAGTGGGGTTTCCTCTGTGGGCCTGAGTGATCACTTTCTGTATACGGAAGGAGGCTAGCATTGTGGGTCTCAGCTCATATATCCACTCTTTCCACATGCATTTTTTTCTTAGGGATCTATTCTGTGCAAAGAATAATATATATTATGGATTCACTGAACTGTGACTTTTTTTTTTTTTTAATGAAGTAGCTAAGAAAAGCCCAACCATTAAAAATGAACAGGCCTTGTTTTTAAACCTTGATTCTTTTCTATGTATGACTTTTGACCTAGGACATCTACAACTGCAGATTTTAAAACATTCATGACAAGTTTCCAACCCTCTTTCAGCGCCAGGACATTAAACCAGATGGGAATTCTGACAGCCAAATGATGTGCCTCTTTGGGGGCATCTCCATACTGAGAGTATCAAAGCCTCTTCTTGGCCTATGAATTAAGTCATTAACAAATATACATGGTTTGGGAAGGAATGAAATGTTCTGCAACAAATCCAGTTCCATGTAGTACAGGGCACTGGCACTACTCCTGTGGATATAAATACATTTTGCAACAAACCCACTTCTCTTCTCCAACACATTCCAGAGATAGCATTCTCTTTTTGGTGTTTCTCATAAATCTGAGAAAGTTAAAAGTTAATAAGCCACAATATTTTCATGACTGGCTCCAACGCAATAAATACTCAAATATTAGTAAAGGCAGAGCTGGCGGGACCACAGAAAGAAACCTCGAGGCTCTCCTAGCTTGGGCTTTATGGAGTAACACACACCAGTGCAGAAGCAGGGTGGGGCCCAAGGCGGCAAATTACAGTACGAAGTGCTATTCTTCTCCCCATAGTTTAGACATACTTTTGTGAAAGCGTTCTTTGATTACAGAACTCTAACAATGGGAGGTGGAAAATAACTCCTTTGGGGAATTTACTTAAGGGAAGAGTCTTTCAAAAGAAACTGGGAAAGAGGGTGAAAAAGAGAGCTGGCTAACCAGATCCAGGAGAGGTGTGATCATTCACAGCCAAATACCACCATGAGCCAAGAAAAAAAGAGAGCCCTATGGGCAGCCCCAAAAGAGGTGCTGCCTTTGAAATGAGAAGTGATGGGGAGTTTGCATCTGCCTCCTGCAGGGAGTTGATGTGGTGTGGCCAGATGCAAAGAGAGAGAAACAGTCCAGGGTAAAAAGCAAGTCCTCCAGGGGCTTTATTTTCAGATGGGAACTGATGGTGGGAACAGTTTATCAACAGAACACTAAAACCAGAAGAAATCTCATCTTCATCCCAACTGTCTTTAATGTGAGAAACTGGTCCTGCAGCAATCCCACTGAGCTTCTGTTTAGACACAGATTAGTCCTGGCCACAGATTAAGAAGAATGTCCAGAAATCTAAGCAGCTGACTTTCTGGAATCAGAAATCCTCAGTCAGAATCCTCAAGCCAAGTGTCCAGGAATGGGGCCAGACCTAGGAACCAGGGGAGGAGCTGATCAGAAATAACAGCTGAGCCTGGAGTCAAAGCAGGTATCCTGGGATCCTCCCCCACAAAATGGGAGCAAGTTTCTGAAGGACTTCAAAGCCCCCACCATATCTAGCAATGGCAAAACCTTCCCCTGCCTGGAAGAGTCTACACCACAGAACATTTCAAAAGCTTTCCATCTCTGTAGCACTCTCCAATTCAGCAGGAAAATCTTGGTGAGCCACTGTGGGCTTTACATTGTGGGGAGCTGGGGGTGGGGAAGAAAAACACCGAACCTTGCTGATTAGACTAGACTTTGAAAGGTCTCTAAGGACATAACCCACACTCCCAAGGAGGGTTCCACAAAATGAAATAGGTATGTGTCTGTCCTACAGACAACAAAATGTGACCTGGAGTGAGACCTCAAAAATCAGCTGACACAGGTAGTTTTTCAAACTGCAGGTCATGATTAATTAAAATCAGTTTAATGAGTTGTGATAAGTATTTTTTTGATAATTGGAATGGGAAGGACTAGATCAGAATGCAGTGGAAGATATCAAAGTGCATTTGCCTGTAATAAGGCCAAATACACACATGTGTGTTTGCACATGTGCACACATGTACTGCAGAGTAAAATGTTTATCTTCATGATAGTTGGAGTTTTAAAGAAAAAAAAAGTTTTAACAACAATTTCCTGGCACAACCTTCTCATTTCATAAACGGGTCCTCTGTTATCCAGGAAGAAGACATAACATGTCCAACGTTGTCAGCAGTTGGTGACAGTACTGGGATAAATCCAGGAGGAAAAGACTCAGTCTCTGACAACCACCCCATGCTGCCTCTGTGAAATTAACTCTGTAACAACCCTCTAAGCCACTGAGCTTGCATATACAGCCTCGTGCAAAGAGCCTCTTGTCACAGTTCAGTATTTTCTCCCAGAGGCAAACTGGGGTCAAGTCCTTCTCCCACCCTGCCCGCCTGCACACAGGAATCCCCACGAGCATAGGCTGAAACTGACCAAGGTCCCAGCTTCTTCTAGGAGATGACTTTGAAAAAGAACCAATTCTTTTGGATCCGCTGGCAACACTTCCCAACAGCGAAAAGCCATTAGTAAATGTGCAAACTGAGGTCCTGCTCACACACTGCCACTTCCAGTGTTGAGTGTCTATCTGCTCTAAGTAAAATAATTTCCTTTCATTTGTGTCAGTCGTGCCCATAAATAATAGACTTTATTTGAATTCCACAGCTCCCTGTGAAATCCACTCTACTAAATTTAACAGGAAGCACGTAAGACCTCACCAACATTTCCAGGAACTGAAAACTGTGATCAATACACAGGCTGGCAACCAAACCAACACTGATTTATTCTTCACAATTATGTGGAAAGGGAAAGGCTGCGGCACTGACTTCCCAGTCCTTCCCTTAGAGAAGGAACATGTCCTCACTGTCATCATTGTCATCATCATTGCGGTCACCTGATTAAAAACCATGAGGAGCCTTACCTATGCCAGACACAGCCCCCGGCTGTCACGTCCCTTCTACTGCCCACCCTGCTGATCCCACACACAGACCCCCGACACCCAGGAGTTCTGCTACTCTGCAGAGTTAATAAAAGCCAAGGCAAAAAAGTCAAGGAAAGCCTGACCCACAAGACTCCCTCCTCGCTTATCATAAAAGTGCTCTCGTCTGGGCAGTAACATCAGCACTGTGTGTGCTTCTAAGTGAACAGGAAAAGGACAATTATCTGAGGTGGGGGCCTCTTTAAGGTTAACTTTATTCAAGACAGAAAGCTCAAACAGCAACATTCAATCACTGGGTGATGACACTTCTTTAGATAATGTCCTCGAAGGAAAAAAAAAAAAGATGAAACTCTAGGTTCTCCATATATTTATATATCTGAAGGAAGCCATGAGAAGAAACTTGCATGAGATTAAGAAATTGGAGTTTTCAAACAAGCTGTTTCCACCTTATCATTCTTATCTGCTATAAAAAAAAAAATACAAACAGCTGCATTTAAAGATAAGGGAACAGAAGGGTGTTGTATATGTGGCCCAGATGTTTCTGAAATCCATTCCCTGTTAAACTTATCTCCCCAGAACTAAAGACACCTCTAATCTTTTCTAATGGCTTAATCAAATGAAATAAATGGCTTGGCGTAATATCTTCTTTAAAACCAGTTGTGCACGCACATGCGCGCGCACACACACACACACAAAGCAGGGGTATTTTTCAGTACTTACCCAAGGAAAACCTAGTCCCAGCATTAACATAGTATTCATAAGTATTCATATAATACATTTTCTCAAAGACAATAATCTGGGGGGAAAAAGTCAGTTAAGACTGTTAAATAGTGTCTGTCTGTTTTCTGAATCCCCAGACTTTTCATTGTCTTCATAGAGAGTAACAGTTCCTTTCTTTCATTACTTTAAGCATTGATGACATTCTACTATGTGTCTGGCACTAAGATAGGACAAGAAGACAAAAATGAGAAAATGATACAAATAGGAAGTCAGAGAATATTTGAGAGAGAAAAGATGGAAAGCTGTGAAGAGGGGTTGTATAAAAGCTGAGGAAAGAGAAGAAAGGAAGAATATTGACTATCTGTCCAAGTAAGGTCCCAACCCCAGTAGCTTCCCCAGACACAAAGGTCAGAGTGCAGAGAAAAAATATTCTCCACCCAATTTGTTATCCTTTTGTGAACTGGCTTCACATTTCTGCTCAGCCATTTATCATTCTTCAACACAGAATTGAGAGCCAAAGGGTTCTTAGAAAATACATGGGTTTACATCCATGTTTTGCCCTGAGACAAGGGGCCAGGCCTAACGTGAGTATGGGACAGACCCAGTTCGACGCTGGCACTGAGCAAGGGCTTTAACTGTTCACCAATTTGTGTTTTCTGAATGATACAGTCAAGACATACAGTACCAAATCTTATTTACCTGTTTTCTCTGCTGAAAAACAAAGGTATTAAACCAGGTGACCTGTAAGGTCTTTTGTGGTTCTAACAGTTTATAAGCTAGCATCCAGCCAGACCTAAACCATCTTCTGATTTCCCTTCATCTGTATCTCAGGTGGATAAGGAGGCTTGGTGGCAACTCATGCCTCCAAATGATTTTACCCTCCACCCTACAACCCACCCAAAAGGTTCCATAAAACATACCCTTAAATGGAACCAGTAATCCAGCACGCGTACACGCGTACACACACACACACACACACACACACACACACCCTCTTTTTTTAAAAGAATGCAGCCAGGAAGCACGTGTTTCCTGTCGGGTCCCACACCATATACAGTGGCAAGGAAGCAGAGGATGAAATGGACTGTGCTTACTTTCTGCATCATTCATATCATGGCATCATTTCTCTCTTGAAAGCAATTACAGTCTTTGCAGGCAAAAAAGGCTAACAGTTTGGATTATCAAGCAGCCCCTGAGTGGAACTGGGAACCATCAGAAGCCAATGGTGGAAAGAAAATACACAAGTAAGCTTCAGAGTGAAGGGAACTCATGCCTCCAGTGGTTGGAGCTAATCGTTTGTACGGAAAGGAACCGTATCTTGAAGGAGAAAGCCAGTGCCTTCCAAGAGGCCTTGCAGACAAGCATAAAGAAAAAAAAATCATCTTTGATTCGTTACTGTCATTTACTGACAAAAATCTCAAAGGAGCCATCTTCTATTTGCCAAGATGCCCCCACTTCTAGGCTCATCTAGATAAACCACGGAGCTCTCCAAAGGCTGCTCATTGCAGTACAAAAACATTCTTCCCTGATGACCATATGGGAAATAGAATAACCTACTTTAAGATTACACTAATAGAGTTAGAACACATTAATTTGAAATCCGTTTCTCAGATGTGTGATACTTTAAAGTTTCTTCCAGGTTTTTGTCCCAAAGTAGCCTGAGGGAAACGGAGATACTGCAAATGAAATAAGAGATCTGTCAAGGCTATCCAGAAACAGGGTAGGTTAGGAAGTTCCTGTGAAAAACAAAAAATTAACTAGAGAAGAACAAAGAGCAGCTATGGAGTAGAGAGAAAGTGCTTTTTTTTAAAATGATTTACTTCTAAAACCTTTATTTTTTTCACTTTTAATCATTTGGGTTTTTTTATTACTGAAATATAGTTGATTTATAGTGTTGCATTAGTTTCTGGTGTACAGCATAATGATTCAGATATACATATATACACACACACATATATATATATATTCTTTTTCATGTTCGTTTTCATTATAGGTTACTACAAGATATTGAATACAGTTTCTTGTGCTATACAGTAGGGCCTTGTTGTTTATCTGTTTTAAATGTGGTAGTTTATATCTGCAAATTCCAGACTCCTAATTTATCCCTCTCTGCCTCTTTGGTAATCTTAAGTTTGTTTTCTACATTTGTCAGCCTGCTTCTGTTTTAGAAATAAGTTCATTGAGGTAATTTTTTTTAGATTCCACATATAAGTGGTATCATATGGTATTTGTCTTTCTCTGACTCACTTCACTTAGTGTGATCATCTCTAGGTTCATCATGTTGCTGCAAGTGGGATTATTTCATTCTTTTTTTTTTTTTTTTATCATTTCTTTAGTGCACAAGAAATTCATGTGTAACTATGCCTCCTGAAAGAAGAGTAAGACAGGAATATTCAAGGGAGAATAGAAGACTGGGTATTCTTACCGGTGTATTTTTTTTTTTTAAGGAAGGCTCAAGGGTCTCCACAGTGTCCAAGAAAACTCACCAAGAGGAGCTGTGACAGACTCCTAGGAGACAACAAGTGCAGATATGACCAAGGATCCTAACATACTAGTACACTACCCTTCCATACAGCAGCTGGTAGTAAATCATTAAAGTGAAAGGGGCAAAAGGTCCGTGAGTGTTGGAGCTAAGTGACCAGAACACGGGGTTTCATTCTTCTCTCCGCCCCTTGTTGATGTTTGAAGATTTTCATAATAAATTTCATTTTTAAACTTTTTGTAGACGTTGAAGAGCCAGTAACTTCCTCGATTCCTCCTTCTTTGAGAATATAGTCCTGACAGCCTCTGATCTACACACCCTAAGAGCTTCATCACCTCCTAAGTGACAATCACTGCCACAGGAACGGGACCAGGGCTAGATAACTCGCCTGAGCGGGACCAATGAGATTTGCTCCCTGAGTATATCAGACGAAGTTCCAGCTCCAAGTAGTCTCCATGGCAGAAGGCAGCTCATGCGCAGGTGGAATGGGAACACAGTGATCCACAGGGAAGGAGAGGAAAGGCAGGGGGTGAAGAGAAGCAGAAGGGCCAGTCCATGAAATTCCCTCCAGGCAAAAGAGCCTCGTGTCCATCCTGACTTGCTCCATCAGGAGATGTGACCACATCTCCTTCCCTTGGGGCCTATAAGGTATAGTAGTCACCCTTTATCCACAGGAGATACGATCCAAGACCCCCAGTGAATGCCTGAAATCACAGACAGAACTAAACTCTATATACACAGTTGACCCTTGAGCAACAACACAGATTTGAAGTGCACAGGTCCACTTATACATGGATTTTTTTTTTCAATAAATATACAGTTGGTCCTCCATACTCATTGGCTCTGCATCCATGGATTCAGTCAACTGTGGATGGATCATGTACTTGCTTACAACCTGCAGTTAGCTGAATCCAATACAGAGGGCTGACTATAAGACTTGAGCATCACTGGAAAATCTATGGCAAGTCCTGGAATCAAACCCCCTCGGATATTGACAGATGACTATTTTGTTTTTTCATCTAAGGACATACCTGTAATAAATTTATAAATCAGGAACAGTTAGAGATTAACAACAACAATAAAATAGAACAATTATAACAATATACAGTTGATCCTTGAACAACATAGAGGGTGGGGACACAGACCAGCCACGCAGTCGAAAATTCACTTTTAACTTTACAGTCAGCCCTTTGGACCCACAGTTCCACATCAACCAACTGCAGATTGTCAAGTACTGTATGATTTACTATTGAAAAACTGCGTATAAGTGGACACACGCAGTTCAAACCCATGTTGCTCAAGGGTCAACTGTACTGTAATATCAGTTACATGAATGTGGTTTCCATCTCTCTCTCTCTCAAAATATCTTATTATACAAATTTAATGCCTTCTCCATCTTATCCAAGCACTTATCGTGCACTATGGCCAACTTTTGTAGTCTGAGGTGCAACAGGAAAATTACCATGAATTTCTTTTTCCTTTTCACAATTTCACAGATAGCACCATACATCTTGGTAACCTCAGCACACGAATTTTTTCCTTTCCTTATGAAGTCGAGATCTTTCACCTTTTCACTTACAGGAAGCATTCTGCAGCTTCTCTTTGGCATCTCCAGACTGCCAGCATCACTCCTCCCGTGCCTTGGGGCCACTATTCACAACACGAAGGTTAGCTGGACACAAGTACTGGGATACCATGGCCATCCATCTGATAACCAAGAGAGCTAGTAAGTGACCAACAGGTAGGATACGCTGCACAAAATGTGATCCACGTCCTGGGCTGGACGAAGCAGGACAGCATGGGATTTCATCATGCTACTCCAAATGGCACGGAGTTTAAAACTTAAGGATTGTTTATTTCTGCAATTTTCCATTTAATATTTTCAGATGGCAGCTGACTACAGGTAATTAAAACCACCTACAAGAGGGACCGCTCTCCTCTCTTACACATTCATCTCTCTGCCCTCTCCTCTCCTGCTTAGCCTGATTTTAGCTCTTTACCAAGCAAACAAGCCTAGGCTAAGACAAGGGGGAAGGAGAAAGAAGGAACCTAGTGAACCACGTGTACCCAACCAGGGACATCAGCACCCAAAGGAAGGGCCGCCTTTTCCTCCAGAGGCCTCCTTGGAACCAGGAAGGCAAGAAGGAATAGAGGGAGAGCGAGAAAGCCAGTCCTCAACAGCCACTCTCCACTCCAGCAACACTCGAACAGAGCCACCAAGCTTTGGACTTTTTCCCATGCCTCACAATTTCCTTGCAGAACCTAGAAGGGAAATGAAGGCAGCTAAGGAAAAAGAAAAAGCTAGTAATGTTTTTCTGTTTACTTTTTTCTCCAGTTTTATTGTGAAATAATTGACATAGATCTCCATTTAAGGCGTACAGCACAATTTACATATAGTGTGAAATGATTACCACAATGGGCTCAGCTAGCATCCTTCCTCTCTATTTACTTTTAAGTTTGAAATATAAAAGAAAATAGATATGCTCTGGGTTAAAGTCCGGGGAAGGTGACGACAGAAGATTTTCAAGCTTTCTTCCCTTTATACAACTTTGGACTCTCTGGCTTTTACCAAAAAAAAGACCCTGCACCTTTCAAAGTCACTTTAGAGCTTACAGAGTAAACACACACTGCAAGTTATTCATTTTTGCTAATAAAGGAGATTTCTTTTTCCTTACTAAAGGTCATTTATACCCTTGGTATTCTGAGAACAAGTGGCCAGCGACAACGTGGGGACATGACTGACGAGGCTTTATAAAGAGGCAAATATTGCTTCTACTGTTACACCAAATCTACTTAACATCAAACAGTGTTTCATTAGCTAACAAGACATTTGCTTTCAATGAATGAAAACTATAATAAAGAGCTGCTATATTTTAACAAGTAATGAATGTAATTTTTGCTCTACTTTATGTTGCTATAAAAAGGGGCCTTAAGTGTCCTTCTCATCTGCTCCTCTTCTTTAACTACCATAATTTATGCAGATAAATGTTGGATGAATAGCATCAAGAATGCTCTTCAGATTGCTACCCATAAAAGTACTTAGCTATCACTTTCTTTTTCTCCTATTTATGTCTTTATATGACAAAAATCAAGCCACCAACATTAAAAATGATATATTGTCACCAAAAGTACTGAGGCATAACACCAAATAATAAATTATTAGTCTTTGAAGGTTAAAGCCAAGTTTAAGAGATAGCAATGCTTTTGTTATGCCGGACTCTTTTCAAACTGCAGTTGACTGAGGGAAGCTTACAAGTGACAAAAATTGACACCCCGCTAATGCTATCAGCCTGCAGATTTACTGCAAAACTCCAAAGTACTGTCAAGGGCAGATCAATGTTTGTGATAATTCACAAAATAATTTGGCTTTACAGAATAGGCATAATGTTACGTGACTTAGAAATGCAACCCTTGATGTCTAAACGCAAACCTGGAGAGGCGGTGTGTGGTTCCCTAGCCTTCCCAGAGCCTCAGCCTATCAGGGGCGCAGGTTGAAGTATGAGAACAGGCCTCATCAAAGGGATCTCACCATCCCACTCCCTTACCCGCCTCCCCCAAAGAACCCCCAAGGAAAAAGCATCTATCCTCTGAGAAAGCTCTGCTCCATCCCTTATCATTTCCAAGTACAGACCCCAACGCCAACAACAGCAAAGCCATGCCCTCAGAAATGGGGGTGATATCAGTCCATACATGGAAAGACGTGCCAAGCAGAAGATAGCTTTGTGGGGATCCCAAATGTTACATAAGAAGCTAAATAGAGTGAAGATGAGAATGCTGGTAGAGAAAAGCATGCTACTTGCCAACGTCTCACACCAAAGTGGAAGTCCTGCAGAGCCAGCATGCTGATTAAGCACTCACATGCCTTAAGAGACATTTACGAACTTGATCCACACTTAGCCCTAAACGTACAAGGGGAAAGCAATCCACCTGATTCCAGTTCCATGAGGGGAGGGAGCAGAATGCCTGGCATACAGTAGATGCATTATAAGCATTTGTTGAATAAATTAGCAAAGCAGCAATTTCCAACTGATTTACTCTCTGAAGTTCCCACCTTCCCATCATCCCCATCTCTGTGCTTGAGACATTAAGACAGTTGAGGTCACGTATTTTATTAACTATGTATTGCTAGATCACTAATTAAAATTCAAATTTAAATAAAGTTTAGTACATAGGTTCCTATTGCTTTCAGGCATTTATTCATGAATTGTTTTTATATTGACCCCCTACTTCATCTGAGACACTGTTCCAGGAGTTTAGGATATATCCATTAGAAGAGAAAAAGAAGACCAAAAAAAAAGCCCTGCTTTCATGATATTTACATTTCTGAGAACAAATCTGAGAACGGCCATATAAATCATTGACCCAACCATTCAATGTTTACCAAAAGCCAGCAGAGGACTAGCAGACCCAGGGCACTTGTCCACTCCTTTCCACACCTGTGTTTGTGCAGACTCCGAAATTGACTTAGGGCACACTCTACATGAGGCAGGACTGAGAATCCTCAATACAGGATCCCAGGTACTAAGTCTACTGGAGCACAGCACGTCGCCAAGATGGAATGTGTCTGCTTGGATACTTTGGGAGGTACAAAAAGCTTACGACATAGACCCAGTCCACAATAAGCTTCCAGTCTATTTGAGGAAAAGAGTCTTTTACAAAAAACAACAACTCCTGCTACAAGGCATTGTATGGATAAGTGCAAAGGAAGTGATTCAGTCAAGAACGGTCCAGATCCCAAGTCATACTGGCAGAGATTCATCAAGATGCTGTTGAAATGTTAGCTCTGGAGCCCTTCTTTTCAACCTGTTGCTTCTGAGGCTCTGGGAGAGTCCTAGCAACTTTGTGTATTCAATTTTGATTCTAGAATTAACAGGGAGCATGGAAGAAATGTGCGGTGAGGCGATGGTGATGCTGGTAACTGCTGTCAGTAGTGGTGTCGTTTTTAAGGACGAAGGATGGACTTTCTTCTGAACTATCTATTCCTAACGAGTGTCCCCAGGCTAGCATTAATGGCCAAAGTCCAGAAAAATCCTACTTTAAAGAATGAACAAGAAGACATGCTAATTAAAAATAAAAGTAATGTTTCTTCCTCTGTGTTAAAATAAGGAGTTTGAACCACATCATTTCCACGTGTCTCTCCCGCTCTCTGATTCCAAGTAGCACAGGCTTCCAAGATCCCCCAAAAGAAGCAAACACCCTGCCCGACTTACACTGCGCCTGGCAGGAGAGCACCACTTAAATCAAAGCCAAACCCCACTCAGTAAATGCATTCAGTTTAACCTATATTCCTAAAAACTCTTTCTTAGTGGGGTTACAAAAATTAGAAAATGACAAATATCATCAAATATATGAGTCAGGTAAATAGGGAGATAATATATATTGCATTAGTCCAATTTTTTTTCTAATGAAAGTTGTAATATATTACAGCATGCAGCTAATAAAGAAAACATTCACCTCATAGTTTTATGCCTCCTAGAGAGCAAAGCATCCCAGATTTCCACATCCACACATGCCAGTCCTCCTCCTCATCCCAGCCACCTTCCAGAAAACAGCCTGTTAGCTGCAGTTAACTTGTGTAACTGACTCATTAAACCAGTATTTATTTCTCAAGCCAGGCTCCATGGATATACCCTTGAGAATCTACGGATATGAGAATTTTATAATTTCAGGTTTAGGTTCTAATGGTAAGTTTAAAAAAATAAGTAATTCTTTGATTTAATTAAAAGTTGACAGAGCAATGGATTCAGAGATGCTAAGATCTCTTTGGGCTCTGACATTTTAGGATAAACTATACAGCCCTTTTCCCAAGTGTGGGGCAGATAAGAACTGAGAAGGGCACGGAGTGTGGCTATTTTGACTGCTACAGGTCACGGCAGTGGTCAGAATGGTCATGTCAATCATCATCAGAAACACCCCTTACTGGAGCCTTAATCACTGCTTAAACTACAAAAAAAAAAAAAAAGTCATTATTATATACATGTAATATTCATGAATTGACAGATAAATAAATAGATATGGGTCATCTGGCTAAAAAATCACCTTATCACAGAATCATGCTATGCAATTCTGGTGCTTTTCTGCACTTGTCTTATTCTTAATGTGTTGATCAGCATGTTGGACTAATAATGTCAAAAAAAACCAGTCTATCCAAACACTGGATTCTAACTGAATTGGCTTTAATTATAGCTGATAACTTCTCTTGTGTCCTGGTCCTGAAAATTCACAATTAGAAGATTTTTTTCATTAGAATTAGGCTTTAGTTTTCTCAAACTGTTTCATAAATTGTGACTGAATTGACACCAAGAAAACAGTAATAAAACGAGTTATGTATGCAGGTCCAGAATCTCTTATGCTTGTCTGAAATCCTTCTGGAAATTTTATTTATTTATATTTATATATATATATATTTATATATATATATATATATATACACACACACACACACACATATATATACACATATAAATACAACTGATAAATATAGCATATACCTAACTATAACTATATATATAATTGACATATATACCCACACAGACATAGATACACAGATATACATTTGTGTGTGTGTGTGTATATATATATTAATTCAAGGTTTCTTTTTTCCAATTTTAGAAAGGTAATATAGTTCATACACTGTATATGAGCTAACAGTCTTACCAGGTACTCTTATTTCTATAATGAAAGATAGGAATATTCATACTGAAAAAGGTAATTTAAAAAATAATGTAAAATCACGACTCATAAATATAAAATGAACACATGTAAAATATTAACCGAATTAATTAATTCACTAGTAAGATGTTGCATCAGTTCAAAGGAGAATTCCAAGTACCATACACAGGCAATCAGGAATGCTAAAATGGATTTAGAAACATTCAAAGTTGGTATCCACAGGGCACTTGACAATGGCATAATCCAGGACACAATTCACTCGTGTTTCTAAGGGAAAGAATGGCTTACATGATTATCCGCTTCCTACAAATTACAAATTTATAAAACAGTTCAAAGACAACAGGAAAGGCACAACTAATGCAGGAGGATGTCCTAGACAGAGCACCCAGGAACCTTCGTTGCCAATTTCAAAAGTCTTTCCCAATTTTTCTGGGATGAATGAAGATTATAGTTTCACATCACATCAGGTCAAACTTTGTTCCAAATCAGTCCATCACAAATTTATTTTTAAAACATTGTTTTCAGAACTCTGGGATTTGGGTCAATTTCTCACTGAAGAAGGTGAAATGGTTTTGTTTCCATTTTAACCACAGAATCTTCTGATGGTTCCAGTATGAAGAACCAACCAACTTAACGAATGAGGACAATACCTCATACCAGTGTAATGTTACAGCCGAAAGAACATTGTGTTCCAGCCCCACTTGTCCCATTACTCAGCTGGGACAAATCACCTGTCCTCCCTAGGCCTCAGTTTCCCCACATGTAAATAAATTTCAAAGGCCCATTATATCCTAAGAGGCCAGAATTGTACCACTAACATCAGAGACCATAACTTGGCACAAGAAGAAACTATTCCAGGAAGTTCCAGATAAAAATGTTCAGGCTTCTCTCTGTCAAGTCCCAAGACAAAAATCCTTTCTACTTTAATAAATCCAGATCTCAGTTCAACTCCAGCTCCAGTAAGTAGTTGGGCGATTCTAGGTAACTGAACATCTCTGAGGCTCTGTTTCCTTATCTGGAAATTGGAAGTAACCTCTAAATTTCAAAGACCTACTAGGTCTATCTGCTTCTCTATTCTTTTATTTTCTCTACTGGTCATTCCATTATCACATCTTGACCAAAAAAATTCATGTAAAGTGGTAGACACTCTAAGAATTTATAGTTGAATATACTTTTTTCCAGACATCAGGTAGACTTTCAGTGTGTATATCCCATTTTCTCAAAATCAGGTACCATGCCTTCAATTTTGTTTCACCCTGTGCCAGGCATTTTGTCTTTCTGTCTGAATAAATGAGCCTTCCACCTCCCTTTATTCTGCTAGCTTCTTCAATTCATCTTCGAAACCCCAGCTCGGGAATTACCTCCTCCGTGCAGATTTCCCTGACTGCCCTCAGGTTGGATTAGTGCCCTCAGGTGGAGCTCCTGTAGCACCCTGAATCCCTTCCCTCCAGAACCCTCCTCCCACATCACGGAACAGAGAATGATATACGTTCAGGATCACTATGCTTTCAGAACATTAGTTCCTTCAAGAAAGTCAGACTATCACTCAACTTCGTAACCCAAGCATCAAGCTCAGTACCTGGCATACAGTTGGTGCTCAATATAAACACCTGCAGAACTGATTGCAACTCCTCTCTAGCACCTACTACATGTATGTGCTCACTGTAAATGAATAAATGATGCCAACACCTAACTCTGCAAGGAAGGGAATCGAGAGGTTTCTATCACCTGAGGTCTGTTGCTGTCAATATTGGGAGGGACAGTGGCACATGGTTTTGGATTCCAGTGGGAAAGAGCCAGGACTGGTAGAAGGAGAGGAGACATGCAGGAGCTCAGGGACAAAACCCATGAGCCAGCAGTCTAGACCAAGCATAAAAACAACCACATTATCTAGAGTGGAGGATGGATCAAGTCCCAGAGGTTAAAACAGCACTGGCCAAATACACTTTATGGACTATTAGACCCAAAGTGTGGTGGATACGTGATAAAAAGAGTTCATGACAACAGACAAGTGGAGAAGACCGTACACCCTCCTCTCAGATATACACATGCACCTGAGGATACGCTGAGGAGCCCTACAGCTAAGACAAGTGTTCAACTCTCTTCTACCTGCAGCTTCCCCAAAAGTCTTCACCACAGAACCCATCCTTTTTGCAGTATCCGTCACAGCATGCTGCTGGGAATATGGGTCAGAACTGAGCCCAGAATTAGATGCACAGGGGAAATACATAGCTAACAAAGCTCAGGCAAGCGCCACATGGCAGACCAAGTCAACAGACAAGAGCTAAGAAGACCAGAGACAGGACAAGGTGGGCCAAGTCGAGCCCAGCATAGTTCACCTGGTACCATAGAGTACCCTCCTTCAGAGTGTGGATGTCTCAAGGCAGACATTCTTCTTAGGTCATCATTCCTTTATCTTCAGGGCTTGAACCTAACAGTCTGAAGTAATCTGCTTCCAGAGATGTACAGCAGCTGGAGAACAAAAGGGGCCAAGGTGAGCAGAACCATGATGGTTCTCAACCCTGGCTGAACTCTACAATTACCTGGGGGACTGTAAGAACTGCAGATTTCCCAGGCTCCCACTCTAGACCAATTAAATTAAATATTGGTCACCAAAGAATCTCTCCATCCTGTGGGGCTGTCTGTCATCACAGCAAACCCAGAATCCTCCTAATGGAAGACGCAGAGACCTGACCCAAGGAAAGTAGGGTCCCAGTGAGGCTTCAGCCTACCCCTGCCCCTGTCCCAAGAGTTGTCTATGAAAAATGCCACAGATTTGCCCCAGAATATGCCACTCTAGCCTCCCCATAAAAAATAGCCTGGCTTCCTTGGAGGGGTCAGATCCATGGGCTTCAGAGAGAAAAGCATAAACACAACTCTTGCCAAACCAGGCTCTCAACACTTAAATCAGCCTGCTCTGAAGTCCGCCTGAAGTTCCAAGAACAAGAAGAGTCTTCTATAAAGGGTTTCGCAGCAGACCGCGGTTATGCAAGGCGCCCAGCTCCAGTTCACAAAATGCTCCATGTCCAGAAGTTCAAGTTAATTATTACTTTACCAAACGCAAGTGAGTTATGTCTTTCTGTCGTGTTGGCCAGGATATTCTCCAGGCTGCCAAAGAAACACACGTACTCAAATACCAAAACTATGTAGGAAGGCTACAGAACGTCCTCACCAGAGACAAGACAGAATTTTCACTTCATAAATCAGTAAGAAACACCAAAAAGGCGGCCAGTTGAAAAGACAAGCTACGCTGATGAAATATTTTAATTCACCTCATTCAGGGTAATTGATTTTTTTAACTTCATGAGCAAGTAATTTTTAATGTAAATAACAGTCAGTTAACCGTGTGCTCTTACTCCATGTGCAACGACAAAGTTTTTATCTGAATTAATTAGGTGATTTTTCACTAATACAGATCTGTTGTTTTCACTGAAGACTTTGTTTTTAAGTAAATCCCTTCCCACCCTGACCCTCACCCCACTATGAGATGAAATGGAGAGCAATGAAGGTTAGTTACAAAGTGTTCCTGTGTGTGTTTCTTTCCAAAGGATTCCAAGGGCAAAACCCTTAGCATCAGTGTACGATCTACTGAGCTTCCCTTAGATGGGAGAGTGTGCGCACCGCAGGTCCTATTTAAAATGTGTTTCACAGGGGGAGGAGAATAGCTCAGTGGTGGAGCACATGTTTAGCAAGCACAAGGTCTTGGGTTCAATCCCCACTACCTCCATAATAAATAAACAAACAAACCTAATTACCTCCCCCCACCAAGTAAATTTTTTTTAAATGGATTGTGTTTCAAATGTATTCCATCCCTGGGTCACCATAGCTAGGAGTGTCAACCAAAATTCTAACATGTCTATTACTGCCATACGACTTTGCACACCGTAGTTCCTACCTGTACATGTAAAATTAATGACAGTAAGTAGATAACCAACCTATTTTGCTAAAGAAGCTACATTCCAAGCCCCACCCTCTTAAAAATAGAACAGTCACCGTGGCAAAAAGGGGAGGCCCTCAGTTTACATCCTCCTGTTTCTTATCTCTAGGTTTCCCATCCTACTTAGGAAGCTGAAAGAACAGGGTTGGGGTAACAAAATTACTTTCATATCCTGTCATTTGTCTCGTGTATTGGAACTGAGAAGCAGTCTTAGGAAACACAAGCCTCAATCTTTATTTTTTTATTATTATTACTATTATTATTATTATTATTATTATTATTATTATTATTATTATTATTTTAGTTTTGAGCACTTCATTTTTTTCTGGAACAGGATTTTTTTTTAGCTGCTTCAAACAACTTTTCTTTTTTTTTTTAAACGAAGTTCAGTGAAAAAGTTTAAAAAGTCTCAGTTTCACTATTCCCGCCATAGCAAAGGCTGGTCTTCACATCATGTGTTTCCTTCACCCAGATAAGGGTACCACATTCGTGGATGTATGCATCTCACTTCTGAGAAGTTCTTTTTATTTCTGCTCACCAAAAATCTTACTGATAAAGCCAAAGGGAGGGGGTGCTGAACATATGCATCACACTCTCAGAGGTTACTCTCTCTTCTGCTCTCTTCAGGATCACAGGGAGGACCTTAGTTGTCATCAGCTGTCTAACTCCTTGCTACTCAAAGTGTGGTCCACGGACCAGCAGCTTTGGTGTCACGTGGGAGCTCTGAGATAATCAGATGCTCAGGTTCCAGCCAGACCTCCTGAATCAGAAATCCACATTTTAAACAGGATTTCCAGCAGCTGACACACATGGTAAAAGCAAGAGAAACACCGGTCTAGTACAAACTCCCACTCAGAAATAGCATCTTCTCTCTGAAGTTCACTCTGTCCCTGCTCAGATCCTCCAGAGTCTAGACATGCAGGACTGTCAAACCGTAGCAGAGGTCTGTCTGGTTTTCAGCAGAATGAAGCAGGCTTGCCTCAACCAGGCGGCCATGGAGGAAGCAGGGAGCCGTGCCGAGGGCCGGTGGCAGGAGCGGCCTCCCCCAGCCCGTGTGTCTCAAGGCAGCAGAGTCATTAATTAAGACACAGCCGGCTGCTGGCAAAGCAGTCGCTCTGGCGTTCCCTGTCTGCCTGGGACTGGCGTGAGGTGCGAGAATCTGGGTAGGCTTCTCCGTGGCTCTGCCCCGCTGGCACTGATTGTGTATGATTAATGATTTAAAGGAATAAAAAGAGAAAGGTCAACTTCTGAGTTCAAGACAGAGCAGCTACATAGGGAGTAATTAAGATACTTGTGTAAGCATGATTAATAAGCACAAACTGGCACTCTGGGCAGTAAACAAGATGCAAGCAGATGGTTAGCATAGAAAAGGGTGGATTTTTTTCTTTCCTAAAAGCCATTTTTCAGCAGCTTGAAACTTGGCTTGTGAATTCTTCTCCTCCCCTAAGTCTCAAAAAACTCATTATCTCCACAACCTTAAAAAAAAAAAAAAAAACTGTGGTGAACACTTTTCATGCTCACTCATTCTCTCTTTAAAAAAAAAACTTATTTTTATTTTATTTTTTACAGATAACTAGAGTTTGCTTGTAGAACGGATGCAACTCATCTTTGTTTCTCGCCACCTTTTATGTCAGGCGTCCCATGAATTGCCAAGCCTGACAAGGTGGTTCACTGCTGAGCCTTTCAACTCCCGCCCACCACTCCTCCCCCCGTCCCGTGATGGGCAGAACACAGGCATCAAGGGTGGCATTTCTGGAGAGCGCTGGCAGGCAGGTGTCAGAGCCGGCCGGCAGGCGCCCCACACCAACACTAATCAGCCCCGGTGTTCTTTTACAATCCATATCTAATTCGCAAGTTTTATTCTTTCTGAAAAACAATTACTAGGTTTTGAAGTTCATTGTGCATTTACTCAACTGTCTCTTCACATTAACGTAAAGTGGGAACAAGAAAAAATAGAGTCAGCAGGGAAGGGACATCAAAAGATGTTAAGGGTGGATGAAGGCTTTATTTTAAGAGTAATATAATTACAGATGTGTGCAGTATTTTACAATAAATGAATCACAAAAGGTGTATCCTATATCTTCAAGCCTTCAAGGTATTGTTTGTGTTTGTTTGCGTGTGCGTGTGCGTGTGTGTAGTCAGAGAGAAAGAGACAGAGAGACATATAAGAGAGAGGCAGATACTGAGACACACACATTCCAAGGAGGATGGGAAGAAAATAAGAGAGAAGGGGAGAGAGGTCATTTGTAACATTTATAACTTAGGAAAACAAAAAGACTCTCCCAGGATCAAAAGAGTAAGGTTTACATCTCTCTTGGCAAAAAGCAAATATATCTATCTATATCTACATATATAGATGACAGAGCAGGCACATTTTATTTTCTCTATCTGTTAAAAAGAGAAAGAGGAGAAAGGGAGGTGGAGAAAGGAAAGGACAGAGAGAATAAAAAAGAAAAAGGGAAAAAAGGGAGGGGGAGAGGGAGGAGGAGAAGGGAGGGAGTGAAAGAAGGAAAGATGGGCAAAGAAAAAACAAAGAAGGAAAAAAGGTGGATCTTAAACAAAAAAATGGAGAAAGCACAGGCACACCTGGTGAAGAAGGCACCATAAGCCTAGACTGCCTCTCTTCCAGTTCTTTAACTTCCTAAGGCGCACATGAGGCCACAGCCCCTGGACCACTTTCATCCGCATGTCTGGTTGACCGGCCCTTGCCAGGGGCAGATGTGCACTTTGGTCAGCAAGTTGCCGTGGGCCTCCCCGTCGGCCTCCATCAAGTGGCCAGGTCTGTACCTGCCATTCCTTGACCAGCCCCACGGGTCATCCATCCCACCTTGTGCCACAGGGACCAGTCCTGTCAAGCTGCTCCACCCACCAACAATTCAGGCCCCAAACCTAAGTCCACAATGCTCAGCTTATGCGCCCCCAGAACTGGGAAGGACCAGGGCTAGTGGCCCCTGAACTCAGGCCAGCAAATGGCCTTGAACAAATAACTGGCTCTGTCCTCTTCCTCCTCACCACCAAGGAAGGAGAAGACCCCCCAAGCTTCCCCCAGGAGAAAACTCTAACCTAGTATCACCATGATGTTTGGCCTCATACCTCAACCCTTTTATTTCTGTTTTATACTAAATACCTTGGTAACTGTTAAATCAGCATTTTCCAAAGGTGTCAGAAAAATAACTAAAAATGTTTGGAATACTCTAGATTACTCACAGTCAAGGGAGGGTCTCTGCTGCAGAAATCTGCGGTCCCTCCAAGATGCTAATGTGTTTTGTGAATTGTCCACAGAGGGATACAGCACATCATTTCCCAAACTGACTTAACTTCGAAGCTACCCCCTTTCCCATGACCTGGGTTCCACAGACCACTCTTTGAGAAACACAGCTTGACATTTAAAAAAAAAACCTTTGCTATTTGAGAGTAGTAATTAATTTACCCTCTATCTGTTCCTTCCCTAGCCTGAACAGACCAGTCTTGCAAGATTTCCCTTCAGAGATCTGTTTTCTACCCTCTGAATCATTTTCTCACCAGCCAGCCCCACCTCCCATTTTTCACATTCTCTCTAAACTCTTGTAAGCACCTCTAGAGGCTCCAACAAGGATCTCATTCATGCAGCACCAAGTGAAAAGGGCTTTGCACCTCACACTCCCTTGAACACAGCTGTGAATTACACTGGAGTTGTGCCTGCTCACCTCACATTATCTCCAAGTGCAAGCTGAGGTCTCTCTCCAGATAATTCATATCCATTATTTTATTTGCTCCAAAGTCATTTAGGAGCAAGTTTAAGAATAGGTGCAAAGAAAAGTCTAAACACTGTGGAGCAAGAGGGAAGGGGAGGAGAGGAAATGCCCACATTTGGCAGGTACACACCTCTCTCGGGATGTACCGTTTAAAAGAAGGCCGACAAAACCACCACAGAGGACAGATACCGATGTTCTCCACAGCCCAAGCAAAAGACAGTAAGAAAAAAATCAAGAAAAAGAATATATATATATATATATATATATATATATATATATATGCTGTATTTGTTATTAGAATCCATCCTTAGTCTACAATTCACTACCTTGCTTCTAAATTGCTTGTACAGCCTCCGCAGTCTACCTTCCTAACTCCCATCTCTTACCCTAGCATCAAATTTGAATACCATTATAGGTCAAACACTACTTCCACTCTACCCCTCCTCTACCCAAACGCACATTTCATCTTCACAGCAATCCTAAGAGGCGGATACTGTTATTATCCCCATTTTACAAATGAGAAAACTGAGCAACAAAGATTAAGTCAGCTTCCCAAGGTCACATAGCAAGAAAGGAGGGGAGCTGGGATTCGAACCCCAAGCAGTCTGGTTCCACATTCCAGGATCAGTGCTTGCTGACTCCCACAGCTCTTATCTGGCCCTACTGAACTGTTCAATAGTAGTTTCCCACTGTCCCAGCACACCATTACCTGCCATTCTTCCTCCAACCCTCCCCTTCCTTTCTCCTCTTGAACCATCTTCCCAGGATCAGAGGAAGTGTCACCATCTCTGAGACCTTTCTGACCACTCCAAACACCACCGCTCTTCCCTGTGAACGCTCATGGCAAGCGGCCCATCTCACACAGCTTGTGCTAAAGGACATTACGGCTCGTATTTTTCACCATTGTTTGCAGTGTGTTGGTTGCTTTATCTTCTTAAGTAGATGATAAACTCTGAGGTTTCACAATAGCTGCTACCAGGCTGAATAAACAAGTGACAGCCTTCTACTACTATCCAATATGTCTTGATTGTGCCAGGATTTCCCCGGTACAAAGCCTGCCTCCAAAATTTTCTTCCACACTCCTTTGTTCTCAACCCTAAGCCCCCATTTTACTGTCTCTCAGGCTGGCCCACAAATTGAAATAGAACAAGATGCTTAATTTTACATCAACCCGTTAAGCTGCTTTAAACACTTCAATATTCCCCAAATGTAGTTAAATATATGAACTTGCACTTAGAGTTGTCAACAACGCATTGACGATTTGTTTTATAGTTGCATGTTAATCTACAATCTGTTTAAATGCAATCCAATACATTACTCAGGATGGCGATATATAAATTTAAGTCTGAGACCATGAAATATCATTTAGGATTAAGATTAATCTCTTAACAGAGGGGATGCCCGCTCACAAAAGCAAGCAGCTAAGAAGAATCCCTGTGTGTAAAAGGCACCATCACTGTCTCCCGCACAAAAGGAACGAGCTGGAGGGCGTGCCAGTCCTGGGGACAGGAAGAAGAGGGGCAAAAGGAATTCTTCTGCCCCCAAGCAGAGACTCTCACACTAAATCAGCCTCATGAAATAGTTAAAAATTCACTAACCGAAAGCACCTTGATTACTATTTCTTCTTCCTCCTCAAAGCCCCCAGGTCACAGAACAAGAGCAGTAACAGTAACAATGGCAAGGATGGCTAACTCACATCATGCAATCACGTGAAGTAGGCACTCATACTAACCGCCACCGTGTGGATGAAGAAACTGAGGCCCAGCCAACAACCGGGCATTGCTGAGCTGGGTCCCTGGCTACAGAATTTGGGCTGTTAGCCAGTATGTCCTCTGCTAATCATCCCACACAAAACATTTGTCACCAGGCTAATTTCCAAGCCAAACATTGGAAGACCACCACAAGTTTCTTAGGATAAAAGAATTGTTCAATAAATACTTTGAGATAAAGTAGCAGTTACAGTGAGCAAAGCAAAAACTAAAACTAAGATGTTCATCGTCCTCAAAAAGCTCACAACAGATAGATGAAATGAGACAAATACTCAAGGAGAGATCAGCAGGTGATGAAACTGCCCAAAGATGGGTCACATCGGGGGAGCTCCTGGGATGGAAGCTCGTAACAGGTGTGCAAGGGGCCCAGATGGAGGCACACAGTGGGATGAGGGGAGACGCGGGTGAAGGACCCCCGGGCTCTACATCACATTGGGACAAAGCACACTCATCAGGCCCCATGGAAAAAAGTGGCCTAAGAGCCTGCGGAAAAAAGGTCCCTCCCCACCAACATCAAATACCCCACCCACATCAAATACCCCACCCACAAAGAGATACTGCAAGACCCATGCCTCTTAGGATGGGGGACCCAACCACTGATTTCTCCCTGCTCAGAGCAACGTAACAGGCATTTCCCCTGCAAACTGCTGTCCGTACCTTGAGCGGAATAATCTCTCCGCAGAGCTCAGCCCTGTCGGGAGCTCAGCCTCCAGTTCACAGTGACTGATTCCATCTCAGATGCTCCACACCTTGACCCTCCTGAAAACCTACAGACTCACCCAGACTCCAGCATCCCTGGAAGCCCTCGGGGACTGGGAGGATATGGGCAGATGGCCTCCACATGGGCAGGCGAGCGGTAGGATGGCCCAGCAAGGAAACCTGCAATCCCGACGGACAGCCAGCCTCCAAGAACCGTGCCCATCATAACCTCTGTCAACTTTGTGTTCCACTGCTTGGAAGTAATACGTACTCCACAGACGTCAAAAGGCTTAGAGAAGTGTGGCGATGAAGCAAACACGCTGTTTGCTCTCCACGTTGATATACCTGATATCAGACTGTCAAAGTGCTTTTAGGTATAATAGGAAATGTACAAAGTTAGCTTTGCTTATTTTGACAACCACAAAAAAGATTTATCAGTTCCACGTAGCCATTAAAGTGCCAAGGTTTCAAAGTAAAAATTGATTCTAGCCAAGTTCTAATATTATTAACGTTTTCATGATAACAAAAACACATAACTTTTCAGATTGTCTTTGAGAGATAGTTTTGGAAATCCAGTCCACTTGTCAGAAATTTGTTACTTTTATGCAATAATTCAAAAGAAGTTCATAAAAACTAGAGCAAAGCTAACCTTACTGTTTAGCTTCTAAAACATGAAAAATGTCACATGACTTAAAATAGTGTCATTGACTTGAAATCCCTGAGCTGGATTTCTTTTCATTTCCCTCTCCTGTATTCTCAAATACGTGCTTTTTTCATTCTTGTTTTAATTGTTTCAAGCATATGAAATTCCCACTATTATCTCTAAAAGCTCTTACAAAGCCACTGTCAGCTTTCTCACTTTATCAAACTTTCTCTTTAGCTCCATTACTCTTAGGACACACTGGTGTTCACATCTGGGCACTGCACGAGGTAGCTTTACCTCCTCTGCTAAACTTAGTCCAAGACAGGCAGTTACTAGCAAATCTTCACACCAGGAAATCTTTAAATTAAAGAATAAAAAGAAAGCGGGGGGGGGGGGTGGAGAGACAAAAGACAAACAATGAAAAAGTCCAGGTATTAAGGAAAATGGAAATGATTCAGAATTTCCCAATTACAGAGCTGAAAGCTAAACCTGCTTGCCTCTGTCTTCTTGTTTCTCTTGAAGTTCCATGAGTAAAATCCTATTTAGACAGTTATATCATACTCCTGAGTGAGAATTGTTGGTAGTTTCTATTCAGCCTCCATGAAGGCAGTGGACGGACTAGCATTCTCTGTCACCTCCAGGACAATCCCACAAGATGCAGGATCTCCAATGTACAAGAAAGGCTCCTAGAGGTTGAGAAACCTGCTATGATCATAGCGCTAGTAAGAGAGCCAAGAACGAGACCCTTCTGCACCTCTTGCTGAAACAATCTAATTCCAAATCACATAGACTACATAGCCAAGAGGGAAGTCTTTACACCAAAGAGCTGCCTTCCAGCTTCATATTAGCTGAGTCTCTTAGCCAAAGAAAGATGGCACATTACAGGTAATGCCTTATCATGGAGGGGAGTACACTGACTACTGGAGTGACTTCCAGCGTCGGGGAGCAAACGTGCCTACAAGGACCAGGGGACCTGACAAAGCCAATGATGAACAACTACAAACTGCATAGCAGACAGGGAGAAGGCTATCAACGAGATGTGGACAAAAAGGTACATTCAGCAGACACGAAGGATTCAGAAACAAATGCTAGTGGCATTTTATCGAACGCTGTTTACATTTGAAGCTTGATGTTCTGTGAAGCTGATGCACAAACAGAAGATATTGGGCTCCAGTTGCAAGGAGCACCTTTTCACGCCCACGTGTAAGACACTTTGAGTTATAAACTAAAACTAAATACAGCTAGCCTTAAAAGATCAGCAACAAAAGAGTTTATAATAAATTAAAATTATGTCTAAACAGCTCCTTATAAAGTATATGTACTTGTGTATGTTTACATCTCTCCCAGTCCCAGCATGTCCAAGGGGAACCTACACTCTCCTAAGAATGTCCCCCGAATTATCTTTGCATTATTACATCTGGATCTGTACATACCTGAGTATTTACTGTCACCCTACAACTCTCCTGTCCTCCCCACTACTTCTTCAGCAAAGGGGAAAATCTGAATTCATTTTAATTTAGATTTAATTTCAATTGCTCTTCCATCAGACCTGACTAGACCTCTACCTAAGCAAGAAGGAGACAGGAACAGAAAAATTCGACTTCTCTTTCCAGACACCAGACCCTCACCCATCACCTCAAGTGACAATTAGCAGTTTCTGCAGCACATTATATGAGAAGAACTAATAAGGCAAAGGAAGCGAGGGCAGGCTTTTCCCTTCACAATCCTGTCTGAAGCTTAAAAGAAAGTCTGCACACTAATGAATTCTGAATTCATGTCAGCTCAATAGAGAGCGAAGTCTTTTATCTTCACCTGGAACAGGAACGAAAGAAGAAAAGCCCAACCGTTTACCCACTCCCCCTAAAATAGACTCTGCTTCAGTCCTATTCTCGGCTAAGAGAGCCTGGAGTCCATTAAAACTGGAATAGGTCTTAGAAATTGCTTCATGTGACCATCTTATTTTAGATGGGAGCATATCTGAGCCCAGAGAAGTTAAGCAACTTGCCCCAAGTCACAAAGCCAGTCTTCAGAACCACATCCTGGGTCCTGAGTCACCACCACTGGTGTAGAAGAGGGAAATGAGGTATGTATGGGCTCTACTCCAAATACTCAGAATGTTTGCCCCAACTTTTTATCCGAGCACTTGTGAAATTCTAGATTGACATAGGAAGTATGTGCAAACTAGAAACAGGCATTCCTGGGCTCAGAAAGAAGTGATAAAAGGGAACCCACTTCCATAGAATGCCTCCTAGACGAAGAAACACATTCACACACACGTTCCCCAGAACGTGTTCCTTCAAGAGCCAGATACGGCTTCTCCCATGGATTCCCCAGAAGAAACTCACCAGAATACTCTAGCAGGAGACAGCTGAATGTGCTTTTGGTGAGAAATATAGTCCTAGGCCCCAGATTAAAACAAAGAACAGGCGGCTCGAAACCAAGAGAGAAGGCTTAATGCTTCACAGAACTATTCACAGACAAGCTTAAAGAAGAAGCAGGTTATCAGACCAAATAGTTCTGCAAAGCACTGTGATGTAGTAAGGAAAACAGCTAGTTCCCTACTAAGTTTATCTGCTCTGACAGCTTCTGTCTTGGCCAGGCAGAGGCTGCGTGTCTATCCAGTGGACATAAACATAACCTACAGTGGCTACACATCCCATCCACTTGCCAAAGGTCACTAAGGATTGAGCATTTTGCTTCAGTGCCTCCACTAATCCAAAGACATGCCAATCTGCTTACTGTTACACAACATCAGGAGGTTTGGATTTTACTTATCAAGGGATGTCGGACTCGCTTTGTCAGAACTTGGTGACTATTAGCACAAGGCTGAGTGACCATGGCTGCAATGAATTTTTTTTTAAATTATTTGGCTTTAGGATGCCCAGGCAAGAGGATGTGACTAACAAGATGGCGGTAACTATTGTTGGACAACACTCTGCTCTGAGAACATAAAAGCCGAACAGTGGAGCATTGAGAAATTAAATTCATGGACTGGAAAACAAGCCAAGATTAAAAAATGTCATGTTGATACAGTAGGTGCTCTTGAGAGTGGGGGGGGAAGTGTCAGAAGCTGGATTGATTGCATTTTCATAGCAATGTTGTATGATGGAGGTGGGGAGGGGTCAAGTGTATCAATACCCTTTAGTGCCTTGGGGGCACACACCATATCTTTCATCAAAACCCTACACAATGTAAAAAGCCACCATCTATAGCTCAAGTTTTTTAGCCACCAGAGTCAACCAAAGACTCTTCCCATAGTAGGATGAGCAAGATTATCTGGGTTCCATGCCTTACTCTGGGGCCAGCAGGAGGTGCTCTTAACAGCTACATGACTCTCCAATGACGGACAATTTGAAAGGATAAATGTCCCTGTGTTCACTCTTTCCATGCAGCTTCAGAATCTATCCATGTCTAAGCCAACATCCTTTCTAGTCTTGACAGATTCTAAGAGAAGTTAATACTTTTCCTCAGATGTCCAAAACAAATGCATGTATGAATGAACTTGCTGTGAGAAGCCACAAGACTTTTAACAGGTTAACTTCCAACTCATCCAAATAAGCCTGAAGTTGGGAGAAATTTTTGAGTGAGAGAATACCCATGGGTTCACAGCAAGCCCACACAGTCCTCAGGGGGAAGCAATGCCCTCTGCCATGATCCCTTAGAAGAACATTTCCTGCCCAGACTCAAGCTGGGAAGCACATTTGTTCAGAAGCCCAGGTCTGGGGGCTCATCAATTCACCTCACAGCTTGGTGGTGCTTGTGGGTAGGTCCTGTCTTTGCCACACAGCAACATTTGGGTCAGTGGTTCAAGAAGCACAGAAACCCCACTGTGAAAATACCCAAAAGGCAAGCGAGAGGGAAGCCACAGGGCTTTGCAGGGATGAGAAGGTAGAGTGTCAGGTGACAACAAGATGGGGAAGATAAGATAGAAAGCAGCGGAGACAACTTTTGGAGCCGAGTGGCTACTTTTTTCTTTTCACAGCAGTGCCAAAGGCACAAAGACACTCTCCAGCCCGAATAGAGAGTGGACTGCCTTTTGCTGCTGGGGCAGACATCTATAATGCTAATGAGAGTTCTCCCTGTCCTGTTTGCCCACCATGGGGGCTCATTCCCTGACCCCGTCCTCACCTCTAGGCTAACCTCCTGTTTAGTCATGGGACTATAGGAGAAGGTTCATCTGAGGGTCATGAAGACATTGGCCCTCACACCCACCGAAACCTGAGCCCTCCGGTCAGGAAAGGACCTTCCTTCTCTTTCTTTTAAGGGTTGAAAGACAACTCCACTTTCATTTTGTCTTTTGTCTTCATAATGGCTAATGCCATGATCTTTCTTTTTCTTCAAATGGGGGAAAGGAAGGTGCAGTAATCTGGTCCAGAATTAGAACAGTGGTCCCACCTCCCAATCCAGGGACCTAAACTGTTCCACTCTGGTGTCTCCTGGTCTGTGGTGAAGAGGGAGAAGACAGTAATTCCTGGGGGACGTATGACAGTTGGTATAGACAGGACAAGGCACTCTTTCAGAAGAAACCGTCACTCTACAGCCCAGTTCACTGGAAGGTCTTCAGCTTTTCACCACCCAGAACATCTGTTCCTCCGTCTGTAAAATGGGGATGTACCCACCCTGTAAATGAGATAGCACTTCAGGGAGTACCTGGTGCCACCCCAACTCATGTCAGACACTCAATAAATCTTAGTTTCCTGCTCCTTCCCCAGAGCAAATACTTTGTTTTTAACACAGAAAAGTGAAACTGCCTTCTATCTTAATTGTCAGATTTTCTGTGAGGTAACCAGCAGTTTCCTTTGATTTCAGGATTGCTCTGGATGTTTTGCAGAGGGAGGCTCCAGAGTTTTTGTTCGGCTTGATGGCCAGATAATGAGACTCTATTTCTGCTCACATCCCCAAGTAGACCAGGACAGACAGCCACGTGGTCATGTATTTGCATATGTGGAACCCAAGGAAAATCTGAATGTGAATAATCAATTTCCTTTAAGAGCCTCCTCCCAGTCTCTTACTTCAAGAGTCCAAATAGGACACAGGCAGGACTATTTCTCCCAGCGTTTCTTTCCTTTGACTCTCAAGCAGGTAACACTGATCCATCCACCAGCCTCAGCAGGAGAGAAATGCACAGCATCCTAGCAAGAGGTGATACAGTAGAGTGGGGAGCATCAAGTTTGAGGGAGAGAGAGCCTTGATTAAAACCCCAGCTCTGCCCCTCACTGTGATTGAGGAGCAAGTTGTTCAATGCTTGACCTTAATTTCCTCATCCATTAAATGAGCAGAACAGCCCCAGCCTAACAGGATGGGTATGAAGACTGAGTTAATGTACATCCTGATATAATAATTATGAGAAAAACAAACATTACAGCCGGAACATAAACAGACTCCTTGCTCATATACCTTGATCCAGACTAGCTGAATAACCCAGATGCAGGCCAGGGTCCCTTTCTGAGAAGTCTAACATTTGAAGGCTGGTCGAAGGCATCCTTTCAACACCCTGTCTTTAGACAAAGTCCCAAGACTTTACCTTCATTTTCCCAGCTCTGGTGTCTTGGTGAGGAGCAAAGGTGAATGGCAGCAGAAGCAGGTGGGGCTGGGGTCTCAGAAAGAGATCAATAGAGAATTAGAGACTGACTACTCCCTCTCCAAGTCTGATTCCCACTCACAGGGAGGTCCAGGGAGATCTTTGATCTTGGATTCCATGAGACGATTCAGTATCTTTATAAATCTTCCATTTATGCTTAAGCTACCTAAAACTGGTTACTGGTTACATGCAGTCAAGAGTCTTGGCCAAGACACAAATCCAGAACCAAAGCCAGAATCGGGGTCACCAGATACCCTGGTGTCCACCTCCTCCAACCTGCCTTTCTTATTTGTCAAGTCAGTAAATACCAGAGGGATGGCTGTGAACCACTGCACTCACTCAGTTCTCTTCAAAGGCATGCCTCCCTCCCTCCCTCAACCTCCCACAGTCATCTCAACCTGCTCTTTCAGATAAGTCTCATCCTCTGCACACACACACACACACACACACACGCACACGCACACGCACACACACACCCCACTTCTGCCCTGGCTCATTATGCAAACAGCCAACAGCAACTTGCTGGCCTTAGAAACACAGAGTTGGCCCTTCCCTCAAGCATGGTCCCCAGCCTGTGCCAGCCCTCCTGATCTCCTTCATAGAGCTGGAAACCACCCATAATTACCTCCACCACAGCCAAAGACTTTAGCAACAATAGAGCATTTAAGTCTTTAGGGTCTTTTAAAAAAAAAACAAAAAACCTGGCCATGGCTTACAAGCATTCCAGCTCAAAGTTGTCCATTGTGCAGCCTGCCTCAGGACGCATTTCCTACAACGTGCTGCAGCTTGTCAAGGAGAGGAGAAGAGAGGCTTTAGGAAACCCTGGGAACAAGGACTAGGGAGATTCTGGGGGGAAGAGGCATTGAGCAAACTCCATCTCCCTCATCTGCATGGTGACTTCTCGCCAAGTTTGCTCTCGGAGCTGTGAGAAGGACCAATTAATTTATCAATCTGCACCTCTTTGTGCCATAACATATTTCCCTCTTGCCAACAAAAAATGTGTCCATTATCAGGCAGGTCCCTGTCCTCCCAAGCAGCCCATGCCGCTGTATAATTACACTTCTTCCCTTGACAACTTGCATGATTGTTTTCCTAACAGTATATTACTTCGTTAGTACTTTCCAATATACGTTATTTTTAAACTGTCACTTTTGCCCAACTCATCCCAATTCGCACTCGTCTGTTTATCATAACAATCATTAATAACTGTCAGTCCACGCCATCAGTGTAACGAACTCACTCCCTCATTAGCATGTGCTAGCATTTGTTCTGTAGAGGGGGCTGATTATTTTTTACAACAGGCCAAGCCAATTACTTTAGTGAAATGGAATCACATTAATCAAAACTTAACAAGGTGGCAAATTTAAAGATATCAGATTGCAAAAGACAGCATAACTAATATGTCAGTGTCAGGGGTAGCGTGTAGGTATGCGGCAGCTGCACTAAATATATCTCTTCGCGGAGGCCACATGAATTTTGACGTTTCATATGATCTGACAACTACCAAAATGATATTATAGAAGGCAAGAGCCTGGTGCTGCACGGCTCACGATGACTTTTGTAGATTCTGGCAAGGGCAGCGAGAGCAGAGAAGGAGGCAAAAGAGGGGAGAAGAAAATGGTGGCTGTGCCGAGCCAGGCTGGCAGACGGCAGTCCATCAGGCCTGTCTGTGCCCAGGCATTTTCTTTTACACTGTAAATGATGATCGTCATCCATCACCGTCTGACAACTGCATCAAAACCAGCTGCAAAACATGCAAAGCCCAGCAGTCTAAAATATGCTGACACAACCAACAGAGAAACAGATAAAAATATATATACATATTTATACATTCCGTGGGAAAAGGACAGGGGGAGGGAGAGGAGATGGAGACGGAAAGGGAGTTGGGGTGGACCACAGAATGTTCACGAGTGGAGGTGACATAAAGAAGATACTAGGGCAGTGGAGGAGGGGCAAAAAAGTGAGGGAACAAAAGGAAAGAACGACAAGGAGACAGAGACAAAGCAAGAGGGAAAGTGATGAGTGGAAAGGGGGGGAGACAGGGGAAAAAGGAGCAAGAAATGCAAGTTACTGCCAGTATTGGGAAGGCAGGCAAAGTGGAAGTTCTTTCTTAAGGGGCTGCTTGTACCCCAGAAAAGTTTCTCCAGTTCGGCCTCATCTGTTTCACCATCCAGTGCTTCAGACCAAGCAGAGGGAGACGCTGGGCTCCATGTGGGTCTCTCCAGCCTCCTCCCACCCCTTCTGTCAAATTCTGCTCCTGTTACCACCCCCACCCCAGCCCAGGGGCTCCTTGTGACACATGGGATAAATCTAACCCCTTAGCACTTGGGCACCTTCACACATCAGGCTGCTCAAAGCTCACAGCATCCCCCTCCCCCGGCCACCAACCCATCCTCCTCTCTGGCCTCTTCAGCAGCTCCAAAAGTAGTTCAAATCTCTGCCCTGACATTTATTAGCTGGGTGACCTTGAGTAAGTTATTTGACCTCTCTGAGCCTCCAGTTCCTCATTATAACCATGGGGATGATGTTACTTACAGCTCAGGAATGATCTTTAACAGTCAAATAAACACATAAAAAGCACCTTCAAAGATGTCTGGCACATCAGTAGGCACCACTGTAAAGGGTAGGCCTTGGGGTAGGGACTTTGCATTTATTCATCTTTTCAGTCACTAAAAAGTTAGCGAACCTTGGAATTGTGTGAACTGGAGTAGGGTAGAGCCCTCCTTGAAGTTCCCATTTACGAGGTTTACATCCTTATGCAAGATCACTTCAGCCATTTATTTAATAAACCAGGGAATCGGTTGGCTGCATGCAGAGGGCAGAAGATGGCCAACATGATTTGTAGGACTTTCACGGGTGAGCCAGCTTGGAAAGGCGCCACGGTCCAATACGATACATCTGGATGCTTCCTTCCCAAGACCCACAACCCAACCAGCCCAGTCACCCTACTGTTATTGTATTAAATGGAGCCTGTTCATTTATTTACTTATCCCAAAAATGCCTAGAACCAGGTACACCAGGCTGGCAAAGGCCCTGTTGTACAATGTGATTAGATTCAGTTATATCACACAGTTCATGAAATTGTGCTATGATTCATTTTTACAACTTAAATAGCTATTTGGTTGGGTTGCCAGGTTGAACGTGATGAATGTGTATGATAAAGCAGAACAAAGAGAAGGGCCAGTGCTTGTAAACTGAAACATTAGTCAGTGTATTAACCCCTTCGCTTCTTAATTGTGATGCCTTCCAGGGGCAGCTGCCCCACGGTGACCCTCCTTCAGACCTCATGTCTGGTATCAGATCTGCACCCAGTGCCAGAGGTGACAATATAACCTTCTCCCCAGCAAGGAAAACACTTTATCCAGAAGTTCACCATCTATTCTATCTTAGTCCCTGTGTCAGGGTAAGAGGATGAGCTTCAAGTATCCATAGGTCCTACCTCCCAATCTAATCACTTCTCAGGTCCCCAGCTTACATTCTCGTCCTAAGTCCTGTAAGTCAAACATTTAACTCATGTCCAAATCACCACCCCCAGCAATCCTGGTCAGATATCCGCATGCTACCTAATGACCCTCAAGTCACAAGATATAAAGGTGGACTAAAAAGAACTCACTGCAGCATAAAATTCAGTTCAAAGAACTTAGAGGGGACAAGAGGACCACATTGGTGCCTTTCATGTTGCATAAGAGATTACCAAGATTGTACTAGGGTATCTGCCTATTTAAAGACGTCCTAAAGTAGACTCTCCAGTAAAGCCAATCAGCACTTTGTAAATTACTGTTTTTTAAAGAAAATTGGATTTTCATTTTAAAGAATCACATAATTTTAATTTTGGAAGGGGTCTCACCAATTAATTCTAACCCTGACTCATTTTTAGTCACTCATGAAAGAGAAACCTAGGTGTGGCATCTGTTCCAAAGATGGCTAGAATGTCTCTTGCATCCAATATGCTCTTCCAGAATGTGACTTCGCTATTTCCTCATCCAGCGGTAGACTAATTTCCCTCCCCTTGGAGCTGGCGGGCTTGTGTTCCTTTCTCTAAGGGAGTGTGTGGATGCTACACTGAAGCTAGGTCATAAATGGGATGCAGCCTCCACTTCGTCACTGGAACACTTGTCCTTGGAGCCCTGAGCTGCCCTGTGAGAACTCCAGATAACCCCCGAAGCAGCCACACTGTGCACAAGTCAAGCCACATTAAGGGCCACATCCAGCAGCTCCCGTCAGTAATTCCAGTCTTGGAGCCACCCCAGCCCAGATGCTAGACATGTGTGTGAATGAGCTTTTAGATGACTCCAGCCCCCAGCACTGAGTCACCCCCACAGAATTTTTCCAGTGGAAGCTTCAGGCTTGCAGACCAGTGACAACCAGCTCCCCTGTGTCCTGTCTGAATTTCTGACTCAGACTCCAGGACCATAGCAAAATGGTTTCAAATCTCTAGGTTTTGAGGTAACACAGTGACAGACAAGAGGAACATTGGGAAACCTCGGGAAGCCAATGGCTAATCAGAACCAAACCCAGGTCTGCTGATTATAGCTCTAGCACTGTTCCTCCCGTACCACTCTGCCCCTGTGACATTTGCAGGAAGCAAGCTCTGTCTTGTGCCACACACACCAACTCACTATGCGGTAAATAAGGCAGGAAGTGTGAAAAGTTTAGCCTAAAACCCCATCACGTGCACAGGGGATAAGCAAGGTTTCCACCGCCTTTGAGACTAGTCACGTCTCCCTCAAAGAACCAGCTAGCAAAAAAACTACATTCTCCAGGACAGCAAAAGCTGGGTATTTGGGCATCCAAATAGAAAAAATATATTTACCACCCAGCAGTCGCTGACATTCACTGGCCTAGTGATTTGTTCCCCAGTATAAAATTCCCTGAAAAGCAATCACTGCCCCCAAACAGAGGCCTTTATATCATATCTCCCACAGATTCCATTTTACTTTCCAGCTTAAGCTTGGAAAGTATCAACAATCCCCTAAGCTGATGGCCTGGCCATTTGGGAAGGTGACTTAAGTGTGGATACCTGGGGTGGAACCAGTAGGGAAATGTCTAGGCTGAGGGGATTTAGGATTTGAGGGTGAAATTCAAATGGAAGACAATGACTATATTATATCTGAGTCTTATTCCTCTTTTCATACCCGCCCACGTGACGTGCCACACAGGGGCACACTTTCGGATTCACCCTCTTCTCTTCAAGCCAACAGCATCTGCTAAGAATCTCAGTTTCTTCACCACTTTCTCAGTCAAGAGAAGCCAAGGTAATGGTCTTTCAAGAAGAGAGACCTTTCCATCAGCTCCTCCATCACCCACCCCAAAGCTTGGCACATCAGTTATGAATTATGAATACAATATGCTTTCTCCCCAAGTTTGCCATAACTTTTCCTTGGTCCAAAGTTCAACCTCATGATCTGACAAGAAATACTCATCTTTTTTGCAGATTTATTTAAAGTCTTTACGAAGTCTCATAAAGGCATGAAAACTAAATCACACTTAGCCACTCATTTAATCAACTGTCTATTGAAAATTAAAAATCACAACTTTAAAATAAAATTTAAAAAGGCTGTATAATAGCGAGAAGGGTATAGCCCAGTGATAGAGTGCACTTAGTATGCACAAGGTCCTGGGCTCAATCCCCAGTACTGCCACTAAAGGAATGAATGAATGAATTAATGAATCTAATTATCCCCCCCAAATATATGTACTTATATTGATATACTTATATATACATATAATAAATAATACATTATTTGCATTTTCAAAACCAAGACCATCCTGGATAATCTAAGATATCAACTCACCATAAAAAAAACTAGCAGCTTCTGTAGGAAGCCTTTCCCTGTGGATCTGAGGACTGATGACTTCCCCTCGACCCCATCATGTCACTAAAAATACAGGACCCCATGCTCTTCTTTCTTTAACCTCCCAAGGGTACACTGACCTTTCTCCTGCCACTTCACCTCCTCTTTCTCGACCTTAGTTTCTTCCATTTTAACGCACTCAAGAGACAAAGGGTCCTGCCCAAGTCCACAGAGCTTACCAGGAACTTCAGCTCAGATCTGTGACTCTCAATAGACTCTTCTCTTCACCTCCCCTTCCTTGCTGAGTTTTATGTCTGTGTCCTGCTGCCCCAGGTCTTCTCCATCCAGCCTTCATAACGGTTACAGCACAACAAAGCCCAAGGGATGCTGAGCCGGGAGGAAGCAGCATCCTCTACTCCTGCACATCAGTGCCAAGGGCCCAGGCTCAAACTGAGAACCAACCCCCCTCCACCAGACTCTCCAATACCAAACTGACAAGGGAGAAAGGTAAAAATATCCCTAAAATGATTTAAAACAAAACAACAAAGCTTCCCTTTGAACTCAACGCAGAAAGTTACTTGAGGACAGAGCATGGAGCTCTGCTCTCCCCACATCCTCACCTTGCACCAGACATTCCCCAGCCAGACCGCTGTGCTAACAGAGAGGCTGCAGATGTGAGAGGGGCCTCTAATTTATTTCCCTCCCTGATTTATTTTCCTCCTGCACATCACTTTGGTATGACAACAATGCATAATTCGATTACACGTGATATATAAAATCATTGCAGCTGTTCAGAAATATTCACAGCAAGAGAGTTTCAGATCCACTCAGCCAGATACACACACACGCACACAGTCAGACTTTGTGAATCTCCTGCTAAAAATCACACAGGGAGAGGAGACAATGAAAAGCTCCCCTTCCTACTACGTTATTTCCAGCGTTCCCTTTCTGCATGCTTTGTTAATAAGAACAGAATTCAGAAGATCTCCTTAAAAAGACACCAAGAGAAGGTATAATGGGGGCAAACAGCATTTGGGGGTGAAATAGTGGCAGTGCAACAGAAAAATGAGAGTGTACACCATTTCACTTTACTTTAAGATGCTGCCACAAAAACCGGGTGCATTTAATTCCCCCTTTAAACACCACGTAAAAGTTTCCCTCCCGCCTGCTCACTCTGTGGGCTACATACCGTGCCTAAGATTAATCCCTCAGGAGTTTTTTATTTCCTATTCTGCCTATCTTTCATCTTCACCCCAGACTAAGCAGATGGATGTGAATTCAAAGTTTTCTGATCTTTAGCACAAGTTATGGAGGGTTATCTTTGGCTGTATATCTTTCCGCTGGCAGTGCTCCCTTGGTGATGAAGGATTAACCACCCCAGCTGTCTCTTCCCAGAATGATGCAGTGCCGTGCTCCTCAACACGACAGCATCACTTAATCTTAATGTCCGCTCTCCGAGCGCAGCCGCGCAGGACAAAGCCAATCAACATCAGATGCCACCAAGATGGACCTACTGCTTGGCCCTGGAGTCTCTCACCCTCTCACTCCTATTAATCAACATCACCCAACCCAGTCCCAGAGTTCACTTCTCTCAAACCACAGTGAGACGAGGCTAGGGTCCATGGTAACCATCTGAAGCACACAGTGGGAGGAGGGGAGGTGGGCAACAACCAGACGTGTCGGGAGCACGGCTCGCCAAGCCACATCTCGGAGACAGACCGTCCTTCCCTCCACCCAACTTCTCTCCAACGCCAGCATCGGTTCTGGAGCCCTCAACTCCTCTTCGCACATTGAAATTCTTCCGCACAGCAACAGAGCGATTACATTGGGTGATTTCTACCTGTCTTTCAGGGACCCCAAAAGAGCAGAAGAGTCTGAAGAAAGATGTGCCCACTCACTATCTATTAGCTCCCCTTCCCTGAATCTCCACCCTTACCAGCAGCTTACGTGTGCACAACTGGGCCTAACATATTTTACGTCTTTTTGCATAAAAACACTTAAGTCTCACCACAGATGGCGCAAACGGAAACCCTGATCATATCCAAAAAGTGCCCTGCTTCTGTGGCCAATACACCCACAGCAACATTTACTCCTAAATCCTCCCTCCTTCTCGCTTTTTAAATGGACACATTACAGTCGGGAAAGCAAAATGGTACTCTCCTGTTTCTCTCTGGCTCCAAGCAATTATAGTGGTGTACCTCACTTTTGTTTCTTAAGGAAGGGAACAAAAAAGTCAGCGCCGATCTCAAAGGCAAATGTAATAAAACAGTAAATTATTGCTAGAGTTTACTAAACAAATGCAACCTAGTTAAATTTGGAAAAATCTTCACTTTTGCTTACATTTGCAATTTTACTGCTGAACTACTGGTATTTCTTACTTATGCAACATTAAAATGTATAAGAAATCCTCTTGTGTGCTATATCCAGCATCTACTCTTGATTTATAATACCCAATTTAGGGGGGAAAAAACACAACTAAACCTGATTTAAATCACAGATTACTCTGTAAAACACAAGCAAGGAACTATTCCAAATCCTAAATGTAATTTAAACATATTTATATTTTACAGTGATATATTTTCCCCATTCTCTGTCTTACGACTGTAAACTTTCTATAATTATATAAGCAATTTCCCTAAGGTCACAACATTGATCATAGTTATAAATTGCTCAAGTGCAACAACACACAGTGAGCAGTAAAATATATGCTGGACATCACAAACAGTTCCATCAAATCAGGAGTGGGGTGGGGAAGACGAGGGAGAGAAGAAAGAATGCAGACAGAGACAGCGAAAAAAGTAACCAGCAAATCTTCCAAGAAGTCATTGCACAATGTCACACCCCCTCCCCCAAAGACATTTGGAACTCAGGTTTTACACACTCTCCTGAGTAGGGCTTGGTTACATTTAAAATACTCATCACCTTCTGACTACTAGTCTGAAAAACATGTGAAAAGGAAGCCTGGGAAAACAAACTATACAAGTCACTCAGTTTAAGCACAAGTCAAAACTGAGATGGGAAATCCTACATGATTACAACAGCCTTCTTCCAAGAACGGTAGTCCTCAAACTGTGTTCCTAGGAGCCCAAGGGGTACAGGGAGGTATTCCCTGGGTAAAGCAGGTGCAACTCAGGTTTCCCACGCCTTCTTTAACCAGAGCAACTTCCCTTGGATCTGCTTCCTCTCTTGGGGTGTGGTGGAAGAAATGCCTTGGAATAAATAGTTTTCAAGGTTATAGAAAGAAAAAGGATTTGGAAACTACCACTACTAGAAGTGTCCTAATCGAAGGTGGGATCTAAACAAAGCTATCTGAGAGTCGTCTGCAGTTGTCAGAGATTCTGGTGTTTAGGGGTAACTCTTAATGAGAGAGGATGCAGGTCCCCTCCAAACAGGACACAAATGGGGTTGCTGTCAGGTGCCTTGAGTGTCCAGGGTTCCAGACAGACAGGTTGACAGGCTCGTCACCCCTGGTGGTTAACAATGCCACCGTCCACTCCAGGCAGCTGCCTATTAGGAAGACAGTGGAGACTCGGGGCCAGGAGAACGGGGGAGGTAGAAATCAGTGTGAGACAGGCACTGCCTTGCTTGATGTAGAATAAACGTTAAAAAACCTGTGTTCTCTGAAAGCTCAGGAATGAAGGAGTTCAAATTTTTCCTTCACAACATTTTCCAAGAGACGCTAAGCGTGTCTCTAGCTCAGAATCCTGGTGCAGCTCTTGGAGAAGACAACAGAGCTATTAGTCCACGTTACAGTGCCTTCCTGGAGGATGGCCTTTGAGAGGTTGATGACCTGAAGCAAATCATGTTCCCATGTCCCCTCCATTCTGTACCGCTTCTCTCTACTTGTATTTCTGCTGCTGTTTCCTCTCCTTCTCTCTCCCTCTCTGTCTCCATTTTTCTACTTATTTACTATGAATGGCTCCCAAATAAAGCATATCTAGCTTCCTGCAGCATAACTTTCCCTGACCAGAGGCAATATTCACAGTGTTTAATCAACATAGTGGGGCAGGGACCCATCAGAACAGAAGCTAGCTACAAACAGAAGAGTCATACACAGAGGTGGACCAAATCAATCAGTGTAAGCCTTGTCCTTGACATCACGAGAGAGATAGTACATCCCATTCCAGTTAACTCTGGAAGCTTCCAAGTCAGAGTTCAAAACTTCCCTCTAACATTTTTTCCTGCCAAACCTTGGGATTACTCAACTCAGAATCTGTCTCCTCTCCTATATAACAGGCAGAGTTCCTACCTGTGAAAGGTAAATGAGTTAATGCAAACAAAACTAAATTGTAGCCTAAGTGCTCAATAAATGCAAATGGTTGGTTGGCTGTTTTCTATTTGTGTTTGTCATAGATTCCCTGGATGTTTTGTGGGTCCCCCTAAAAACGTTAAAAACAGAAAAGCCTTACACACTCCACTCCTGGAAAGAAGGGGAAACTCCAGCCTCTGGGTGGACCGTGTGTGGGGTGAAATCTCAAAGCTGGTAAATTGCAGGTGGTGAAGGTTATGCTGCCGGGGTTATCACCCTGAGACATGGCAGGGCTGAAGGCTCTTAGTGGATTTTTATCACTTAATCAGTTTTAAAAATTATAGTATCAATTTTTTAAGAGTAAAGCTTAATACAGTTCATGAAAAAAAGCAATTAAAATCACCTGTATTCTTGCTACCCAAACTATGACAATATAAATATCTTAGAATTTTTTATATTACTGAAAGCATATTATATGCCAGCGTTGTGTTAAGTGGTTTATTATATTATTTAATTCTCACAACTCTTTGATATAGGTAACTGAGGCTTAGAGTGGTTAAGTAATTTACTTAAGATAACCATCATTAAAAAGTCCACAAATCATAAATGCTGGAGAGGGTGTAAAGAAAAGGAAATCCTCCTGCACTGTTGGTGGGAATGTAATTTGGTGCAGCCACTATGAAAACTGTAAGGAGACTCCTTAAAAAACTAAAACTAGAGCTACCCTATGATCCAGCAATCCCACTCCTGGGCATATATTCAATAAAGATGAAAACTCCAATTCAAAAAGATACAGGCATCCCAATGTTCATAGCAGCACTATTTACAAGAGCCAAGGCATAGAAGCAACCTAAAAGTTCATCAACAGATAACTGGATAAAGAAGTTCGGTGTATGTGTGTGTGTGTGTGTGTATACACACACACACACACACACACACACACACACACACACAATGGAATACTACTCAGCCATTAAAAAAGAATGAAATAATGCCATTTGCAGCACTAACAATGGAGCTAGAGATTATTATATTATGTGAAATTAAGTCAGACAGAGAAGACAAATATCGCATGGTATCACTTATATGTGGAATCTAAAAAAAAGAGACAAATGAACTTATTTACAAAACAGAAACAGACTCACAGACATAGAAAAACTGACAAGTTACCAAAGGGGAAATGGAGGGAGAAGGATAAATTAAGAGTTTGGGATTAGCAGATATGAACTACTATATATAAAATAAACAAGGTCCTACTATACAGCACAGGGAACTAAATTCAATATCTTGTAATAATCTATAATGAAAAAGAATATATATATATATATATATATATATATATATATATATATATATATATATATATATATGAATGACTGAATCACTATGCTGTACACCAGAAACTAACACAACACTGTAAATCAACTATACTTCAATTTTAAAAAATAGTAATACTCCTAAGTGACAGCACAAGAATTTGAGCCCAAGTCTGAAATCAAAGCTTATGTGCTTAAGTTCTGTGCAAGAATGCCTCCCTGAGACTGGCGCTCGCTCGCTGGGTCTCCCCTCTCCAACTGAGAGGCCAGCGGGACGGAGGGGGAGCCTCCGAGGCTCGGATCTGTACAGAGCAGCCCTTGACTAACAGAACTAAGTTAAACGGGCACAGAGCGTCCCCCCCCCCACCCCCCACCCCGACACCCAGCCTGAGACGCGGGCCGGCAGCCGCGGGCAGGGCCAGGCTGCACAAGCCGGGCGGAGGACGGAAGTGGCTGCAGGGAGGCAGCCCCGGTGGAACGCAAGGGGCTGCGCGCCGTGGCTGTGGGTGCACAGGGCAGAACAACCTGGGCCCTCCATAAAACAGCAAGGTTGATGTGCTCTCGGGGGAAGGGTGCACAACCCCATCTCTGAAAACCCGCAGAAAGTTTCCGGGGGAAGAGAGGCGGGGCTCAGGCACAGCCGCCATATCCTCCGCGCTGAGCACCCAGGCGGGGGCGGGGGCGAAGCCTGCATCCGCACCGAAGGGCTTAGCAGCCGCAAAGGCCAGACTGAGACTGGCCTGCAGCCCGGGGCAGATAGGATCCTTCCATCCTGGTCCCTCAGAGAACTTGCTCCACAAAGACAAACAAGGAGCTGGGTTTTGGCTCAGAGCAGGGACAGGGCTGTCCCTCGGTCTTCCCCTAGCCCACCCGCGCGGAGCGCCGACCAGGGCGGAGCGCCGACCAGGGCGGAGCGCCGGCGGAGCGCGCAGCCGCACAGAGCAGCGGAGCTACCGGCGGCGGCGCAGGTAAAGCGAGAGCGGCCCCCTGCTTTTCGGGCAGGAACACAGCCTCTGACCGAGGTGCTGGGAGGGGGCACGACCCGCCCTCCTACCCGGCCAGTCTGCAACATCTGACTGCGGCATCCGGAGGGGCAGCGACCCACCCGCCCACAGCAGAGAGCTGCACCTGACCCAGTGTTAGGAGGAGGCGCAATCTGCTTGCCGACAGGTGCTGGGAGCAGCACAGAAGAGGTCGCCAACGGAGGGCCTCTGAAAACAGCAAGCTGAGCTTCCAAAACAGGACGAAGACAGAAAGACTTCACATTAAAAGCACACAGACTCCAGGAGAACACCGACAACCCCACCCCCCCCCCCTTTTTTTTTTTAATCTGTTTTTACCTGTTCTATTTTCTATTACTCTCTTAATCTTTACTTCTTAATTCATTTCTATTTCCCTTGGATTTTGATGTCCTGCTATTGATTAGACACAGGTTTCAAATACATCTATTCATCTCCCCCCCTCCTTTTTTGTAAAGGTTTCAAAAGGACGTCTCAACCCGATTAATACTCTGCTTCAACTCACTCTTCTATTATTCATTATACACTGTTTTCAAACCCTCTTTCTCCCTTCTTTTAAAATTCTTTCTCTTATTTTTTTTTCTTTTTTTCTAAGTTCTATTCCTAAATAGGCATCAGATAGATAAAATCCTTCAGGACCAAAATAAACAACTGATACTCCATAAACCACAGTGCCAAAGAGGTATGAGCAAGATGAAGAAGCAGAAAAACCTTTCCCAATTAAAAGAACAAGAGAAATCCCCTGAGAGAAAGATCAACAAAATAGACATCGATAGCCTACTAGATCAAGATTTTAAAAAAGGAGTGATCGAATTGCTGAAGGAATTAAAAGAGATAGTGTTTAGAGATATAAAATATGTCAAAAATGAAATTGAAGGTATAAAGAAGAGCCAAGTAGAATGGGTAAACTCATTGATAGAGATGAGGAATGATCTAATAGCTGTGCAAAGCCGACTAGATAATGCAGAGGAAAGAATTAGTGATCTAGAAGACAGGGCAATAGAAAGCACCCATTCAGAAGAACTACAAGAGAAGCAAATAAAAAATAGTGAAAATAGCATAAGGGACCTATGGGATAATATAAAGCGTCCCAATCTTCGCATAATAGGGGTCCCAGAAGGAGAAGAAAGATCAAAGGGATTGAAAAGGTTTTTGAAGAAATCATGACTGAAAACTTCCCAAACTTAAAGAAGGAATCAGATATCCAAGTACAGGAAGCTCAGAGGGTCCCAAACAGGAAGAACCCAAATAGACCCACACCAAGACATATCATAATCAAGATGGCCAGAGTCAAGGATAAAGAAATGATTCTAAAGGCAGCAAGAGAAAAGCAAAGAGTAAGCTACAAGGGAACCCCCATAAGGCTCTCAGCTGATTTCTCTACACAAACACTACAGGCCAGAAGGGAGTGGCAAGATATATTCAAAGCCCTGAATGAAAAAAAGATGCAGCCTAGGATCCTTTATCCAGCAAGGCTATCCTTGAGGATAGAAGGAGAAATAAAGAGTTTCACAGACAAAAAAAAAAGCTGCAGGAGTTTAGCAACACTAAACCCATGCTAAAAGAAATATTGAAAGGGCTATTCTAAATAGAAAAGCAGCAGGATGCTACAGAAATGAGAAACACACAACTGGAAAGGTGATAACTCATGAATTACAAATAAAGTAAACATGAAATTATAAAAGAAGACATACAAATCATTGAGAGTGGGAGAGGGAGGCAGGGAAATATAGAATATTTTTTTCTTTCTTTTTTAAATTTTTTTTAACAGTAGGATTGGTTTGAGATCATGTTACTATCAATTTAATAAAAACAGTTATAGTAATGGATTGATAGATTTACAAAAAAGGGTAACCACAAGCCAAAAATTTACAAAGGAGTCACAAAAATTAAATAAAATCCATGATAATACAAAGGAAAATTACCAAACCACAAAAGGAAGAAGAAAGGAACAAAGAGGATATACCAATTCAACTGCAAAGATAAGTTCAAAATGGCAATAAACACTCATCTATCATTAATTACTGTAAATGTTAATGGACTAAGTGCTCCAGTCAAAAGACACAGAGTGGCAGACTGGATAATAAAGCAAGAACCTTCAATATGCTGCATACAAGAGACCCACTTTAGGGAGAAGGACACATATAGATTGAGAGTGAAAGGATGGAAAAGGATATTCCATGCAAATGGAAAAGCCAAAAAAGCAGGTGTTGCAGTACTGATTTCAGACAAAATAGACTTTAAAACAAAGGCCATAAAGAAAGATAAAGAAGGACATTTTATAATGATTAAAGGAGTGATACAAGATGAGGATATTACACTCGTTAATATATATGCACCCAATATAGGAGCACCTAAGTACATACAAGAATTACTAACAGAGATAAAGGGGGATATTGATGGGAATACAATCATAGTTGGAGATTTTAACACTGCATTAACATCACTAGACAGATCTTCCAGACAGAAAATAAACAAGGCAACAGAGAAATTAAATACTACAATAGAAAAACTAGATTTGGTGGATATTTTCAGAGCATTACACCCCCAAAAAATAGGATATACATTCTTTTCAAGTGCACATGGAACATTTTCCAGGATCAATCATGTACTTGGGCACAAAAGAAACCTCAACAATTTTAAGAAGATAGAAATTATCTCAAGCATCTTTACTGACCACAATGCCATGAAACTGGAAATCAACAACAGAGAAACAAAGGAGAAAAAAAGGAAAGCATGGAGATTAAACAATATGTTATTGAAAAAACAATGGATCAATGAGGAAATCAAAGCTGAAATTAAAAAATACCTTGAGACAAATGATAATGAAAGCACAACCACTCAAAACCTATGGGACACAGCAAAGGCAGTGCTAAGAGGGAAGTTTATAGCAATACAGGCCTTCCTCAAAAAAGAAGAACAATCTCAAATAAACAATTTAACCCACCACCTGAATGAATTACAAAAAGAAGAACAAAAAGCCCCAAAAAGCAGCAGAAGGAAGGAAATAATAAAGATCAGAGGGGAATTAAATACAATAGAGATTAACAAGACCATAGAAAAAATCAACCAAACCAAAAGCTGGTTTTTTCAAAAAGTAAATAAAATCGACAAACCTCTGGTCAAACTCATAAAGAAGAAAAAAGAGAGAGCACAAATTAGCAAAATAAGAAAGGAAAATGGAGAAATTACAACAAACAAAATAGAAATACAGAATATCATACGAAAATATTATGAAAAACTATATGGAACCAAACTGGATAACCTAGAGGAGATGGACAAGTTTCTGGAAACATACTGTCCACCAAAACTGAATCAAGAAGAATCTGAACACTTGAACAATCCGATCACTAGAAAGGAAATAGAAATAGCAATTAAAAACCTCCCTACAAATAAAAGTCCAGGACTGGACGGCTTCACTGGGGAATTCTACCAAACATACAAAGAAGAACTCATACCAGTCCTTCTCAAACTCTTCCAGACGATTGAAAAGGAGGGAATACTCCCAAACTCATTCTATGAAGCCACCATCACCCTGATACCAAAACCAGGCAAAGACACTACAAAAAAAGAGAATTATAGGCCAATATCACTGATGAACATAGACGCCAAAATCCTCACCAAAATTTTAGCAAATAGAATCCAACAACACATAAAAAAGATTATACATCATGACCAAGTGGGGTTCATCCCAGGGACACAAGGCTGGTTCAACATACGCAAATCAATCAGTGTAATACATCACATCAACAAGAGAAAGGACAAAAACCACATGATCATCTCCATCGATGCAGAAAAAGCATTTGATAAAATTCAACACCCATTTATGATAAAAACTCTCGCCAAAGTGCGTATAGAGGGAACATATCTCAACATAATAAAAGCTATATATGACAAACCTACAGCCAGCATAGTACTCAACGGTGAAAAACTCAAAAGCTTCCCACTAAAATCTGGGACAAGACAAGGATGCCCACTATCACCACTCCTATTCAACATAGTCCTGGAAGTCCTAGCCACAGCAGTCAGGCAAGAGAAAGAAATAAAAGGGATCCAAATTGGAAAAGAAGAGGTAAAAGTGTCATTATATGCTGATGACATGTTACTATATATAGAAAACCCTAAAAGGTCCACACAAAAGCTACTAGAGCTGATTGAAGAATTCAGCAAGGTAGCAGGTTACAAAATTAACGTTCAAAAATCAGTTGCATTTCTTTACACTAACAATAAATCAACAGAAAAAGAAAGTACAGAAACAATCCCCTTTAAAATAGCACCCAAAGTAATAAAATATCTGGGAATAAATCTAACCAAGGATGTGAAAGAATTATACACAGAAAACTATAAACCATTGATGAAGGAAATTAAAGAAGACTTTAAAAAATGGAAAGATATTCCATGCTCTTGGATTGGAAGAATCAATATTGTTAAAATGGTCACACTGCCCAAGGCAGTCTACAGATTTAATGCAATCCCTATCAAGTTACCCAGGACATATTTCACAGAACTAGAACAAATCATAATAAAATTCATATGGAACCATCAAAGACCTAGAATTGCCAAAGCATTACTGAAGAGAAAGAAAGAGGCTGGAGGAATAACTCTCCCAGACTTCAGACAATACTACAGAGCTACAGTCATCAAGACAGCATGGTATTGGTACCAAAACAGACATATAGACCAATGGAACAGAATAGAGAGCCCAGAAATGAACCCACAAACTTTTGGTCAACTCATCTTCGACAAAGGAGGCAAGAATATACATTGGAATAAAGACAGTCTCTTCAGCAAATGGTGTTGGGAAAACTGGACAGCAGCATGTAAAACAATGAAGCTAGAACACTCCCTTACACCATATACAAAAATCAACTCAAAATGGATTAAAGACTTAAACATAAGACAAGATACAATAAACCTCCTAGAGGAAAACATAGGCAAAACATTATCTGACATACATCTCAAAAATTTTCTCCTAAAAGAAATAAAAGCAAGAATAAACAAATGGGACCTAATGAAACTTACAAGCTTCTGCAAAGCAAAGGAAACCAGAAGTAAAACAAGAAGAAAACCTACGGAATGGGAGAAAATTTTTGCAAGTGAAACCGACAAAGGCTTGATCTCCAGAATATATAAGCAGCTCATACGACTCAATAAGAAAAAAATAAACAACCCAATCCAAAAATGGGCAGAAGACCTAAACAAGCAATTCTCCAAGGAAGACATACAAATGATCAAAAAGCACATGAAAAAATGCTCAATATCACTAATTATCAGAGAAATGCAAATCAAAACTACAATGAGGTATCACCTCACACCAGTCAGAATGGCCGTCATTCAAAAATCCACAAATGACAAATGCTGGAGAGGCTGTGGAGAAAGGGGAACCCTCCTACACTGCTGGTGGGAATGCAGTTTGGTGCAGCCACTATGGAAAACAGTGTGGAGATTCCTCAAAAGACTAGGAATAGACTTACCATATGACCCAGGAGTCCCACTCCTGGGCTTGTATCCAGAAGGAAATCTACTTCAGGATGACACCTGCACCCCAATGTTCATAGCAGCACTATTTACAATAGCCAAAACATGGAAACAGCCTAAATGTCCATCAACAGGTGACTGGATAAAGAAGAGGTGGTATATTTATACAATGGAATACTACTCAGCCATAAAAACCGACAACATAATGCCATTTGCAGCAACATGGATGCTCCTGGAGAATGTCATTCTAAGTGAAGTAAGCCAGAAAGAGAAAGAAAAATACCATATGAGATCGCTCATATGTGGAATCTAAAAAACAAAAACAAAAACAAACAAACAAACAAAAACAAAGCGTAAATAAAGGACAGAAATAGACTCACAGACAGAGAATACAGACTTGTGGTTACCAGGGGGGTGGAGGGTGGGAAGGGATAGACTGGGATTTCAAAATTGTAGAATAGACTACACTGTATAGCACAGGGAAATATACACAAAATGTTATGATAACTCACAGAGAAAAAAATGTGACAATGAGTGTGTATATGTCCATGAATAACTGAAAAATTGTGCTGAACACTGGAATTTGACACAACATTGTAAAATGATTATAAATCAATACAAAATGTTAAAAAAAAAAAAAAAAAGAATGCCTCCCAGAAATAACAGAAGTTCACATTTTGGTCTATTCCCTTCAACTCTTTTCCCTAAGCCTAGAAATAAATAAGTAGGTAAATAGGTAGTTAGGTAGATAAAAGAATGGATGCAAAAAAATCCCATTCATTTAAACCTTTACATAGGATAAATCAACATAAATACTTATGTATTAAAATGTGTTTTGTTCAGGAACAAAATCTTCAGTCTTCTGAGCCTTGAATTTTTTTATAGAAGACAGTTTCTGCGTGGGCAGATTCCACAAATCTCAAGTACACGTACTTTCCACTACAGTTTTAACTACTGCAACTTTGGACGTGGCTTCTTAAAAATGAGTCAACAGGAGTACAATCACGACCCAGGGGCTTCTCAGAAAATAACAGGGCCACGCAGACCAAGCATTAAAAAGAAATAGGAGAAAACATGAACTAGACAGCATGCAGAGGTAGGAGTTTATGTGCAAATATTTTCATCAGAAAAAGCAGCTTGAGGCACCCCATTAAATGTCAATAATGGCCAAGTCTTTTCATCTTTCAAATCACTTTTTTCATCAATTCCTGTAATTGTAGAATCAGAAACATCCCACTTGGGGCCCATCCTTCACCTCTTTCCTTGTGGGGGCTGGTGGTGGGCTTAATTATGGACAGAAATTAGGCTCACCTGGCACCTAGTTGGTTTTTTTTTTTTTCCTTGAAGGACAGAACCTTGAATTCCACTCCAGCAGGGAGAGCAGGTGGATTGAAATCCCTCAAAAAACTGATCTAGAAAGACTTTGACAACAGAAACTATTCAGCAACTGAGCACCTCAACCTCTCAAAAGTTATGAAGTAGAGAAGGTAAGAAATAAGGCCATAATCCAACAAGAAAGGCCAACCCCTGCCCTGAGACACTCAGGCACAAGTCCCAGGGATACAGTCCACCCCACCGCCCCCCGAAGTTGGTGCCTAAGAAAGTTAAATAATCCTAACTACTGACAAAGAGCTCCCTAAGGACAACTGAGACCCAGTCTGCCATTTATCAATTACTGAGTTTGCTAACACAACACACAAGTGTTGCACACAGGCATCGGAGCCTGCATTCCCTCTTTTCCATTTCCCAGGAACCACCCCCCAAATCGGTCCCAATTCCTCAGGCACACCCATAGTAAAGCAAGCCAGTAACTTCTCGCGTTTCTCAGAAAGTGGGGGTGAGGAGTCTCATCAACTCTTCAGAGATGGGAAGATTACCTTCCAGTTTTCCAATTTGATAAATTTAAACTATTCAGGAATATGGTCATTTCCTTCATTTAGGCATCTTATTTTACCCTCTTCAGTAACGTTTTATAGTAGTTTTCTTTATACAAGTCCTACATTATTTCATGCTAAACTAATTTGTAGGCATTTGTTGCTATTTTTAGTTGTAAATGAGATCCCAATTTTTTGCTATATAGATTTTTCTCCCTCCCCACATTTTGCTACATGGATTTTTCTACATATTTTTAATGTATTTTTGTGTGTTTATTTTGTATATAGATACCTTACCAACTTCTTTGATTAATTCTCATTTTTTTTTGTCTCGAAGTGCCCTAAATTTTACACATATAGAATCTTGTCACCAGCAAGAAAGATTTACTTTTACTGTTGCAATGTTTATATAAACTGTAAAACCGCTGATTCTAATGATTGTTATCTGAAACAGGTATTAACAATAATAGCACACAAAAACCTGTAACAGGCATAAATGCAGTTAACTATTTTAGATCAAAGTTCACAAGGGAGAAGCCATGGCTGTTGTGTTTATTTTGCCCTGAGAAGGTGCAGTGTATTGAGGCAGGGTAAACCCCTCAAGGTAATCATGTGACACTGGTAAGTAGTGGTGAGACATCGGGCTGGGGAAGCAGGAGCCCTGGGCTGCCATCTTCCTAGATCTGCTGTGTGATGTGGGTAAGCCTCAGTTTTTCTACGTATTTTGACTATTTGATATCACTCTAGTTTTTTTTTTTTTTTGGTTGACTCTGCTGAGTTTTCCAGATTAGCAATCACTTCACTCAAAAATAATGATATACTTTTATCTCCTCCTCTTTATAATGCATACCTTTGTTTTCTATTTCTAATCTTACTGCATTAACTAAGGCAGTGGTTGCAAACTCAAATGCCCACAGGGCCAGGCAGGGAACATAGCGGAGTGAACTGAGCCAGGGCAGACTTGGGGGACCTCGAGAATGAGGCCACATGTCTGAAGGTGGCAAGTACCACTCTGCTCCAGCCTCGTGTTACATTCAGGAGTACAGGCCTCATCCTGCCCGCTTTTTTAAGAGAAGCCAGAGAAAAGGATTTTTTGGTGAAACTTCCAGCTCTTTAGAAGGTCCACAACAAATTTTTATAATTTTCAACACAGGGCAGGCCAAAAGAGGATGCCTGGTCAGATTCAGCCCAAGGGTGAGCAGCAACTTCAAGGTGAGAATTTAAGAAAATGCTGAATTTAAATCATAGTAGCAGTGGGCACTCTTATCTCAGCCCTGACTTTCTCTAATATTGGGCCACTAAAGAGGATGTTGGCTTTTGACTTGAGGTAAAGAATGTCTATGTTAAGTCTCTGCATGATGCTAGCTTATTGGGAGTATTTTATCAGAAATAAATTTGGAATTCTGTATTTAGATGATTTGGTTCTCCTTTGACCTGATGTGATTATTTATATTAATAAATTTTCTAAAATTGGAAAAGAAAAGAATCAGAATGCTTAAAATATCATACTGTCAGAGAGTACACTACCATTTTTTTAATGTAAACAAACCTAATTTTTTAACTCCTTCGTTTTATTTCATTGGCTCATCCCTTAGTTGTGACTTGCTTTCTCACCCATATTCCAGCAACTTATGCTCATCTACCAAAATCCTAGTCATAGAAGTGCCAATGACATCATCTATTTCAAAAAATTATTCACAACTGGACCCATCATCAACTCAGTCTACACAACCAGTTTCAAATTCCAAAGCAATTCCACACTACAATCCACATCTGTATTCCCAAGTCCACTTTGATACAGTTTCTCAAGCCTATTTTGATAGTTTACTCTTTGGAAAGATGTCAGTTGGAATGACAAATTTTCTGGAAACAGGTTTGGGGTGAGCGGGACAGTATTAAATAAAAAAGATGTAACTGGCTTAAGACAGAAAAGACATTCAGCACATGAATATAAAAACATCACTAAACTTGGCTTACAAAATTGTTAATTATGTATTTGACAGTGAAATATCACAAACAGCTGGGGCAAAAGAATACAAACCCACACAGGGAGTGGATAAGAGCAAGGAAAAAACATTCCGACAAACACCATCAAAGAGGATGTTTTAAACCCACCCTCCTCTGCTGGAGCAATTTTTACACCTACATGGTAGGATGCCCACCTCAGCCAAAGTTCACAAGCCAACCTCCCCACCCCCTAGTCCCAGACATGTAAGCGCAGCTCTAAATTGGAAGTCCTTCCCCCCTATTCAGCAAGTTGCGCCATTAAGGTTTGTGGCCACCAGAGAGAAGAAGCCAGGCCAGAATCTCAAAGAATGTGTGTACTGAGGCTGTAAGAAGAAAAGCCATCACTTTGAGAAGTTTGGTCTTAGTTTTTTTGAAATTATGTAAATAGTCTCCATGCCTCAGAAGACTGCTCCAGAGAACCTCCCAGAGCCGGACAGCCCCTCTTCTTTCCAGTACAGGCTCAAGAGTGCCCCACATCTGCCGGGAACCTGCTCTCCTGGGGCCCCTCCTCCAACCCACAGGGAGGAGCCAGGGTCAGAAACACTCCCACACAGTTGTTTGGAAAATTCTCCTGAGCAGAGTCCATGATAATGCAAAGCCCAAACCAGACATCTTGGGGTGGGGTGAGGGAGGTAGGAATGATCCTGTGACAGAAGGAGGAGGAAAAAGTCTCGCTCTTGAGGGACCCCTTCAGCAGTCCTGTGCTAGAGGAGGCACAGGCTCTCCCTACACCTGCTCCAAAGGCAACCTGGTTCCCTCCCCACAAGACTTATCTGGTGGCAATAACAAACAAACAAACAAACAAAACTAATCTTTAATTCCCAGCACATTTTAACACTTGAGTGACAGTGTGAAGGGTGCAAGCTCAGGTAAATTATTAAAATATTTCCATAAATGTTACACTTTCAAATAAGCCTAAGAGTTTATTAGTAAAGCCAACCCCAATAACTCCATCTTGGCAAGCCTAAGATGGTAAATTTAAAAGTCCAAAGGTTAGAGCCTTCTAGGAGGAAAAAAAAAAACCAGCACAAGAGTCTCTTCTCTTTTTCAATAGGATGGTCAAACATGCTTATTTGTCTGCCTCCAAGTACTTTTAGAAAACGCCGAGAACCATATCGTGATGTCAGCATCTCCGAAGGAGGGACCATCAACGGACAGCCCAATCCCTTCCCCTAATAAAAATCTCCTGCGAAGATTTCCCCATCTTGGACAAGGGTTTGACGGTGATATTCCCTCCGACTGTATCTCAAGCTGTCTCTAAGTGTAAAAGGCAACAGAGTAACTCACTTTTCCAGGGGAAGATATCAAGCTTACTCTTCTCTAGGATACTGACCAATTCTTTGATGTGAAATGGCAGAAATGGAAAGGTAGCTGATGGGCAACAAAGGTCTCAGAATATTAGCAGCCAATAGATCAACAGGGGGAAGGGGCCCCATACAAGGACAGAACACATTATGGTGTCCAATACCAATTTAAAAAACCAACCACACAAACCACCATCCCAGGCAGCCCAAGAACAATGAATCCAGATGCCAGAATAGGGGGAATCTACGGAGGGCGGGTCAATGGAAACAGCCTTACCCTCCAGAACACCATGGCAAAAACCACATCAATGCCAGTCGTAGGAGATCACTATTTTGCAAAATATAAAACTGTTTCATTGTAAATCTATGGAAACAATGTCACAAGGGCCAAGGGCTGTCACTTCGAGTCAAAGAAGTCCCATTTCAGTGCACTGCTGATGGCCAGCGATGTCAAGACGAATTACACCCCCACTCACTGAGAAAGAAATCAAAGTCAGGAGAGGAACGTTCAGCTGGAGACACACCCACAGGAGTTGGGAAAGCCAGCACTCCTTCCAGGCCACGCTAATCTATCACAGGCTCAGACAAAGGATGTGAGATTGTTTTTTTCCCCCCACTGAGAAATGGAAAGGACTAGTGATGGAGAGTTTGAAGGAAGACTTAAGGAGCCATTCTCAAGGCCAAGTCTCCATTCTTGCCACGTGTGGGACTGGGAAGGGGGGGGGGTGTCACCAGCCTCACTGCCTGATGGAACCTGAATATGAAAAAGGGACTTATGAGCAGAAACTAAAACAGTTGGTGCTGAGGTTCCATGAGCTACCTGAGAGTTCTGGGAGGTGGTGCAGAAGGAATGTACAACTCAGAGAGAGAGGCGGTGAGATCTTGGCTAAGTCACAAAGGCTCTGGACCACAGTTCAGTTACAAGGCATGAGAAGATTCTGCAGAAACAAGGTCTCACAGCTAAAATGGTGTTCCCTACGAAGAGGTCAGAAGGAAGAGCAAAAAGGCAAAGCCAAGTTCAAGGAGGAAAAGAAAGGAGATCTTATGCACATTCCAAAGCAACCATCACTTACATCCCTAGATAGGAACCAAACATGCAGATGTGGGAGGGAAGCAGACCCCAAGGAAACAGACTGTGTTGATATCCAGATTGTCAGGGCTACAAGCAAACTTCTAACAGGGAAAGAGCAAGTTCGTCAGGCTCTTTGGTGTAGACCCAGTAGTTGTTAAAACTGCTGATTCTAAGGATGGAGGTTGCTCGAGTCTCTTTTGAGCCTGTGGATGGACAAGGAATGTTAAGTAGGTGCTCATAACTCAAAAGGAAAATGAAGAGAGGGACTACCAATCATTAAGCATCTTCTGGGTACTAAGCACTGGGATTTATATATGTATCTCTATGAAATTTCATTTAATCCCACCAGTCACCCATTTTACAGATAAAGAAACTAAGGCTCAGGGAGAGATTATAAGATTTCCAACATAGATTTCTTGACAATCATGGCTATTAGATAAGATGGAGATTAAGCCACCAAGAGGCTCATGACAGATATCTTCTTGGGACTCTGATAGTCCTTCTGGAAACCCAGAATTATTGGGCCCTAGAGCTCTCAGTTTGCAGAAATGCCCAGTCACTGCAAAGTAACGATCCACATTACCCTTGCTTTCTAGAAACCCAGTGATGGAGAAGCTGTCTCAGTGTTGGTATTGGCATCACTCCCTACTTCTAAAACTATGGTGGCCCTTAAGAGAGCAGGGAGGGGAAAGGATGTTTTCCCCACCCCACCCCCAGCAATCCCACACACACACACCCAGCCCCCTATGCGTTGCAAGAGACCCAGCAGATTCTACTGCATTAATCAAAGCCAGAGAGTGGCCCACACAACCAGGAGGAAAATGCAGCAGGAAGGGCCATGGGTCTGCCAATCCCACAAAAAGGGATCATCCTGGGCTCAGTCCTTCTATCAGGCAACTTTTAACTCAGGACATAAAAGTGAAAAAGTGCCTTTGTTTAAAACCCTCCTGAAGTTTCTGATCACGATGATTTATGTAAATAAAATGTTAAATTAAAATGCAAGCGTTAATAAAATTACATATATGATGGAATGGCTGTTCTTTTTAAAACTGATCTGCAATAAATTTTCCAAATTCTGATTGCAGGTGACTCAGGCCTTGAAAGCTCTGCCAACAATAGCCAGCAGAGGTCTATTACTGAAGTGGTATTAATACAGCTATCATCACCAATTCAAAGCAGATAATAAAGGACTGACACATTTATTATCATTATTAATTAACAGTTTTCTGAGATGGAATTAAATCAATATGCTGCTCTGATATCATTTTAACTAGTTATGCAAATCAAACATTTAGAGCCCATGAACAGATATAAATGCCATTCAAAATTCACTTCACACTTATTACTGTAATATCAGAACTTTCAGGCTTTGCTAGTAAAAAAAAAAAAAAAGACTTAATGCTCATTTAATTACACTCAGACATAAAGCTTATGGAATGAAAGTTGAAATAGCTGATTAGTTAGGAAGTCGTAGTAAGGCTATAACACTCGGGGTAGACAATGAGATAATAATGTGGAAATGCGGGGCTCTGCACAGAGTGGTTCTGGCAGATTCTATTAAAAAGAACAATGACATATGCAGGAGACTATGTTTTAAAAACTACAAAGTTGAGGACCCTTTGTTAAGCCCAGAAAGAAGGGGAGGGAGAGGAAAAGAGAAGAAAAAAGGACAGACCGGGGTTGGGTTGTGAGGTGCGGTCTACAACTCATTTATAAAATAGAAAATTGTCACTTTCAAGTGCCCAACATTTCTTCCTACCTAGATGATGATGACAAAGCTTTTTCATGCAGTCCTACTTCCACTTCCCAGCTTTTCTTTACAGATGAGAGCAAGTGTCCCACACCCAGGACAGCTACCTAGAGAGTCACAGGGAGTCAGAGTTCTCTGCTTCTGTGTCCAATCAAGGCGAGAAAGGATTTGAAATTTCTGACATTTACAGATGCCGGGTACTGATTTGCAAAAGCAACTAAACCCTGAAGATTGGGAGACCCTAAAAATACTACCAGAGGGATCTGAACAGTCTCTGTGGCTATTCGGGCAACGAGGAGGCTGGTTGAAGGCAGTGATGCCAAGAGGCAGTGTGAGGGACTGCATGACTTTTCAAGGTTCCCCCACACCCTACGCTGGCCTGTAAGTGGTGAGCAATGCTCAGGGGCACGTCCACTGTCAGCACCACTGAAGAGAGGCAGCAGTGCTGATGGGCCAGTGCCCTGGGGGTGAGATCACAGCCAAGCTTAAAGGCCCAGAAAGAAGGAGCCAAAGACTTCAAGTACTACCTGGGCTGTGGACTTGGCTTACAGCAGGGAGCTTGAGTGATCCGCAGTCTCTAACTGGGCTTCTAGCAAGCAGAATTAAGCTTGGGATATTTTCACATAAAGGACTGAATTGTTTCTATGGTGTAAGTTAGTCTGGGCAATACCTTGCTGGGTTTTATTTTTTTTCCTCCTTCAAATCATATTCCCATCTTCACCCGGAGGAGTACATGTGATCCTCGGTGCAACCAGTTTCAGGGCCAGAAAATGAATACTACATATACCAATAGAACATAGTGCAATTGTTCTGCTGTGACCCAAAAGGAACAACATAAAAAGGAGAGAATGAAATTTTATTATCCTTTCCACCCTCAGACTCAGCATCTTAACATTCTTCATGTGCTTCTCAGAAATATAAAGCTCAAATCACAGACCAGTACTCATTATGTTGTGTTGCCTTTGTCATGGAAGTTTGCAAATTAAAAACTGTAATGGCTAAGAAATTAAAACTTTATGCACTTGGATCCCGCCCTAGGAGAGGGAAAATCTATTACTTTAAGTAGAGATGGAAATAGGGAAAAAAAACAAACAAACACTGGAACAAGTTTATACTGTATAGCACAGGGAACTATATTCAGTATCTTGTAGTAACATGGTGAAAAAGAGTATGAAAATCAATCTATGTATGTTTACGTATGACTGAAGGATCATGCTGTACAACAGAAACTAACACAATGTTGTAAACTGATTATACGTCAATAAAATACATATATATCAAAAAAAAAAAAAAAGACTGGAAAGATGTATAAGAAGTTTAAGAGCAGTCAACTCAGAGGAGTCTGATTATGGGTGATAGCCTATCATCTTCTCTGTGCTCTGATGTATTTTCCAAACATTAATGATGTCCATTCTTCCACTGAAGAATATTTATTGAGCCCCAGTGACTGTAGGCACTACGTAGGATGCTAGAAATGCAACGATCAGTACCAACCAGGTCCCTGCCCTCCCGATGGAAATGATCTAATAGGCTAGACAGTGTAGGAGGGTCCCCTTTTCTCCACACCCTCTCCAGCATTATTATTTGTAGACTTTTTGATGATAGCCATTCTGACCAATATGAGATGATACTTCATGGCAGTTTCTGATGTGCATTTCTGTGATCATTAGCAATGCTGAGCATCTTTTCACCGGTATGTCTTCTCTGGATAAATGTCTATTTAGCTCTTCTGCCCATTTTTTGATTGGCATGTTTATTTGCTTTTATTTTTTAATATTGAACAGTATGAGTTTTTTGGTATATTTTGGGAATTAAGCCCTTGTCGGTCAGATATGTGATTTTTTTAAATCAGAATTCACGTAGTCTTTACTGCTACTTAATTAAGATTGTACACATCTTTCCTGGACAAGTTTGAAACCTCTCAATTCAGAGTGTTTCTATCTTCCGAACATGGGAGGGAAGCCCATCACATGTGCCTGAGGCTTGAGAAATCACTGTATTTTCTACATTTCTGTGGTGGAGGTGGAAGACTTCTTGGATCCAAGATCCAAACACCTAGGTAAACCATCTTGGTGGTTAGCTGAGCTGGTGCCCTCCACCCACCCCACTCGCATGCTCACTAAGCTTTTGAGAGTATTTTCCAAAGGCAGCTGCACGGAGGCCCTCTGCCTTTTCAGTTCCACCCACTCTTCTACATTGAGTGTATGTGGACAGCCAGACTAAACTGCCCCACTTGTGGCCCAAATCTTCTCCACATCGACTTTCCATCAGCCCCAAATATGAACCAAAAGCAAAACTGCTATCAGTAATCATCTTCAAAGATGTTTGATCTTTCCCAAAAACCCCATCTTTTCCCTATCTTTAAGTATCTGGAGAATACAGAACTTAGAAGACTGTTCCAGGGGAGAAAATCTCTAAAGAAAATCCCTACTTGCTGTCCCACTCTCCTCCCATCTTTATCCTCTTCCCCAGGAAATTCAATTTCTGGTTGAGGAAATATATGGAAATAATATTCGTGTGTATGGAGACTAATATGTATAAATGACTATATCTGAGGATAAATGTTAAAACCTCATTGGTAGCTGAAATATAAAAAATACACGTCCACCCTGGCAAATGACTTCAGGGGACAAAGAAAAGGTTGTTGGCAAAGTCAAGAAAGCACAGACCATCTGTCAGGCCAAACCCTACGATGGTCTTTGACCACTAGGGCATGAACCGATACAGCCCTCCTTCTAGGGAGAACTTGGCAGATGACATGAAGAAGTGAAGCATCTGGCCATGAGGAAACCACCACCTCAATTCAAGGAGCAGTATCAGTGGCAGTGAGTAAAGGACAAAACCCACTGACTGGAACAGAGAGTAGGACATCCACCCAAGATGGGACTGCAGAAAACTGGATGGGATTTTAGGGGCCACCATGGAAGAGTAATCCCTCCAACCCCAGCCGTCGGTCTGCACAGCCCAGCAACTGCCAGGCCACACGGGCAGAATGCTGACACCTTCGTCATCACACAACTGTACGTTTCACCCTGATGTGATCCCTTGCCCGGCTGTGGGTACCTAGGGGAGCCTACGGCTATCTAGGGAAGCCAAGAACAGTGGAAGGCTCTCTGCCTCCGCTTCCCCGTCCACATGGCAACCTGCCAAGCAGGGGTTTTTAGGGAACATCATTAGAATGGGAATCACTGTGAAAACACCCAAACCTCCATGGAGCCTACTCACCCTGATCCAGAAACCTTCTCTAAGGGGCCCTTCTGTTCTAGCTGCTTAGCAAGATGCTTCCAACCCCAGCCTCAAGTCACAGACAGCAGTCTTCTCTCTCTGCAGTCCAGAGTCTCTCTCCCGATTCTTCCTCTGCCTGGTCTTCAGCTCCACCTTCTCTGCCCAAGAGCATTTCTTTTGGCCTCCGTGGTGTAAGTAATCGCTCAAGGTTAAAAGCAGCAAGAAAACTGTTAGCTTGTCCAAGGAGAGTGATGGTGGGACTGCTATCAAATTGGACACTCGAGGTCAATTGGTTCTCTTGGTGCTGTTGGAAGTGGAATTGAGGCCTGTCTGCATTTGGGCACGCAGGCAGGTGGTAAGCAGCTAAAATAGAGCATCATCTTCTCTGTAAGGTTTCTATGTAAATTAAAAGTACCTGTAGTAATGAAGAAAGGTTTAGACTCAATTTCTTTCATGAGGTTTTTCTTAAAGTTGGGGAAGATGGGATAGTAAAGAGGAACTACATCAGTAGTTCTTTTACAGAAAGACAGGGAGCAGATATTTGTGTTATTTCTGAAGCAAAGAAAGGCAAATTAACAAATTAGAGCAGATCTACAAATTGGAAGCTTTCAGATGATGAGCAAAGTGGGGTGTTCACCTGGGTGAGTAACCAAGGAAGACACAAAATTACTTTTTTAAAATAGGTGACATTTCTCCAATGCCTTGCAACCCAGCTGCAACCCAGCCTGGAGTCAGAAGTAAATTTTGTCCTGAGAAGCAGTGCAGCGCATTGCTTAAGAAATGGACTCCGAAGCTTCACTGCCTTGATTCAAATCCTGGCTCCCGTAACAGACCAACCACCTAAATATTCTGTGCCTCAATTTCACCATCTTTAAAATGAGAATAACCATCACCCTATCTCAGAGGGTTGTTACAATTGGTCCATGTCAAGTGCTCAGAATGATGCTGGTACCTGACAGGCACTCAACACACCATTAACTGCCATCAGTGTCACTACCATCTTGGAAAGGTCCTTCCCACTCAAGCTTTAACCCACAGTATCAATGATGCCACCATCACTGGTGAGTGCCTGGTGTTTGCAGAGTTTCCAGTGCTGAGAGTAACTGTACCTCAGAGGATTATCCTGACCAAACCTATCAATGTGTAAACTTCCATGAATGAGATCACTTGAAAGCAATTTTGAGGACTTGGTCCTTCAACTCTTTACAGAACTAATTTATAATAACGGAACTTTTTTTTTGTGGCTCACAAGCCTCCTGGATTGTTATTAGTGCTGCCTTGGTTCGGAAGCTGCAGTATGATCCTCTGACTAGAAATACTGGCATAATTTATTGCATTATTACTCCTCCGAACTGAAAGCAATTAATTACCTGGAGCAGGATGCACAAGTGAAAATTTATCAGAGCAAAGTGATGAAAAATGTGCCCAGTGCTTTAAAATAATAGGTGCTTAATGGCTTTTTTGTTTGCTGGCTAATCTCAGGCATCTTATAAACAACTCCAGCTCTGTTATCAGTTGTGAATTCAGTCCCCCCTCCCTTTTGCTACCCTATATTATTCTATCATCCAGTATCTCCCTTGAGGACAAGACGAAATGTCTCAAATATTCACTTAAAAGCAGGAAGGAGACTCCATCCCTCTTCTGCATAGGAAAATTATTAATGCAGTGTACGTGTTAAAATATATTCCTATGTTTATCACCCACATTGGTAGCACAAATATATCCACCTGACTGATGTCTTTTTTTCTGTATCACAGCATTTTACTTTAAAAACTTATAAAACTCAGACCAAAAAAAAAAAGACATTCTAAGGGACATATGTATATTAACTACTGTCTCCAACACCTTGCAAGTGATATTCATATAACCTGCCTTTCAAAAATCCTCCAAAAACGTTTTCCACCAAGCACTGCACTAGTCCTTTTTTTTTTTTTTAAAACCGTCATCGACCAAGATCCAGAAAGAAAGAGGAAACCAGCCCAATAATATGTGATTGTATTATTTATAAATTCCATGCACATGTGAAAGATAGGAACAGGGCTAAATTCATTATATTTGTTTCTACTTTTCAGAATTATTCACATCTGTATGATTCCGTAATTGTTTCTTCTATAAAGTTATTGGAGTAATTTTGCTCCGTATATTCCCGATCAATTCCCCCTCTCAAGGGCACAGTTGAAAAGTGATATTTGAAAACGGCCTCTGATAGATTGCATGGTTAGTCAGCAGCAGAGACAAACAACCTAATCCAGCACAAATTAGTTCGGCTGCCAGCAATAGTTTTATACAAAGATGTAAATTATGTTGTCAAAATCGGTCGCTTTCTAGCTTGCTGCTCAGCTAACAAGAAACCACTTTGGCTGATAAAGATGAACACTAAGCTTCCCTCTCTTACAAATTTGCAAATCTGCCATTTCAGCATTCTGTTAGCCACAAACAAACAGCCAGCTATAATTGCTCCTTTTCTTGCACGCTGCTATTTTTCCCCCTTGTGCTGTTCTTTCCAGGCTGCTCTTGAAAATAACAACAACAACAACAAAGCCCAAAAGCACCACAACAATAAACACCAGCCACCCTCAGACAAGAACTCGGGGAAAGCTCAGCTTCTGCACCCAGACCTCTCACAGCCTCACTGCCTCCCCTGTAGACCCACTAGCCTGGGCCATCCACCCACGGCTCACTGCACGCAGACCCGGCAGTGTCGCTCCCCAGTCCTGCTATCTAAAGGACCGAGAGGGCAGGGAACATTCTTGGCATTAATGGAAATGGAAATATTCTTCCCGCTTTGAACAAGGATTGTCTTTGACAGGGGCCCATCCATCCTTCTTTACTGTACAAGCTCCCATGCCGGGGAAGGGAGGGGAGCAGGGCACACTTTCAAGGGGCCCAAGAAGAAAGCTCTACCGGGCTGCCTGCGTTAAATTGCAATCAGACAGATCTCACGCCGGACTGAAAATAATAATGCAATATAACGTTAATTATATCCAGCATAAGTCAAATAAATAAATTATAAATTACAATTACCCTTTAAAGTTGCTAGTCTCACTGTTTGCTTTACAATTAACTGCAGGTGCTTCTGCATGTTTTATTATGGTCCCAAAGTTATATATTTGAAAGAATAGTACAGATGATTCCTGTTTATTTGTTAAATTAAAGCATTGTTGGTAAAATTACGGCTTAATTAATATTATGGGTACTGTATAACAAAATAGTTTACCTTGTACATAATTTATTTCCACATGCATATCTCAGCCCAGACCCATTACAGCTCTAAGGCAGCTAAAATAAAATATTCCTCCTTTGCTGGCATTTTTCTAAATAGCAGTTCACTAAATCAATATTATTCACTTGGTATTTTTAAAAGCAGTGTATCTTAATAATTACACAGCATTAGAGTAGGCAATAATTTTACTTGCTAAGCATATTAAATTTAGCAAACCATCAGTCAAATAGTTTGTTCTTTCTCAGAATGGGTAAGCAGTGAGTGAGTTTGGAATCATGTTCCTTTGGTATAAACGTCACATAGAGTTTAAGACTGCGTCTGTGACTCCCAAAGCCAGCCCGGCACTATATATCTTTGTTAGTTTCAGTGGTCAGTGCAGTGACCAGTTGTTTATTCTCATTTCTCAAGACAAGGTGAGCCACTCGGTGGTGACTGCAATCACAGCTAAAAATGTATGACTTTGCAGAAAGTAAAAACTCTAGAAAAGGCTACGTGCACAGTGGCCTGGATGCCTCCTAGGGTAAGGACAGAAAAGAAGGTAATGAAACACAAAGACACACGGATTTATGTGCCTGCGCGTTCAATCTGTCTTGACCCTCTTATCTTTGAGATATCTTCCACCTTTTTGTTGTTCCTAATCCTCTGTAAAACACCATTAATTTTATATTTGTCCTGTCTTAGTTCATGTCTGCTTTTATTCTTTCTTTCTCAAGCTCACAAAGAATCCACTATGAACCTTCTCTCTTTCAACACTATCACCCCTAAATAAGGTAGATCCTTCTTTAAAAAAATCAAATTCCATTCTCTCATGAACACATAAACACAGAGCTTTTTTCAGAAACTCAATTCACTGACTGCACAAAACCAAGGCAGGTGAATTTTACCCCAGTGGTAGGCAACGGCCAGCACTATCAAGTGAATGATGCATCTAAAGATGTTGTGCCCCCTATAATGTGTGTTTTAGGTAAATGACTGCAACCTCTTTAGAATCATGGAGGGGAGAAGCAGAGAGAGGTGGCAATCAGCCACCAGGACAAGGAAACAGCTTCTCAATCCACAAAAAAAAGGACAGGAGCCCACGCCTTCTTCTTCCTCATTCCCTTGCTACTCAGAGGCAGGCCAGACTTCTCCTTCCATGGGCCCCAGGAGAGGACACACCAGGATCAGGCCCCAGCAGAGCCTCAGAGAAACCACTCCCTCAGTCTACTATAGTCAAAGCCCTAACTACACACTGGTGATTCCAGAGAGCTTACAAACCTCAGAGAAATGCCTCGATGGCCTTCTGTGCCCAAGGAGTTCTTATAAACACCAGGGTTCACTCACCCTCCTCTTCTTGGACAGCACAAATCTGCTTTCAGCACTGGGAGAGGGCAGTTCCCCGGGAATTTGCTTAGCGACTGCCAAGGCACATGCCAACCCACAGTGGGCAGAATAGCTAATCCAGGAATTGAAAAGGGATACCTTGCTGGGTATCTTCCTGAGATAACGAAGACAGTACAGGAGGTAGGAGAGATTAGTCACCCTGTACTTACTCTGTGCCGGGCACTACATGAGACCCTGTGGAGAAAGAATGTAAGATGGTACACGCACGTGTGGAAAAGGAAAACCACGAAGTTCAAAGTTATAGTTCAAAGTAATAACAGAAGAGAAACCACAAAGTCCTAAGGAATATTGCCCAATCAAATACTCTTGTAGGAATTGCTGGATGGGTAACTCATAGTCACTAAGATGGGGAGGGGAGGCTTGAGGAAGGAATTCCAGGGGGCTCGGATCTGAACTAGGTCTTGAAAAGCAATTCAAAATTGGAGTAAAGGACAGGGAAGTGCATTCAAGGTGAGCAACATGGTGTATACCGAAAGCTACTGGGGGGATCGCAAGACATCAAACTCCAAGAACCACTTCTGCAGCACAGGGATACATGGAAGTGGACTACACTGCATTACGGCTGTAGAAGACCAACCCCAGCCAAAATCCCCAACGGAATAGCCATCAGCCAAATAGCCATCAGCCAATTCCTCAGCCTGAGACCCATTTACCCCTAGGTTATCTTTTCAAATGATGTTGTCTACCTACATCCAGACTCAGGTGAAAGTAAGTTCAGTTTTTACATGCGGACCTGGATTGTGTGCCTTTTATCCCATAACAGGTACAGTTCATTCAGTATTTTCCTTTCCTAATACCTATAATTAAGACTGAGGCAGAGCTTAAAAACATGAGCAGGCTCATCTGAAAACATATGACTGTCCTTTCAGGGGGCAGGCGACAGGCACTCTCAGCCTTTACTCTGAAACACTTGTGAGGGGCCTGCTCCAAGTGTGCTGGCTCGGGACCCTCACCAGCCACAATGGAAGGAGACCCTGCACCCAAGATGAGCACAGATAACACAGGATAGCAGGTAGGGTGACCTCACGTTATCAGAACACAGAAGAGGAAAAAAGTTGTAAAATTATTGAATGTACTGTGCTAGGCACCTGAGCATAAGCTGCTACATTTACCTATGACGACACTGGGACTCAGGTTAAGTCATTTGTATGTAGCTATGGGACAGGGCCCAGCTATCTGCATTTTTTTTAAAGATCTCCAGGTGACTGATGTTCTGACAGATTTGAAACCACTCCAACTCCAGAAAACAGAAATGCAGACACCCTGGCAGAGAAAATATGATTGTACGTTCTGACCTTTCTAGATCTCTTCAAATAAAACCACACAGGAGGTGCTCTACAGAGAACCAGCACTACGTCTCAGACATTCGGTTTTCCCCAATGTCTAGATTCCTATATGTACAGCTATCTTCATAGAGATCTCATTGAATTAAAAACTGAGATCATTCAGACACAATCCACACTAAAATTAACTTTGTTCTGTTAATCAGAGAAGAATTAAAACATAGTAAACGTGATAAAGAAAATGTTTAAACTTCTAAGACAAACTCTCTCTCTTTATATCTATATATAAAACTATGTATAAAATACCATTTAACTCTCAGACCCTGATCATCTGGTTTGGAAAGAAATAATTTTTGATCATCTGGGTACCATATAATTTTTATTGTATCTCTGTAACAGCTGTACTATTATATACTTAATATTTTTTCTCTAATTGATTCATTTTTCCTACTAATTCACAAATTAAAATATGAAAGTTATAATACAGTTGTAAGTAGATAGCCAATATTATTTAACATATATAGAATTTAATTATAAACAAACACAATTATGGAAATTTTAAAAGTCCATTGCACATACCACCTAAAATTATTGCCAGTACCCCCCATTATCCAACTCTTTGGTAAACATTGATCTAGAACCAATCATCTCATTTGACAGAAGAAGGAACGGGCATTCAGAGAGGTGAAGTAATTTGACTAAAGTTACACAGGTTCTAAGCAGAGGAAGCATAACTCTGCTCTATCTCCTGATTCCTTACTCATAAACATTTGTTCCTGTACCGTGAATATTCCACTAATGTATTAAAAACAAATCTCTGCTTTATTTTCATTAAAGTAAATACTTTACTGAAGTACCTCTAGTCAGCAATATCTAAGGATTCTAGTTCAAACAGCTTTGTTTATATCTGAAAGTAATTAAGGTTTTTCTTCTTTTTAAAACATTGGTCATACAGATTTTTCATTAATTCTTATGCTTCCCCTTATACCAACAATTCGCTATTTTCACAGAAAATTTCATAAATTTATACTCAAAATTATACTTGTTTGCTCCTAGAGATTGGCCTTTATGTTTCACAAAATGCCTTGCATAGTTTTAAAGATATTTAAGATAAAGTTTGTTGAGCAGACACACTCAGTTAAGATTTGTCACCCAGCCAGAATGCCACTGCAGTCTTGGGGGAAGAGGGTCTCTCTCAAGCCCAAGTCTTCAGTTTGCAGAGATGAAGCAAAGGACAATGGCCACCCCTCATTAACCACCAAGATTCACCCAAGTCGACTGAGTGGCATCAACTGATGCCAAGCCATGGCTGCTCTTAAAGAACATGCTAAGTAGTGATGGAATCCCTGAGACATGGTCAAGGCTCAGTCAGCTCCTGCATACACCTTCCCAGGGAGCAGCCAGCCTTCTCTGCCCCAGGCACTCAACACAGATGCTCCACTAAAGCACAACGGTCTTCCTTTGATGTATCCTCAGGTTACAATAAGGATCTCTAGCCTTTAATCCCCCAAAAAGGAAAAAACTGAACAAATATCCACAAAATCTCCTTGAAATTAAACAGTGCATCATGAGTAGCAACAGCTACTACTCAGTGAATACCTCCCAGTTATGTGCCCATGCTGTGCTGTCCAATAAATGTATAAAACACAGGTACTGAAGAGCTGATAAGAGGAGGAAGAGGCTGGGAGGCACAATGAGGAAGGAGAAAAAAAGTACGAGGGGTTCTTTCTTCCCTTTTCCCCCCACCTAGACTGTGGCATGAAAAAACAATGGCTTTTCTGAAGCATGGTGCAGACAAGGCAGCTCTGGGAAAAAAAAACTAATGGCCGTGATTAATGACAATGGGCTGGAGGAGAGTAGGGACACTGCCGCCACATACATCATCCCTTCCCGTCAGTCTCCTCATCTCCCGGCCCCTCTTCCTCCTCCCCAGCAAGGCATTATAAAATGTCTTATCTGCTCCGGACGCTTATTTTCTAGCTGGCATCACAGCTAGACCCCCACCCCAAAAGAAAAACAAAGAGTGAGAAAGAACAGCCCAAAAAGGGATGGCACTCAAGGTGGGTAGAAGAGGAAAGCACTCGAGAGAGGGCAGAGGGAGGGAGACAAAGAGGTGATAGGGCGAACAAGGAAATGGCATGTAAAATAACTGTAAGATATTCCAGGGGAAAACGTGCAGGCTGTAATCATTCAAGATTTCAGCAACTTGACTCCTCACATGCTGAAGCCACATTTTCAAGGTCTTATCTGCCATATGGTTCCCTGTTTGGATGATTTATTAGGTGTAGAAAGCACACTGATAAATTTTACTGCATTTCCCTGAATAGGCAACCTATGGTGTCAATAACAAAGCTCAGGCGACTTTAATGAAAACTGCAAGCACCAAAGGGTAACCATTTATTTATGAGTCGCTATAGTATTACTAGGACAAAATTTATCTTCCCTTCTCACGCACTCTGTAGAAACCAAATCTGGTCAAAGTAACAGAGATCACATCCATATGTCAGTGGTTTGCTAACATCTCTCCTGCATGAAACACTGGCTGTTGCTCTGGAGAAATTGTTTGGGGCTTTCAAGTGACCCATTTTGCATAAGAAATCTTGTATTCATGGAAAGACAAGGTGAAACATGAAGAACTCTGCAAACACTACCACCTCAGCAATCACACTTAAAGGCAACCGTGGAATCCTCTCGTTTTTCTTTTACCCAGAAAATGGGACAGCTGCCCCTGGGGTAGGAATGAAAAAAGGGAGGGTGGTGTGCAGATGAGGAGGAGAGAGATTTAAGGAATCTAGTCCAATCCAAAAATAAATTTACCCATACACACAACAGAGTTCCCCTCTATCCACTCTGCTTCTCAGGACACCAGTCGTGCAACAGTGAAGACCTGCATTCTCTACCTTCTGCCTGCCTCCCACCCCTGCCCCTCCCTGCCCCCAGGGGCCTTCTTGGCTAGTGGCTATCTGCAAGTTTGAAGTATGTGTTATTTTTATAACAGACAAACAATCCAACTTTTTTAAAACGCCAAAGGCAACAAAATGCATGACCAAACTCGGAATGGGGGGTAGGGGAGAATCACACAAAAGGGGAAGGCGGCAACCCAGAGAGTGCACTCTTAATGTTTAATCCTGAGTCACAGTTAATGCTGCAACAAAGTATTTGGCCAGATTTTCAAGTCTACGGTTTTCCCCTCTTGTGCAACATGCCTGTGCTGAGTGAAGACAGCCTTGCCCAGAAACATCAGATGAAGGAAGGGTAAAGAAGTTGTTCGACCACAACAGCACACGTTCGAGGAATGCTTTTAGCACAGCAAAGCAGCGAAAGCAAAGCCAAATGAAAAGGCCGGACCACGGCTTTGACCTGAGCCCATCCCAACCTTCCTTTCCTTCCTGCTCGCCAAAGCTCATACTCTGAAAAACTCCTCCACTGGACGGTTTTCGATTGGTTTGTTCTACTCCTCTTTTTAACTTTATACATCAGTATCTGCACTGACACTTCCTCTAAGACTTTCACAGGGAGAGGCACGGAATCCACGCTTCTCAGTTCTCACCCATGCTAGCGCCTCTCTAGATCCACCACTTACAGAAAAAAAAAAAAAAAAAGTAAATAAGCAAACCCTTTGGACATCCAAACAAAATAATCCATGTTTTCGATAAAAAGCTCTTTTTCACACCACACATAATAAACAATTAAAAGTCATCTTAATCAGTCCAATTACTGCCATCACTGCTTTTAAAATCTGCTTAGTCAAATGGCATCAATTAAAGTTTAATGCCTTATAAAAGATCATTCACGTATTAGAGGAGAATTAAGAGGAAAGAGGTTCTGCTTGGGCTCTGGCCATATTTTTAGAGTTTCTCAACCAGAGACATTTACAAGAATATTCATTATTGCCTAGACTGCCTCCAATTCAGCCACTGCTTTATTAAGAGAGGTGGGGCTAAAGGGCTCGGCAGGCTTCAGAGTGCACTCAACCAGCTGAGTTTTCAGTTTCCTAAATATTTCAACTCGTTTTCAGAGGCATCGGCGTTAAGTAAAACGTTGCACTTATTTTCCCGTACTCTTTTCCTCTTAATTTTTCACCCCCTGAGCACCAGCAAAGGAAATCTAATCCACCTAGGTCATGTGCACTTGGCTCACACCAAGTGACATGTGAATGAGTTATGTGTGTTCCTTCTCCGCTGGCCTCGGAAAACCTGTCATTCTTGGGAAGCCCCATTCTGAGGAGAATCAACAAACTTGAACCTTAACAGCAAAGGAAACCATGGGACCCAAGAAGGGGGCTGGGAGAATAGGAATGGTTAACGGAGAAGACTCCCAGCCAGGGCTCCAGGGCAACGAGAAACCTCCCTTTGAGGGCCACCCCACACAGTTGTTCAGGTAGTTCACTATACAATGGCGTTCAGCCAAGGGGACAGGTGGGGACTGAAAGCCAGGCTATGCTCCACTTGCCAAGCTCAGGTTCTGGCCAGGAGCTGCATCTACCTAGAGAAGGTGGGGGGGGTACCTTTTTCTAATTCTCCCAAAGGCACTGTACGGGCTATAAAGTCACATTCATAAAACTGGAGTGAACCAGCCACTAAAGGACAGCTGTCTGACTCCACTCATATGAGATCCCCAGAGTAGTCAAATTTATAGATACACAAAGTGGAATGAAGGTTGCCTGGGGCTGAGGGGATGGGGGGATAGGGAGTTGTTCTTTGACAAATACAGAGTTTCTGTTAGGGAGATGAAAACATTCTAGAGATGGACCGTGGCGAGGGCTGCACAACACGTGAACATACTTAATGCCACAGAATTGTACACTTAAAATGGTCAATTTTATGTCATGTGCATCTTGCTGCAAGAAAACAGAAAAGGAAACCAAAGTCCACCACTGCCCACTGACACAGCACTGTGGACTCTGGGATAAAGAGCCTGAGACAGGCTTTCCACAAGCTCATGCCACTGGTCCCACAGCTGCGAGTGTGTGGGGCTGTGCTCACCATACAAACATCCAGCCAGATGCTACCTGCTCAGACGACTACTCCTGATGGCCATCTTTCTGCCTCCAAAGGACACTGAGGACCCAGGGCTTCTCTCCAGGGGTCCTTGCCCTCACGGTGGTGGAACCCGCTCTCGCCCTGCCCTCCCTCTGCCTGAATCCTCAGTCAGCTCTGGGCTCTGCTGGCTGCCTCCCTGTCCCTAGCCTCACCCCACCCCAAGCCCTGGAAGAACAGAGGTGTGCTTTCACCCAGGTCCACCTCCCCCTGCGCACACACACAGCACTTCATTACTTTACACACTTCAAGTTTCCACCAGCACAAGGCCAACTCAGGAAGAAACGGAGTTCACGACTCCTGTAATTTGGAATTTGTGGTAAAATTTAGCCTAAGCTGGGCCAGAGAAAGGGTTTGCCGTGAAAATTCACAAAGTAAACAAGGCTTGAGGGGAAAACATTCAAGCAAAGAGAGGAAATTATTCTTAAAGGCTTTTAGTTCAATAATATATTTTATGGAAAATTTATTGCCAACTGTAAACACATTAAAGAAAACATTAAAGACTGGGAAACATGGGCCTGCTTCTGCCACGTAAGCACAGGCTTAGTCCCCTGAATTCCCGGTCATGGTCAGGGTTTCCTCATCCACAGAGTTGGACTGAGAATTTCCAAAGTCCTCCTGGGCACCATCAGACTATCATATATACCATTATATAATGCACTTTGTCTATTTATATATACGAGAGGATGTGAGTGTGTGTATACATACATACAGTAATGAAGTCTGTTTCTGGGTAGAAACAATTTGTCAGTTATTTTAAAATATTTTCTATACTTAAAAGTGTTAAAGCTGGAACTAGAGTGGTGATGGTTGCACAACATTGTGAGTGTACTAAATACCACTGAATCATATGCATTAAAATGGGTAAAGTGGTAAACTTTATGTTATGTGTATTTTACCACAATTTTTTTCAAAGTGGTAAAGCTGCATCTCTTTTAAAACACAAAGTACTCACACCAGTCCCTAAGCTATAATTCAGTCCAGTTTGTCCAAGTTAGCAGGATTTTGTAATACTGTTATACTGCAATATACTGCCCACTCCACCCAAATAGGCTTTTTTTTTTTTCTTTTAGAGGGGGAGATAATTTTTTTTTTAATGGAGGTACTGGGGATTGGACCCAGGGTTCATGCATGCAGCAGTATGCATTTTACCACTGAGCTATACCCTCCCCACCACCCAGACAGGTTTTTAACGTAGGCCTGACATGTTCTGGATGTGCCATGCTTAGGCAAGAACTGGATGCTGGGCATACTTTCTGATCAACAAAGTGTAAAGGCCTCACCTTCTACCTGCTGGGAAGGCCATGACCCTGTCTACCGATGGCATCCTCTTCAGAGAAGACTGTGGGTAACTGTTCCCACGGGAGGGGTGCACATGGCAGGAATCTTGGGGGCCCGTTTCTGCTTGATGCTCACACTCGTGCTTGGCAACTGTGTAACTCACCCCAGTGCACACTCACGTCTTCTCGCCTGGTCCTGGGTGGCGCTCCTTCCCGGGCATCACGTGTGTTCACAATGCTTAAGGCTGTGGCAAAGCTTTTAGTCTCAATTTTGCAACTTTCTAAGCAACTCAAATGCTTTCATGAACTTGACAATCAATGTTCTTACCAAGGAGAAAGTTGCTGAGTTCTTTTAAGATGCCACGTTTACTCCTTCAGAACTGGGTCCTGGAAAGCAGAGATTGACAACCAGGCTGATTGATGATATACCCACGGACAGTGCTCCAGTGAAGCTCACTGATCATTATTTTTTAAATCTCATTCCCCAAAACTGGAGCTTTCAGTCTCCATTAACTGCCTTTGACAAGAACCTGAGTCCTTGACACCTCACTGATGAACAGCCCTCTAAATGTAGGGCGGGGCTTGGGGGGTGCGGTGCTCTGACAAAGCCCATTTCCAAGCAGTGGCCTTTCTTCACACTTCCTCAGGGCTCCTGCACATTGCTGGTTCTGGATTTGTAGCACAAATTCATTTGCAAATAACATATCCTCCTTTCATGGCCTTTTAACAAGTCCGTTTTGTAGAGTAAATAATGAACTGTCTCTAGCAATCCAAATCTATGAGAATTTTTTGGAGCTTCCTGTTGCCAATACTTTGCTCTTTATTCCTTGACTCTAACCCCACCTCCCAGCTGAGAGAGGGCTGACTCCACGCCACCAGCACCATCCCAGCTGCTCATCACATCAAGGGCAGCCGGGCCCTGTCCGGTGCTGTGCAAGATTAACTGTGGCCCATGAATGAAAGAGGGAGGGCTCGGAGAAAATAAAGGTGGGCTGGCCCTCTGAGGGGACAGAACTAAGGGAAGGGTCACTGCATTCAAACAGTTGCTGGTGTTAAGGGTCTCTGGAGACCAAGACTTGGAATGTGGCCCTTGACCAAGAAGATAAACCCAGGCAGCAGCAGTAACCAAAAGGGGTTCTTTGTAGTAAACAGCGAACAGAGAGGAGATAGACGCTGGTGTGAAGTGCAGACATGATCTGCCTCATTAGTTTTACCCTCAAAGGACCCAGTCCACCTCTTCATAGTTCCTGGCCCCCACTATCCCACTGCTCCCAAATCAAGCCACTCCTCCACCACCGTGCACAGTCGGGAGACACATCTGGGTCCCTGTCTGGCTACTCGCTACTGGCTTTTTAACCACTCCAGCCAATCTCTTCGTGTTTGGCCAACTAGAGGGCTGGTTATAAGAAATTCCTGGGTTCCACCAAAACCCATGGCATCTCCAGGGGTGGGGCCCAGGAATCTGCACTTTTTAAGCTCTTTGGGTAGTTCCACCACACCCCGTCTACAGACCAGCATTTGGGAACCACCAAGTCACTTCACCTGCTTTCACGTGAGGAACGAATGCCAATGCTGCTCTTACAAAACCTGAGCAAGACAGAGATTCTCCTTTAAAAAGAGAATGATGCTCACCTCTAGTACTTCAGTGGCCATGTACGGATGACGAAATGTGAAGGGAAAAAAAGGCTAGAGACCCAAGAAGATGAAATACTTAAAACTGGTGGTACCAGGAATTAGAGAGTATCATAAAATTACCCCTGCATCAACAGAAAAACAGATCTCAGTATAATCCTGTCTCAAGACATCCAGTATTTCAAAGAATGACTCCCCATCCACATTAGCTTTAACAATACCTAATTAAGACAAGAAATCTGCTGAGGGAAAAATACCATGTAGGTCCATTTTGTTCATTCACATCAAACAGATTGAAAACTTGCAGAAATATTAACAGACGTTCACTTTCCTGTCATGTGTCTAAAAAGGCCATCGTCCACAATTTAAGACTGATGGAAATAGTTAAAACTCATAAGAGGACAGTTTTGAAATGTCTCATCACTTTGGAACCAGCCGTTTCTATAAAAATGTTACAGTTTTGTGCCAAATATTTTAAACTAGTCATTAAAACTGTCCTGAGAATCTCTATTGTACACTTTGATACCTAATTCAAATTACTGTGTAAATTTGGAAGCTACAAAATCAATTTTCCATAAAATACAATTTGGGCTTCACTAATCCAAACTGGCCTTCTTCCTAATTAGGTTGACTTCATGGGGTTTTATTGTAATGTACTGCCAAATCAAATATAAATAACTTGGAACTTTGTGCTATTTTGGATTATCATATCATCCCTTCCCTCCATTAGCAGGGATGACCAGAGGCTGCTAATACAATAAATATTTAATGGATGGCAACACTGTCCCTTGCCCCTAGAAATAGAGAAGCAGACACAAACATACCTTCGGATCTATTTGTAACCCTGCTTTCTGCCCTCTCTCTTGCTCCTGGCAAACAGTGAATTTTCCCAGTACAAAGAGAAATGCCAATCGACTCATTGAAGCCAAAGGTAAACAGAAGGGAAGGGAAAAGAAAGAAATGAATAAGAAAAAAAAAAAAAAGACTGCAGCAGCTTTTGGGAGAAGCAGCTCCATGCCAAGAGATTCCTCTAAATGCCCCCAGTCCCCGTAACATTTGAAATCCAAAGGAACAGTGGAAACAGACCTCAGGGGGACACAGGGGTTCTGAAGTGTCGGGAGCTAACAGGGAGAGCAAGAGCAGCCTGGAGTGGGCCGTCTGCACTCACCAAGAAGCTGAGAGCCTGGGAGAAAATGCAACTCCAGTTCCACAAATAGCCTTTTTCTTTTCTCTTCTCTTCTCTTCTCTTTTCTTTTCTGGTTTTAATACTGTGACTGCACCTTTGTCTTAAAGGCACTTCAGGAGTTCTGGCATTTTCTTTCCACTTCTGACTCAATGGAGAGGAAATTAAACCACATGGTCAGAGCTGGCATCACCTGCTCACAGAATAAATGTAGGCACACACACGCGAGGGCACACGTACGTGTGGCCTCAGCTTTGTTCAGTATAAGAGAGGCGGTCACCAGCAGCGCAGTCTTCTTATCTCACTTTTACATGGGGTTACGTGGAAGGAGGGTAAGATTGGGAAGAGAGCACTTAGCTTCCATTACAGCTACCACCCTTCTCCTCCTTCAGCTGTTCACGGAATGAAAAAGAACTTGGGACATTTGAGCCAGAGCAGTTCAGATTTCCGTCCTAGCTCTACCTTCTCCTCTTCTTGTGTGACCTGAAACATGCTAACTTATTTCTGTGACTCCGTTTCTTCATCTCTCATATACACTGCTAATTTATTTTGATTGCAGACACTAAGACTCCATCATCAACATGCCAGCAGAAGGGGCTACAATGTGCCCAGAAAGGATGTTTCAGGACACAGGTCCTGGCTGTCACTCTCAAATCAGATCAAAGTGTCCCACCAGTGGCCTCTCAAGGTGTTTAACCTCTACTTCTTCTTGTCCTCACACTGCTGGGGGAAAAAATGTTCAATTACCCCATGATGTAAGAACTTCCTAGGTGCTATTCTCTGCTGGGGACAAACATGGAAAGCTTTGAAACAAATCCAAGTGGAGAACAGGCGGAGTCTCGACTAGAGCTGCTGTAAGCTATTGTGTGGGGCAGACTGTCTTCCGTGCTCACACAGCTACGTTCAACCAGCAACAGGAATGCTGTGAAGGGCTCTGTGAAGAAGACACTCACACGCCAACTCAGAAATGATGACCAGGAATGAGAATTCAAGTCTCTCCATCCTCAGTCCCAGGACTTTTTCATTATACAGTCATGTCGATTGTGTAGCATTCCCAGTTTGTTTTTGCTACTCCTAAAAATACAGACTCAGGGTTGATACTAAGGAAGCTGTCCTCGATGAATTTCTCCTTTTCTATTCAATACCACAAATTCCTCTAAGTGACCTATCCTATTCAAGGATAAACCTCAAGATGGTTGCTAGGAGCTCTAACTCTACCCAAGAAGACAAAGGTAAGAGTAACTGGTAGATGGGCACAGACAAATAAGCTGAGTTTTGGTGTCTAAATGGGTGTGAAGAGCAGCTGTAGCCACACACAATTTTCCCAGGATTTTGTGTCTTTTTCTGTATTTCACCCCAAGGAAGCTCAGCACTTTCACTGCAACAAATCATCTGCATTATTTCTTCTGGACTCTCTGAAACCCCTCAATTAAATAGAAACCTTTTCCAAGAAACAAAATTTGTCTTGACCTCCTCTTCTTGTCAATGGGCGTGAACCCATACCAATAGGAGACAGGAGGGGAAAAAAAGGTTAACTGATTGAATTTTAAGATTAAAAGGTACACTGGGGGGTCACAATCCAACTGCTCATTTTTGTGGATATGAAATTCAGGGATCAGAGAAGTCAAATGACTTCCTTGTCATTACAGTGTGTGGGAAAAGACTAGAACCCAAGTCTCCTGGCTCCAAATTCACTGTGTTTCTTCTATCACATTACAGTGCTTAAAATTCCAACAACTCATGGCTGAATTTCTAATAGCTCTGCTGATAGGTTATCAAGATCCTTGACTGTCCTCACCAATTCAGTAGTGGTGACATGGCATTTATGCATATGGGATAGTAACTTTACCATCAAAAAGGCCAAATTTTGCCTTTAAAAAAGTCTAAACAATGTGTCAGTGACTGAAACGCTTCCTTGGTCAGGCATGATTCTCTAACTGGGCTGGCAGGAACGCAACCTAAGGAGCTTCACCTAGGGTCCCAAGGACTATGGTTTTTTGGGGGGATGGGGGGTGGGTAATTAGGTTTGTTTTATTTTAATGAAGGTACTGGGGGTTGAACCCAGGACCTTGAGCATGTTAAGCATGCTCCCTACTGCTGAGCTACACCCCAAGGACCATGTTGAGGGTGATCCATTTCTGAAACCAAATATAAAATTTTTATGTTAATGTACATTTTTCTAGTTTATCAGATTCACAAATATTTCACATTAGAATATTAGGAATCACTGTCCTAATGCACTGTCCCTCTCTTTCTAAAGTTGCAACGCCTTATGCTTCTTTTGAATTTTACAATACCCCCTCACCTCCATTCATTAGTTCAATAATATTTTTGGATATTTTTAAATACACTCAGACTGATACCATAAATCTCCAAGTCCTGGTCAGTGATTATTCGCCAAGTGTCTTGATGGTCCTGGGTATTTTCATTAACCATAGTGGACAAAATTCTTAAAAGTACATTGCTAATAATGAAATAGATCCTAAACTTGACTCAATTTAAAAGAGACACTCCAAAGATGAAATTTTCATGATTTTCCTTCTTTATTAGAAATCCACTTTATGGAAAACTGACTTTTAAAAAGCTTTAAGGTCAGTCTGACTATATCCAGAATGGTAAGATCCTGAAATATATAAGCCATTGCTATCAAGCACCAAGATATAAGGGTCCTCTTTAGTAGAAAGCTGGGTAACTGTATAGTTGAAACCTAACTATCCATCATAAACACCTTCAATACATTTGAAATAGCAGGTGGACAGGTTCTCTCACACTGAGGGTCATTTATGAAGCGATCAAAGGCTGGAGTGGGAAAAAAGAAGTATGAAGAGGGACAGGGCTTTATAGAATGAATAACTTTTCTCATTCTCATTATTTCTTATATTCTTTTACAACAAATTGCTTGGCTCCTGAGGACAGACTCATAAAAGAAGTGAAATACATTTCTCTATCCTGAATCTGAACTTTTTTTTTAATAGATAAAGTTGTAATGACCCTTTCCAAATAATATGAGCCAACCCTTCAAAAATTTCCATTGTTTCAAAGACACAAATCACTCTGTGCATCTCTGTCTATCAACTGAATGAGCAAGGAAAACACATGAAAGTCATTTGAAAGACAACGTCTCCTAGGACTTATTCTTGGAAGCTGGAAAAGCCCAGTAATCTCCCTACCTAGATAAATAGAGTTTTCCAAATGGCTAAGGGGATCAACAACCGAGCAGGGCCAAGCACTTAAATGTTACAAAGACGACTCCATATAAGACTTTGCGAAAAGAATCCAACATGTAGCTCCTTTATGGCTGGCCAAGCTTGCTAAGACACAGCCCTACCTTGGGTGGAAGGGAACAAAAACTCAGCAGTATTCCAACAACTTACACACAATTCGAATGGAATTTCTCCAAGCTCAGAAAATTTGAAGTTTATTCAGTCCATATGGTATCCCAGGTTTTTATTCCTTCTCTTTTAACAAACAGAGCTTAGAGACAAGCAGCCATTTCTTAGCCATTCAAGTTCAAAATCCCTCCTCCAGGAACCACAAATCATTCATGACAGTAACTGTGCGTCATTTGGAACGTTTGGGGATTATTTTTTCCTCCTAATAAGAAACTCACTGGATGCACTTTTAGAAGTGTCTCAGGGGCCCTACTCAACTCTTCTTCCATTTGCAGCAAACACACAGAGTATGACTTGACCCTGCATTGCGTTCCTTAAACCAGGATTTAGGGAAACTGACAATAGTTCAATAGGGTGATTATCAATCACAATAGATAGTAGTCTGGAAGAGAAATCACACAGGGTATTTTTCTCATGGAGAAAATAAGCTTTTGCAGTAATCACTTTTCACTCCACACATAAAAATTCTTACCTTCATGGAGGAGATGGTATAGCATACTCTACAGACCCTAGATCAAATCTTACCTTTGCCAATTGACCCTGTACAAGTCACTTAATCTGAGGCTCAGTCCCATCCTTTGTAAACTGGTAATGATCATGCTAAGACCTGGTTCACAGGGTTGCTGAGATGACAAAATGGGATAGCGCAAGTAAACCACTGAACACTGTGTCTAGCATACAGTGAGCATTCCATGAATGTCAGTTTAGCTGTCATTAGTACTACATTTTTAATTACCAAAATCAAAGAGTGTAAAGCAAGACCCCCAACACCCTAATTCTCTTTCCTTGATTCTGCCTCCAATTCTACTCTTGGGCACAAAAACTCCCTTATTTGTGCCTTTGTTTCCACCACCAAATGAAAAAAAAGAAATGAACAAACAAAAAACACCAACCTCTTTCCCTGGAGGAGGCAAGGACTAGAACCACACAGAACATTTTGAAAGTGCTCATTATTCTCACTACTTTCTGAAGAACTGGATTGTTCTGAATGCCTTCAGTAGCTCCTAGAATCTTCCACCGTTGTTCCCAAGAGGTCAAATTAGCTTACGAGCGAATCAGCCTTCCTGTTTCCTAACTTTAAGAAGAGGAGTCGGAATTCCCAGGCCAGAGGTGTCCTTTTGAGCAGCTCAGAAGCATCTCAAACCAACAGGCAAGAAAGAGCAGCCATTCATGGAACAAATAAGTGATTTGCATTTCCAAGGATGTGGGGAAACATATTAGTTATAATTAGCAAACACGCAGAGTCCCCATGACAGCTTCACTTTACAAACCCTTGAATGTTTGACAAGAAAAGGTCATGTTTTGTAAAATCCTCAAAAGGTCATTCAATAACAAATCACATGAATGAAATCGCAAGGGTTCAGGGAGGTTAACAGAAACACCACAGGCAGTAAAGTGCGTTTTCAAGGTAAACAAGGAAAGAGGGAAAGCAGTCTTGCCTCAGCTCTGGAAGGGGAGAAACAGAAGCAATCTCTAATTTACCAAACACTATAATTTCAAGACATTTTCTCTGTACTCGGTAGTTTAACACTGAATGTTATTTTTCGTGTTCGGCACACTCGGAGGATTAGCAGATAACAGCCCAGCAGCATTTCAACAGTTCTTCAAAAGGTATCGGGTGACCTTAGCCAAGGCTTTCTTTTATTTATTTATTTTTATTTAATAAATCTCACAAGTGGATTCCACTTAAAACAAGTAAGTGGCTGCATACGTGGCATGCACACTCACACCCACACACACTTCCCAAATCTGCAAACTTTAGCCCCAGAAGCCTTTTCTTCTGGCACTTTGACCTGCTCATGACCTCTTTCTTCCCAGGTCTATTTTCTTCTCCACCAAGAGCCAGTCCCACATCTCTCACAGGCAGGAATAACAAAGGCTTGTTTATACAGGGTAATTTAGCTACAGGATCAGCAGGGAGGCGAGAAGGATGATGCATCTGATCCACAGGTCCAAGGCACAATTCAGATGTGCAGGGCTGACAGGTTTAAAGGGGGGGATCCCTGGGGGCAGGGCCAAGGGGCTGGCTGCCTTCCAGAAAGTACAGCCAAGGCACTTGAAAGTGGGGAGCATCCTCTAGGATGCCTCTGACATGGGCACACCCTTCACAGGCAGGGTATTGGGTGTTAAGACGAAGAATGCTGTGGAAACAGGGGGCTAGAGCCTGAGGGCAGGCAGACAGGTAGCACAGACTCCCAACTTCCTAGAGAGAAGAGTTGCCCACAGAGCCTTTGGAAAAGGAGGCAGCATCTTAAGAGACACAAGATTTGGAATTGGCAGACCTAATGCCTAACTTGCCCCATGACCTTGAGCAGACCTCCCTGGGTCTCCATTTTCCTATCTGTAAAATGGGTTAGTACTTCTCGCTTATTTCCATAGGTAAGGTAAAGACAAAGTACAAAGTCAATACAGAAAGTCATGTGTTGTTTGACACCAGCAAGGGCTTGCGGTGCAAGTCCTAACTTATCAGCACTCATTTTTACATCTTACTCTAGCCTCAGAATCTCACTGAGAAACCACTCTCTGGAGTCTTGATCTGCCCAATATTGTAGCCATGTTTCTCAATGTAAATTTTAACTGAATGTGACACAAAATTCAGTTCCTCAGTCACATCAGCCATATTTCAAGTACCCATGGCTAGTGGCTACAATATTGGACAGTGCAGATAGAGAAAATCTCCATCACCACCAAAAATTCTGCTGGACTCTGCAGGGTAGACCTGCCTGTTTTCAATGGAGGACAGACTTGCCAACCTTTCCCCGCCACCACCCTGCCCTCTCTGTGAACATCCCCTTTTACCTCGGTTTCCTGCATTTTGTATTCACTGTTAAGACCATCCTCCAGAACAGCCCTGACTGATGATCCAAGCACAAACCTCTCGCCTTTACAATTACCTGCCTACCATACAGCCCCACCCATTTGGCGACTGTTTGAACAGAATGACGGTCAGAAACAGGACACCTCACTTTGTCTTTCTTGCCAACTATTTTAGCTTATTTGCCACAAGTACAGGGTATAATTAATATCACACAGGAGCCAGCATTGTCATTTTTCAAATCATTTCCCTGGAAATGTTCTACACCTCTTAATGGCCCTGCTAATGCTGTAGCTGTCATGTTTTGGACAGCTGCACTTTTACAAGACAAACTCTGCAGCGCCAGGAGCCTCTCTGCAGACTTTTTAGCTCAGAGGCTCAGAGGCCGTGAACGCCAGCCGGTAATGGCTAGATGGAAATCTTTGATTAATTTTTTTACTTCTTGGTGCTGACGGCAGCTCGAGTGTCACCTTCCCGGCTTCTACCCCCAGCCGCCTCACCCCTCCTTGTCCTCTCCCCATGTGCCCCAAGCCCATCTCCTCTCTTCTGTGCCACCTGATGGACAGGGGATGAGGGAAACAGGCCAACGTCAAATGACTGACTGAAGCCAGGACACTGCCCAGAGATGCCAAGGCTTGAACATCTGGACGGAAGCCAGGCCTCTGTGCTCAATGCCATACACTGAGAAAGTAGGCCCCTTTGTGCCTTTTTGATTTTATTTTTCAGAAATATGCCTATTCCTCCCTGATAATTTTCTACAGAATGTTCCAATTTCTCTCTGTCCTGGGTACATATGAAAAAGATTGCGGAAGGCAAAGGACAATGACTGGAGGGTTATTACATTTGAAGTGTCCCAGGAGCTATGCACAAGGCCATCGAGGACAATTTGAGCCACACCGAGTATTTACTAAGGGACATGGAACGAAGATGCTTTTCATCCAGATGGAAAAGCCTACCATGTCGTTTTGGGTAGTAACAGCTCTTTTTCTTTTGTAAATAATCAGTTTAAAGTGTAGAGGAATTGTTTGAGTAGGATGCCATGGCTAATTATGCCCAGGAAACATAACTGCACGGTCCAACACTGTCCAGGAAAGCCCTCTCTGCTGAGGCTGTCTGCCTGGAACAGAGCTCCAGCCAGATTTGTCTTAAAAGGCAGCTGAGCCACGACACGAGGGACAAGGCTCTCTTT